>NC_090937.1:889526771-889900953 GCF_040938575.1 Ambystoma mexicanum | reverse complement strand
GCACCCCCGTTCATGTCCCGTGTCTCCCTGCTGTTGCCCCCCACCCCTCGATCATGCCCCGTGTCTCTCTCCTGTTACCCCCCAACCCCCTCTCATGCCCTGCGCCCTGCCAAAGTATCCCTGAACTCGCAGGCACCTGCACTAAAGAAGAAAGAATGGAAAACTTAGGATCAGGCAATGGGAAACTCACATTGGACCCCCGGTGAATCCTATGTTAGTTTCATGACAGTCGTGCTCTCCCTGGTTGCAGGATGAAGATCAGCCGGGGCCTCATCTAGGGTTTATTCCTGACCCAGCGATCAACCCTGTACCAAGTCAGGCTCCCTATATTCCAGTGGAGGAATGGGTAAGGGTAACCTGCCACATCCAATTTACCAGGAGCAATGGGATCAGGATTAGTCTCGAAAGAACACTCTCAGAGTCGGGTTCACGTCCTCTTCTCTCACTGCCAGTGTCAGCTCAAACTCATCCTGGACTTGGAGCAGATGGTTCCATTGCAAGGTCTTGATGTTTCTTGGCTGTCCTCATACCCATAGTCAGTAGACAGGCAGCACTACTAATTGATGCTCAATGTTGAATGGTTGAGACTCCCACTTGTTACTCAGCTTGTTCTGTCCACTCTTTTTCCAGGCTGTGGATCAACACACAATCACCAGGTGGAAGACTTGCATCAATGTGCAAGATGCAAGGCAACTGAGGATCTGTGTAGCCCAGAATTGGTTTGAGTATTCGAGGAGCTCAAGTAGTGAGGATCTGCCTCAGCTCCTTGAATGCCTCCTGGCATTAGTCGGTCCACCTATCATCAAAGGGCTCATGTGGATGGTGTAAATGGTCTGCAGAGTAGTCCTGCCGCTCCTTTAGTTAGGCAGGTATCCTTTGATGAGGTCCACAAGCGGTTGCACGATGTTGGCATATCCCACAACAAATCTCCAGTAGCTGTTAAAGAAAGGAAACTCTGTAACTCCTTCAAGTTCTGAGGTCTTGACCAGGGGAGGAAGGCTTCCGTCTTTGCGGGATCTACAGGAATGATGTCTGCAGAGATGATGTTTCCACTGTATTTGCTGCTTGTCCAGCAAAACTGGCACTTGTTCACACTGACCTTTAGCCCTTGCTCCCTTAGGCAGTAATTCTGCCAAAAATGCCACATAGAGTCCAATGAAAAAAAGGGATAATACTCCGCCACCACCACGTGTAATCCACCTGTAAATCTGCCAAACTAAGTGGTGGCAACGGTACGTCCAGTGGATTTACAGACAGAATACTGCCCAACTCGTAATCACCCCCATTGTCAGGTGAGATTTAGTTCAATTTCTGATTTGGCCATGTACTAAGCAGAGCATGATGTAACATTACCATTACATGAGTTCATGTTAACATAAAACACACTCAGGCCTATAAATACTTTCTTAAATGATTTCAACATCTTCACAAAACCTCTCTTTTACTTCCTTGAAGCATTACATATCTGTAAGGCATTTAATGTCAAAGAGTCCACATACAAAATGTTTAATATCATAATACATCTTCATTAAGGAGACTTCAACATCATCACACACCATCCATGTGAGGACTTCAATATCATCACATATCAACCCTGTGGGGACCTCAACATCAGCACACACCACCCATTTGAGGACTTAAATATCATCACATATCATCCCTGTGGGGACCTCACCATCAGCACACACCATCCATGTGAGGACTTCAATATCATCACATATCAACCCTGTGGGGAACTCAACATCAGCACACACTGTCCATTTGAGGACTTAAATATCATCACATATCATGCCTGTGGGGACCTCACCATCAGCACACACCATCTATGTGAGGACTCAAATATCATCACATATCATCCCTGTGGGGACCTCACCATCAGCACACACCATCCATGTGAGGACTTCAATATCATCACATATCAACCTTGTGGGGAACTCAACATCAGCACACACTGTCCATTTGAGGACTTAAATATCATCACATATCATGCCTGTGGGGACCTCACCATCAGCGCACACCATCCATGTGAGGACTTCAATATCATCACATATCAACCCTGTGGGGACCTCAACATCAGCACACACCATTCAGTTGGAGGATTCAATATCATTGCATTCCATTTCTATGGGACCTTGAGCATAAATACACACTATTCTTATATGGCCTTCTATACAATGACACACCATCCCTGTGAGGACCTCTATGTCATCAAACAACATCCCAACGGAGACCTCAACATGACCACACACCATCCTTTTGGTGGACTCAGTACCATCATATCAGCTCTATTGGGACTTCAGCATCATTACATACTATTCGTATTCACATACCCTTGTATGGCCAATTGGGTGCATCTGTGGCTTCATTTGCATCACCTGAATGCATTTTCCTTCACCATTTGGGTATTTTTGGTTGAATTGGCCACTATTTTTGGCAGTGTTTCGTTCGGTATTTTTACCTGAAGATAGGATGGAATTAGCATTTTTATTTCCAGCTCTAATTCCACTGGAGGATTTAGCCCCGGGGGAATTATCACTGGTTTTCATTACTTATTCCTCCAGCGCTCATTTCTTCTGGGTTAATTTCACCAGAGGAATTAGTGTCCATTTTCAATAACCCTTATATCAGCAGATTGATCAAAGTGGCGCTAATTTCATTACTGCCACTTTTTTCCCTTAGAGATCAACTTGTAAGGAAACCAAATGAGTATCAATTAAACATCAACTTTGTGAATAATTTTTGAATAATCAGACAAAATGTGATGCCAACATTCAATTAATTCACATATCAGACTATAGACAAGATGACATCCGTGCACATAATGTGTTGTCTTGACAGTGTAGAATTCAATTTCATCACACACCACCCCTATGGGGACTTCAACAAAATCACAGAAAAATAAGAAAGTAAAGTAAGTCATATTGTGATTCGTTTATTACAAAAGTAGTCAATGCTTGAAATGAATCTGGAAGTGTGTTGTGCAATCAATGAGGGAAGATTTACATTGCATATCAATTATATCCAATTCTGTAAACATACAAAATACACAAAAAGCAGCTTAATTTCATTATTTTACATTTAAACGCAGAGTTCAGGCCATTTAAAACACAATTGTATTTGTGTATAAATGGTTCCCATGAATCTGCTGTCTGCTGCCTAAGCATGTAGGGCATCTGATTTATCAAGTGTGTTTAAATTCCTGTCCGTGTGTTGATGACTGCAATACCACACCCACCCTGCGGGGGCAGAGCTGAGTAAAAAATCAACACACCAAAATAAACACAGGTCCCCACAAAGCCATTTTTTAAAAAGTTCTAAAAATTGGCACAGATGTCTTTTAAGTTGTTTTAAGTCATTTGGAAGGCATTACCATGTGGGGACTTGGGTTTAGGTCCCCACAGTGAAATCAAGTCCCCACAGCGTGTGCATGTTTACACACCCAAGTCCCCACAAGGATAGTAACACACACACACACACACACACACACACACACACACACACACACACACACACACACACACACACACACACACACACACACACACACACACACACACACACACACACACACACACACACACACACACACACACACACACACACACACACACACACACACACACACACACACACACACACACACACACACACACACACACACACACACACTCTCTCTCTCTCTCTCTCTCTCTCGTTCTTGCTAAAATAGATATAGTGTACACCATGTGTAATAAAATAAGGGTCTGCAAATTGGTAGTTAAGGGAAGTGGACAGTGTGGAAAAGGCACTCTTTACAATAAGCAACATGACAGAAATTATGGCAGATATGGCAGTGGTTATGAATAGTATAGAAACATGTCCAGTAAAGATTTATGGGTAAACAAAAAAAATAAAAATTAAATAAAATGAAATGGAACATCGATCAGAACGATGCAGAATTTGTAGAATACTACAAATATCTGGGTGTCCATATTTAAAACAAACTTAGTTGGACCACTCAATGGGAAGAAACAAAGACAAAGGACATGACACTATCTTCTCGTTAAATACAAAGCATCTGAGGTTTTAGAGATTACAGGCGCCAAATTGGTCATAACACGTGAAAATCGATGGTGCAGACCATGTGGTGTGTGTGAAATCGAATCTGCAAAACATATAATGTGCCACTCTGAGAGCCTAACTAACCTGAGGATGAAGCACATGAAAGTGTATAACAACTTGATTGATTGTTATAATACGATGTCAATGTGGAATACGATGTTGGAGGGCAACGACTTAAATCTCATTTATCATATGACTAAATGTTATGTCTTGTGCATGGGAATATCAGGACATTTATCAGATGGCATGTTGTTTTAAAGAAATGTATAGAGACTCCTTAACAAGCAAGATGTGAATCATTTTAATTTGTAGAATATGTACTGATATGTTTTAAACGTTATACACAAAGCCACTGTCTGGCTGTATGCATATTATTATTAAATAATTAAAAGTTATGATAGGTGAAAACCTTTGGTTCAGAGAAAAGACTGCTTGAAATGTTAGGCCTGCATTCACCCATATCACTTTCTGCTATATGTTGGTTGGCAGTCTGAGGGGCACCTTAAAAAGCCAACATTCTAACCTACTCAGGGGCCAACAAGAATTTTTGCTCATCAGGGCAATGTCTCTCAGGGCAGCACATTTCATTGGTCAGGTATTTATCAAGTGAACACAGAAAGTGCCCAAATCCCTATTTGTTTCTCCACCTCAACCTCCTTTCACACCGTGCAAATAGCCCCAAGCCAGAACATGTTCACCACCTCCCTCATCCCCACTAGTCATCACTTACCAGGTTTTAAGGCAGCATCAGATCTTCCATTTCAAAATGATGTTACAGCCCCGCAGGGGGTTCTTCACAGTGAAATGAGGATCATAAAAATAACAGACATTGCGGTGTGGATGCCTCAAAATGTTCCACACAGTTTGGTGCACCATCCCTTGGCCTAAGAGGAAATAATGGCTGCAGGAAGGTGAAGAGAAACATGCTGACAGTAAAAGCCTGAATGTTTAAGTGGGAGGGATAGGAATTGGATCTTCACTTAAGCTGCAATATCTAAGTACAGGTCTCTGGGGTCTCTTGCTAGGTGAGGATTTCTGTCCAAGTTCATTGCCAAGCTTTGTGCAACATCTAAATAATGAAACCAGGGAAACAAATGTTTGCAGTGTGCATCTCATTTTAAGTGCATACATTCCAGAGATAAAGAGGGGCCTTCAACTACCCCACAAGTGGTCTCCTGCTGCCAGATAGGTAGCCCCTTACACATTAACCGCTATCTTGCAAAATAAAACGAAGAGAAAGAGAAGCTGTCTTTCTGAAGTACCGTGGGCTTGACTGATTTGTGCTCCTTTTTGTTTACTTGGCATGTCTATCTTCTCCTGTTGAACAGGCTCTTAATTTTGGGGTATATATATGCATTGTAAACCTTGAGCCTATAAGGAACATTATATGCACATTGGTGTAATGTAATTTGGAATATATGCACTGATGTATGCAACACTTCATGTATTTGTAAAGCAGAAAAACAAACACTTTGAGAGCCAATGTAAGGAATACATGTTGCCTGTGATAATAGCTAAATGGCGTGCAGTTGAACTTTCTAAATGGACAATAGACCTGTGAATTCATCAAGGTCATGCAAAGACATAATAAAGCCACCATGAATTCAGACAGATTCCAAATTCCAAATGCTAAAACTAAACATGTATGAAAATAAACCATGTGTATACAATCTATAAAGGTTTGTATAAGAAAAAAAGACTCAACCCCATATACATTGGAGCTGGTTTTAAACATTTAGGACACTTTTGAAACGTAGACAAGGTTTACATAGTTTACCCTAGGACCACGAGGCACCTGTAATTGAATCAAAATGTAAACATAACAATGATTACAATCAAAATATCAGTATTTCCTATGTTTTGAGAAAAAAAGGTCAGTGTGAATGTTTATTAATGAACTGTCTAACAATAGAAAATATTACACTCATAGAGTCACATCCACCCTAGGGAATAAGGGAAAGTCTTGTTCCATATACTGGAAGGGCCCATTGAAGGAACTTTAACCAGGGGTTGGTCATGCTCTGCAGGGTGGTTTCCTCAGTCAATAACAAAAAATCCTTAAATTAAAAATGGTTGCATCATCATCCCCAAGGAGATATAAAGCATGTGTGTGCTTGCTGTGATTTTGCGGTTTCAGAAGAGGGCCAGGTGACTCCATAAGAACTATTTGATTAAAGGTTCAGATTCACATGACTCTGATTGTCAATTTTGAGAGTCTTCAAGGTGCTAAATCAATGAGGACAGTGTCATTTGTAAAAGGGTGTCTTCCCACGATTACCACACCCAAGGATTCTTCATGCCACAGGACTTCATAGGTAGCAGACAGTATGCAAGGCAGAATTGCCACGTAAGTAATTTCAGATTCAAGGGAGATTCTACAGCCAGTTCTCTAGGGACATAATTTGGGTGTTGCCGGGGGTAGGACCTGCTGCCCCTGGCTCCCCTGCTGCTACCCCCAGACCTGTCCTTGAGATCCCATGGCCACTGGACAAAGAGACAGTGGCAAGAGCAGATATCTATGTTTCAGCAGAAAAAGGCTGTTGTAAATGCAGCTAAATGTGTCACCAATTCGTTCACCTGGAATCTAAATCTCGTTAGCTGGAGAAATAACAGGGATGTAGGAAAAACCATGAAGCCATCATCCCTTACAAGTAGGCAGTCCATTAGTGAAGAATGATTGAATGGTTGGGTTCAAAGACAGGGCTCTCTGTGCAGCCAATAGCCACTACTGTAGCAACAGTAAGATTGTGGGGGATAGATAGCTATCTGGGAATGAGTAAGAGCAGCCTGCAGTACACAGTGACAGCACATAATGAATACAAATCTCATCAGTGTTTCTTGTCTGCTTTGCATATGCAGTGAGCCACTGCGCCTTTGATGAGAGAGGTGTGCCCCAGTGGCTCCTGCCATCAATCCTGCCTGGGCACTGTGTGATCTGACCAGATCTGCCAGACCTGCCTCACAGGCACACTCTAGATAGTCTCAAGGTGGGATAATTAAATTACATGAAGTTGCGCTCTGCCTTTGAAGTAAACCATCAGTTGCTTCCTTAAGCACGAAATATGGAACAAGAGGATGCAGTGCAACATGGGTTCAGTTCTTCTTCCAGTGCTTAGCAGCTAAAAGAGGCTGACACTAAGCCACATATAAAGGACCAAAGAAAATACTAAAATGGGTCATTTCTAGGGGGGGTTTCAGGGAGCTGCGGCTGCTGTTTACATTTTAAAATAGAACTGTGCAATTAATGTGACCAGCAACACTCTGTCCCCTCTATATCCCATTTAACAAAAAAAATGAATGTTGTGTTAATTACCTAATAAGCAAAAATGAAAAGGGGATTGCTGGACGGTTTCACATCATTCAAATCCACTGGCACAGCTGTGGGTTTGAGGTGTGTGCTTGAGGCAAAATGTTATCGAGGCTTCTGCTGGAGAGTTGAGATGCTGAACTAGTGACTTACAAATGTCGGGAGAGAGTGTTTGAGACAAATGTGTTGTAAGAGAGTTGAAAAGCATTGAATGCAGACATAAAATATTTGAGTGGGTAATTGAGACTCTGAGTGTTGCAGTGAAGAAGGAGGGTACTGGATCCTTAATTTGCTAGTTTGTGTGGTGTTGATTGTGTTGGAGAATGCTGGAGACTTAAGTTGCTGGAGGGTGGCACTGTGTAAACACGAAGGTGTTGGAGCAAGGCATTGAAGGTGGAAGGTGTTGGAGGGTAGGAGTGGGTGCTAGAAATGTAAAGCTGTTGATGGAGGGCCCTTCGTGACTTGCAGTGGATGGTGGGATGCCCGTGGTCAAAATGGTTGGGATATATTCAGGCTCTGGGTCACTGGTGGGAGTGAGTTGTTGTGTAATGGTCCAAAGTGCACTGTTGACAAGAACATCCCTGCACTTATTGTCCAAGTGTAAACGCATGAAGTGGTACAGCCTGTGATTGCCTTCTGGTTGGACTTGTGTTGGTCAGTTGTTGTTTCCAGTCTGTGGCCAGACACTTGGCAGGTACTGGATGTCTGTGCTTTGGGGTTTAGAACTCCTCGAGATTCTCTGTCTGTTTACAGTTTGCCTGAGTGATGCACAATAATCCAGGTTGTTGTGTTAGATGTCTGCTTACATTCACAGTAATTTGTTAATATGGGCCTGGTAACGCTAAATATGGTGATCCATTCTTGTATGAAATGTATATCATATTATAGTTCTAGAGGAGCAGGTGGATGTGTTTTCCCTAGCTCTGCTCCCTCACCGCCATCATAATGGAACAGCACGAGAAGAGCCCTTTTTGGGATCCCATGTGTTTTGCCTATACTGCATTGAGTGTATGAGAGACAATATGCACTCAGAAAACCGTACCCAATGTACCCTTGCACTTAATAAGTGGAAGGATGTCATCACGCACCATTGGACATCGTGGAGTGCTGAGTGAAATCTGAAAGGGGCAGAGTGATGTCATGAAGCAGATGTACAGAGATATACTGAAACTATATGAAAATATTTAAGAGTGACGATGCATGAAGCAACAAAAGAAACATGTACGAAATGATAGCAATCATATATGCAAAGAAGACAAAGTAACTTGTTGACCAATAAATGTAAATACGCAGTAACGCAAGATAGATGAGACATATAGAAGCTTGCTATAAAGGTAAATATAACATGGGTAGGATGGCCATAATTGGAAGATGTGCACTGGCACGTGTTAAGATTCAAGCCAGCTACCTCAGAGACAGACCAAGGTTGCAGACTCAGGAGACGGTAGAAACAGTTTATTGTGCAAAATAAAGAGGAGTCTATGTTGGCCTAGGATCAAGAATCCTATTTTAAGGAATAATTACAAGGCACAAGGGGAGGCAGACGTATACACCTTGTACGTTAGATATATTTCTCTTAGATTAAAAAAGAAGAAAACATCTGCAAGAGCCAATTATTGGACAATCAAAAGTGTATACAGTCTATATAAGATGGAGTGAGCAAGTCTGTAGAGACCAAGATGATCAAGATGATCAAGAACACCCAGAATAATTAAATCAAATAGCAGTAAATAAAAGGTTGACATGGACACATTTGTGGTCTCCTTACACATGATTAAGAAGTCAAAAACAAGGGCTATTCATTAAGCTTTGGATGAAGTTAGTGATGTGCTTTGTGATGTTAAAACTGTTTTATGGAGCGATAGGGCCTCCTAGACCTTGTCCTACCATGCAGCTGTGTTTGTTTTCTCTATGTGGTCTGCCACTGAGGTGCAGCCTGGACCTCTAGCAGGGGAGGTCTTCATGATTTCCGTTTGGTGAACAACACTAATGGTATACCCTTATGGCACACATGGGTGGGGGTACACACTTGTTCCCCTTATATATTTGTTTGGGCACTTGTGTGTTGCCCACAGAGCAGGGTATGGGCTGGTGGCAGCTACATGCTGACTTGGTAGTGGCTTGGAGTGTCCTCCATTTTTGGGACACCCAGACCATGCCATAAGAATCAATGGATTCCTGCAGGAAGGGAACATGGCCACTGTGGCCTTTGGTTTCTATTGCCTTTTACCTTGTTTCCCAAAGTCCTGGGAGGCCCTGACTCTGGCCCTTCCTCCAGACTGGTTGTTGGATGGAAATACCATATATCCCATGGGGATTCCTACTTTCAGACTGACTGGGGCCTGCCCAGGGGCTGTGTGTTGTGGGTACACCCAGAGGATGGGACCTTTGTAAATGGAGTCTGAAGTGAACTCACATTCTGTTTTATGGGTGTCTTGTTTCTGTCTGTGACACAATGACTGAGACAGCCCTGGCTGAAACTGACATAAATGCAGTGTAGGGTGCTGAAAGGCTGGATACTTACCCCAATCCAAATTCTTTCGTATGGGTGTCTGGGCGGAGGGAATTGCCTGAATGCCTGAGAGCCTGATTGGCTGCCTGCGGGAATGCTCTTCTGAGTGATTGGTTGACTGAGCCTGGCTCAGCCTGAGTGAATGGGAACCAATGTTTATGGCAAGGGACTTCTCACTCACCAATTTGTTCAGAAGCTGAAGTTGAAGCTGAAGCAAGACAAAGCTGTTCCTTGAAGCCCAGCTGGAGGAGAAGTCTGCTATTGCATTTTCTTTAGGTAATCCAAAAGCTGCCATGTTCTTCCAAGGACTGATCCAGAGAGGACCTCTAAAGGAGACCTCTCCCTGAGCTATGAGGGACCATCGTGCAACCTGCTACTCTTCATCTGAAGTGCCCTGGAAGCCAGCCCTGTGTTCCTGCCATGCTGAGAAGGGGTATTCATGAGTCCAGAAGAGGAGTGCCCAGACATCTCGATTCAAAGATGTCCAATGGTGTTTCCCAGGGACCGGAGGTGTGTTTTGTGACCGCTGGAAGCTGTTGCTGTCTATCGCCCAGAAGAGAGCTTACCCTGGCATAGTTCTGCTGAACAGCCAGAGCTGTGAAAGTTCCAAACTCCCTAAGAACATTTCAAGGGAAATCCTTACCATCATCACTGATGGCGTCTGCTGCCAGAGAGAGTCCAGAGTCACTGAGTATAGAGGAAGGTCTTACAGTGGGCTTCCCGCCACCAGAAGCTAGCGAAGATGTCCCGAGGATCCAGGCTTTGTAAGGGTCTGTGTTCCACTCCGTTGGTTGAGTTCAGGTTGCCAGGCACCGTCCAGAATTCTGTGCTGCGGCTGCAGTACTGAAGAACTGAAAGTCAGACAACCTTGATATTACGAAACCCGACACCAAGAGTAACCTATGCAACCATCACTGCCAGATGTCATTGAAGGGTGCCAGCTGTCTTACTCTCATCTTCCCAGCCTTTTAGCCCACAGCAAGTTTCATAATCACAGGACCTCTACAGTCAGAGAAATTGTCGACCAACAAAGAGCACTGCGAAGAGCAAAACTGCTACACTTGAGAAATACTTTGGTTCCATTTTTTTTGTTGTATGCAGCATCCCAGTGGCTCACCAAGGGGGGGTGCATCCTTGGAGAGAATTGTCGAGTGAAACCGAGAAACTCTGCCACTTTGCCTGCAAGGGCCCAAAAGTAGTGTGATGAGGAAGAGCATCTTGTAGCCTCGGGAATTGTCCAGGGGTCCCAGGTTTGTCTTGGATTATGTTCTCCTGTGGGCTCTCATGTACTCTGGGGCGGTAGAACCTTTTTGAAGAAAGCAGAAGGTCATTGAACATTATTGGACTGGGCTGTAAAAGAGAACATATGTTAATCCCTAACTTTTCCATTACAGGTTGCCCAGGTGTGGGATCTTCACAAAGAACTGTATTTTTAGCCCAAAGAAAGCATTCTGCCACTGTTCAAAACTAAAATGCCTTTCTTCCCTATCCTATGCTGATCCACCTCACTTAAGAATTCACATGCCTGTTTCAAACTATCTGCAGTTAATGCATCTATTACTGATTTTAAGTATTGTGTGATACCACAGAGTGCATATATTTGCCATTCTTTGAATAAGTATTTCCAAGTACAAAGTGTTATTATGTATATGCATATTTTGGGAGCAACCTTATTCTATATAAAGAAGCATCAGCTGCCATTTTCTCTGTTATAATCAATAGTAAATGTATTTAAAGGTAGATTAAGGTGTGCCTTACAGATACAAGCCAACCGATGATGTAATAACCCTGATATATACCATAGGTACATATGTTCCCTTAACCAATCCCTCCCTTCAATAGGTTTTTCAGTTTGTCACATAGGATGACATCATAGATGACGCATATTGGGGTACAAAGCATCTGTATAATCAAGTTTGTGTGTGAGTGTGCAAGCATCAGTCTGATGTCTGCCAGTTTGCCCTGCTTTATTGACTTGAGAATAAAGCAGTATTTTTGCCATATTCTTTGTGTCTGTCTGGTTATTTCATCTGAGATATTTATTGGTAATTCCATCTAGCTTAAGATACGCTTCAAGGTGCTAGAGCACATAGTGATATTGTAACCATATTTTTCTTACTTTACCGAGGAACAATGCTATATGAAGCCACTTCCTGTTTTTTCAAGGGGTGAAATATCGTGTGCCATCACTTGCTGTGATCCCACTTAAGTGTGGGGTCAAATGAAATCACTTCTTGGCATGAAATCGGAGGTTAAGAGTCGTGTGATGTCACTTCCCCTACCCCAGACATTTTGGTGAAATGGCACCCCTGCTGTTGTCGGTAAAACGTGCTGTCACTTGACCTCTCAACAGGTGATTTCCGGATCAGCTTCCACTTCTTGAAGAGCATCAGCTTTGAAAAGACTGGGGCTGGGCTACACCATCATTGAGCGTGCCAGCTCCAAGAACGATGCAGCTTTGAGGACAGTTTCAGAATGCTGGACCTGTACTCTCCAGGAGAAGGGCAAGAGTTGGTACACCTTCTTCCCTCAGAGATCATTAGGGCTTTCAAGGATTGTCAAGAGCCCAGTTCCTCTATGCACTTTCTGCAGCTCTAATATTTTGTTATTGATCACCCCCTTTCATTTCCTCTCTATCATCACATCCTAAAAGCACTCCCAATTGCCCATGCACTTAGAATTATATGTGATGGGCATATCGATGCATGTCAGGTCAACACTATTTTTACATTGGATAAAGAGCTGAGGCTCTAACTAGCTCCAGAAATACATTTTCCAATGTACTTGTTTGGCTTAACAATATATAAAAGAACGTGGCTTATGATCTTCATGTGAAGTTTATATGGACTCTGCCTGCTACAATGAATAAGCATACCAAGCTATTAGCAAGATTGGCATAGGCATAAGATAAATGGTGGCTAAACGTGTATGTGTGACCTGATATCCAGGGAACAAGAAGAGCCTTGATTATCTCATTGTTAAGTATGAGATCGGCCTTGAGAAACAGTTAATTATGGTAGAACCACATCAAACCAAGATGCTTTTTATTCATCTTAACACCTACTTCTTTAACTGTTGGATGCATGCTAGATGATAAAGATGACTGCCCCTTCTGCCCGTCACACAGAGGAGCGCTAATGCACTTTTGATTTGGGTACCTGCTTTTTTCCAATGTGTGGAATTGGTGGCTACTTCCTGCTTTGAAGACTTTGGGAATGTATACCTCAGTGAGTTACATCATTTTAGCAGTTAGTAATTACATTAAAAGAGCTTGGCCCTTATGATCTAAAAACCTTGATGTTTCCATGTCAAGTACTTACTTCTTGAGGTTACCGGCAAATAGTACTTAAAGGGCTCTGCCATATTTGTTTTCATAATTAATTGCTATGTTATAGATGCTTGCTTAACATTGTTGGATTTTAATGTTGTATTTAACTAATGCTCGAAAGTAATGCTATTTTTCTATGATGAGATTGTGTATTATGTATTTATATTTTTGTTTGATGGAATATATTCAAAATATAACAAACAAGAGTCAATTACCCTCTCTGTTCAGCTCAACAGATGGCCATAAAATGCAGAGGTGCAAGTCAATAGGGAAACAAATACAGTCCAATAGTGCCTAAAGATGGTAAAAAAGACACCACTTGGATAGAGAACTAGTTCACGCTCCAAGACTATGGAAATAAAAAATGGCCCAAGTCAGAATGTGGAACACTGAAGAGAGATGAAGAGCAATTAACTGGATAGCCAAGCCCCTTTGATGAGCAGCAATTACCCTCGAGATGTATGGGGATGCAGACCTTACTTCATACATCAATAATAGAGCCGACTCAGGAAGTTGACAAAAGGAAGACTGTTTTAATATCAATTATCTAAAACAGGGAGCATAACGAACATCAACGCAAACACTCGATCATCAAACTCAAAGTAAAAAAACTGCACTTTTATAAGCACTTTTATAAGCAAAATGTGTCATCGATGACATCTAAATCACATGTGTACTAACATCATCCCATGTGACAAACTACAAAAACGTATGCACATGGGCTATTGGTTCTGAGTGAATATCTAAGTATATGATCCATACTAATCTAAAAAAGTGCAACTATGTGATTGGTTACTTAACATCAGGTGGGGCAACTAAGCCCTCCCTCAAAAATGACCACTATTAACACACAACATCTCATTGGTTTACACACTATAGGACCCCTGAATGCGCAGGTCCTCTACAATTGGTTGGCACTCTATCCATCTATCCATCTTCAGTACTTTTCCACCTATGATAGCAGCCTGCAGGTCGGCCATGCAGATGCTGGCGAGGTTGCCTTAACTTAGCTTTCCACCAATTAGCATATCAATCAATCATCACCTCAGTGGTCTACTGTCAATTAGGCCTTTGAACTTCGTCCTTGAGAGTGTTCTTAACTCTGAGAAAATTAGGGAGTGACAAGCACAGTCTACCTTCATGCGTAGGTGTGACCATCTCGTTCATCCAACTTCATGCTTCCATGTGCCTAGAGAACATAAAATTGAGCCTTTTTTGTGTACTTGATATTCTGTTCTAATAGACCTCTGACGTCTTCCTTGTTATGTTCATTACTTTTGAGCAGGAGGTTTGTTCTTTCACGCGATTTTGTATCCAAAGTCAGTTTACTCCAGTTTTGATAAGGCCTTGGCTTCTTGGCTCGCTCTGCCTCGCCTTTCACTGATACTCTGCTTGTAATCCAATGTCTGTTTTTTAACTGCAACACACTGAAATGAGGCCTTTTTGCTAAAGTCCAACCTGCTATAATACATTTAGTGGAAACATCCATAATTCTCTTATTCCTATGTATGTATACGTTGGCGCTTGCCACAATCTATTTACTATAAGCATAGAGCTAGCTTCATGATTACTTTGCTGCTTGTGTTTCTCCTGCATCTGTACAAGTGCAACATTACTTGTTATCTTCATCTGTTTCTTTGGCATAAGTTTCTTCACCTTGAGCCCAAGATGTCACTTATCCTTATTGCTTTTTTGATGCCTTATAGAATATCCACATTCTCTGGTCACTGCATCCTTTTATGTACTTCACCTTCAGCTCCATGTAACATATACTTGGCACCAGCTAGTGATACTACCGTTCATCTTTGCTGTTTATTGGTTCTGCTTCTTCAGGGATTTCATTCAGATGGCCATCATATTTCTTTGTATGCAGATAAGGTTTTCTCAATGGGTACCTTGGCTCCCAGATTCTATTAGGTACTGGGACTTTCACTGGTACTGGACTGAGTCCATATTCTGCTCTTTGTCGATAAGCTGTTCTGTATACGTCACATACTCTGGTTTCCAACATACAGGTAAAAGGGGCGGGTCAATTGAGGTGGGGGTACTTGGCTTCTTCTCTACAGTTACGAGGACCTCTGTAATAAAGGTACCACTTACTTTTGTGTAACACTTGCAGACATATTTTCTTTTTCTTTTGTTTTGTTCATTTGTGAGTAAAAGATGTCGCTATCATGCACAACACTAATACTCAATTTATCAACATAAGAATGATGGAAGTCTGAGTCAAGACTGTCAGTTCTTAATTCTTTGATCGCAGGTTCAACACAGATCACAGCGGCAAACTCTTAACTCTCAGTGTAGCAATCTTGAGGATGTATGATACAGAACACAACACAAAAGGCTATGGGCCTCATTACGACCCGGGCGGTAAGGGATTACCGGTACCGGTAAGGGCACTGGTGCCGGTAATCCCTTACCGCCCAATTACGAGGTCCCTTTGCGGGTCCCTACCATAACGGCTGGTTTTACCAGCCATTAAGGAAGGGACCTACAAAGGGACTTTGGAGGTAATTACGGTACCGCAATTTGCGGTGCCGTAATTACCACCTTCCCCATTCCCGTTGAGCCCTATGGGGGCAAGAATGGGAATGGGGAAGGGCCAATGGTGAATGGGGAATTACCGCCCCGCCAACCTTGGAATGGGGCGTAATTCCGCCATTCACCACAGCGGAATCCGGCGTCAACCATGGCGCTAATTGCGCCATGGTTAATGCCAGGGTCGTGTGCTTAGGCTTTAAGTCAGAATAGTGGCAGGGTATGCATATTTTCAAAACCATTGTTTATGTTTATGTTTATTCATTTATAAAGTGAAACATACGCCTGTGATGCTGGAAATTCATTGGAGGGACAGGGGCTCAATGTCCTTGTCCTGTACTATCTTATCATGTGTGTTCTGTGTTGTTTTCTGCACAGGAGTCCAGTTGGGACGCCTGGCAGTGCAGCCCTTCCTCTTTTTGGTTGGGATACCCTTATGGCACCCATAGTGGGGGTACAACCCTGTACCCCTAGTGTATGTTTTGGGAACCTGAGTGTGACCCACAGAGCAGTGTATGGGTTGGTGGCAGCTCCATGCTGAATCTGACAGGTGCTCCATTTTGGGATACCCAGGCCCTGCATATGAATCAGTGGATTCCTGATAGAAGGCAAGATGGCCCCTGTGCCCTCTTGGTTTCTATGACCTGTTACTTTATTTTCCCAAAGTCCTGGGAAGCCCTGACTCTGTCCATTCCCCTTAGTGGCTGTTGGGTGTAAGAACCACATATGGTATTGTCAGGAAGTCCAGGCCAGACTTGCTGGAGCCTTCCCAGTGACTGTATGTTGTGGGTACAGCCTTGGGGTGGGACCTGGGTGAATGGAGTGTGTGACCAATATGCATTTGAGTGTCTGGTTTCTGTGTGTGTGACACAATGAATGAGATAGTCCTGCCGGAAACTGACATGAATGCAGTGCAGTGTGCTGAAAGGCTGGGTGCTTGCCCCAATCCACATTCCTTGCTATGGTTGCCTGGGTGGAAGCGAATTGCCTGAATGCAATACGAGCCTGATTGGTTGCCTTCCTGCATGAATGCCCTTTGGCCTGATTGGCTGACTGAGCTTGGCTGAGCAGTGTGAATGAAGGACAGATGTGTATATCTGGGGCCCTCTCAAGTCCCAATTTGTTCAGAAGCTGAAGGTGAAACTTTGAAGCTGCTTTTCCTGAAGTACAGCTGGAAGAAGAAGAATGTATGCTGCTTTCCTTTGACTCAATCTAAAAGCTGTCGAGTCTGTTGAGGACTGATCCGAGAGAGGACCCGGATAGGAGACCTCTCCCTGAGCTACGAGGGAACATTGTGCAGAAGCTGATCTTCATCAAGGTACCCTGGAAGCCAGTCCAGAAGGCTGTTGACCAGAAGAAAGGGTTTTCCGAGAAATCTTGAAGTAAAGCTCCATGACACCGAGGCTGTCCAAGTACATCGCTGTCGACCAGGGTTCACGGGATTTCTGTAACCACTGGAAGCCCATCGAGTTATGTTGCCCAGAAGTGGAGACAGGTTGACTCCATGCTGCTCGACAACTGGAGCGTCAATGCTCCACCTTTTGCGTAAGAACATTTTGAATGAAGGGCTCCCTTGCCAACACCATCGACCACTTTGTCCCGCCGTAGAAAGTCAAGGTCATCGACGACCGAGGAGAATCCGCAGGTGGGTTTCTCGCCACCCGAAGTCCACAAAGACGCTGACAAGTGAAGATCCAAAATTCAGCTGTGGTCGAGCCCCGATCTTCGCCGCTGACGCCGAAACCCAACGCCCACTGCCGGGCCTACGTTCTTCACCGAGTCTTCTTTGCAGCACTGAACACTTTGCATCGAGGTGCACTGAAGATGCATCATTTTACCAGGACGTCCTTGCACGATCGTCAACCAGCACTGCAAAGATCAAAGCTGCAGTCTCGACGCCAGTGTTCACATTTCTTTGAGGAATCTCAAGGTCTATTGGCTCCTGCTTTCAAGGGAGTTCACTCTCAAGGGATCCATTGACCAACCGTCAAAGAAACTCTTCTCACTCAGGTACATTCGGGTAGTAGAACATTTTAACCAGGAAACAAGACTATTTAAGCATTAAAGGACTGTGCTTGTTAATACTCATTATTACAGGTTCCCCAGGAGATCCTCACACAGAACTGTGTCTTAGTAGCTAAAGTATCATTCTGCCATTGTTAACCCAACTTGTCTTCCTTCCCATGATCTATGCTGATACACCTTGTTATATGATTTTTATGCCATTATAACTGTCAGCAGTGGATGAATTTTAAACAAGTCAATAGCTAAGTGTGTTACCACATAGGCATTGCATATATTTGCCATAATAGAATTGCCACAGTACAAAGTGTGTTATTAATTGATGTTTATACCTTGAACCTAATTTATATATAAAGAACTGTGTTAGCAATATCAAAGTGTGTGGACATTCCTTTGTGGGGGGGTTGGGGACTACACTGTACTTAGGAACCAGCCTGCATCACCTCCTGAGAGCTTAAGCCTTGGTTGCTCGTCCATTCTACCATATAGAGAATCTTGGCTTGGGTGCTCTGTGCTACTACTCTGCCACATAGAGGGCAGGAGTACAGATACACACCTACAGTCTTTACAACGCCACAGGGCGTATTGACGTTGCTTGGCAGGGTACTAGGCAAAAGAGTCAGAAGAGGTGAATTTTGAACACTCACCGCAAGAAAAGATGATTAGACAAACTGCTTAGATTGTGAGGTAGAGAGTTCCACAGTGAAAAGGCTGCAACCATAAAGGCCGGGCCGCCGATCCGGTTCAGTCTACAGCTAGTGACCAATAGCAAGCATGCATCAGAGTAGAGAAATGCACAGCATGGCACATAAGGGATGAATTTCTCCTGGAAATACTCTTCCCCCTGACCATAGTATGCACAATGCACTAAGCAAGCTGCTTTAAATGTAATATGCTGGACAACAGGCAGCCCGTGAAGTTGGCAAAGTACTGGCGAGATATGGATATAAAGATTGGGGACACATTCCTGCTACCACCGTTCCTACGAACTTTGAGATACAAGAAACATACTAAAAATACTGTATGTTTGTTTGGTCTCATTCTGAGAAACAAAGAACACTAATTTACACGGGGGTATTTTGTTGAATTGTTTAATTCATAGCATAAGCTATCATTCTTCCATATATTATTTTCTAATTTGTAATTCAAAATGGTCTCATAATATTTCACTGCAAGTTGGGATATTCCTTTAGACTTAATTTCTGGAGAAATATGGCTTCCAGTATGAATACGGTATTCCATTTCTTAATTTGAAAAACACACTTTCTGTCAAAGCTGGCCCTTTCCAATTAAACTCTGGAAGAGAGTTCAGAAGAAGCTGCTATTTTTATCTGCTGCAATTTTATGGATGTTTGTCATAGTTCTTGAGTTCCTTTGGGCTATGACTTTACATAAACGTATTGCATTCCTTTCCGAATCATCAGTGCTAACTGCTATTCCTGTGTGACCCACTGATATATTCTCCCTATGACACCCGTTCAAAGGTTATGTTCCCTGAGTAAAACGAAAACACAGCTTTCATAAAATGGGCAATTTAAATGCTAAATAAATGCAGCAATAAAAAAAGTGACTTGTAACCCTTCATACATATTATATGTATTTTTAATTGAGAACCTACTATTTCAAACAAGAGCAAGAGAAATTAATCTGTACATACTTGAACTACGGTTATATTCCAATGTATGTTCAGGAACTGTATTGACACACATTAAAAATTAAAATTCTGAAATCACTTGAGGAAATACATTGTGATCTATGTATGTATATAATGTTCATTTTTTGTGGAATGCTATGACACTTGCAGGGCTCAATGATTAATTACACCCTGAATAAGATTTTGAAGGCCATTTTATCTCTGGTGTCTTGTGGTCTCTCGTTGGTCCCCCGCCCTAATTTTGCAGTACAGGGTGATTAACAAAAACATGCTTTTCCAGGGAGATGTGCAATTTTGCAAAATTAGGGGTGTGCAAATGCGCATTTATTTGTGAGGCATTCATTCTGAAGGCACGCCCCTGCACGCACATACTGGAAAAATACAGCCTGCTAGGGGAAAAGGCCCAAGACACGCTTGCAAGGATAACAAGTATATATTTCTACAAAATAGAAATGCACTGTGCTCAGAGAGGCAGAGCTTCACCTCACTGATGAGGCCCAACAAGGCTGAAACACGTATATGGGGTTGCTGTTGGTACTCTTGTTCAGAAAGGAATTGCCATAGTATTTTGGTGCTGGACTGCCCATGTGGGCGGGACAAAGACTGATATGCAAATGGATATATCCCATCTGTGAAAGGTACAGTGAGCAAAAAGCATGTGCTGCAAACTCTCATCTCAGAACAGGTTATCATGCCATGTTCTTTCTGGAGAGGAGCGCCTGCTACCTTTTTTGAAATATTTGCAAGGAACTTGGAGTTGGTCACCCTGAGTTACCTGGGGGCAACCAGACGTGGACTCCATGCTCACTGTGCTAAGAGAGGCACAGCTTCACCTCACTGATGAGGCTCAACAAGGCTGAAACATGTGTATGGGGTTGCTGGTGGTACTCTTGTTCAGAAAGGAATTGCCATAGCATTTCGGTGCTGGACTGCCCATGTGGGCGGGACAAAGTCTGATATGCAAATGGATATTTCCCATCTGTGAAAGTTACAGTGAGCAAAAAGTGTGTGCTGCAAACTCTCATCTCAGAACAGGTTATCATGCCATGTTCGTTCTGGAGCGGAGCACCTGCTACCTTTTTTAAGATATTTGCAAGGAACTTGGGGTTGGTCACCCTGAGTTACCTGGGGGCAACCAGACGTGGACTCCCTGCTCACTGTGCTCAGAGAGGCACAGCTTCACCTCACTGATGAGGCCCAACAAGGCTGAAACACGTGTATGGGGTTGCTGGTGGTACTCTTGTTCAGAAAGGAATTGCCATAGCATTTCGGTGCTGGACTGCCCATGTGGGCGGGACAAAGACTGATATGCAAATGGATATTTCCCATCTGTGAAAGGTACAGTGAACAAAAAGTGTGTGCTGCAAACTCTCATCTCAGAACAGGTTATCATGCCATGTTCTTTCTGGAGAGGAGCGCCTGCTACCTTTTTTAAAAAAAGTTTCTTAAATGGTGTTCACCTTGATGGAGTCTTCAGTGTAGTTACCGGAGAGAGGGATAAAGATTCGTGTGTCATTGGTGTAATTGGTGTATGAGATGCCAAATGAGTCCAGGTGATCCAAAAGTGGTTTGGTATATATATTTTATAGGGGATGGGAGACGCAAGAGCGGTAAACTGCAGGAGGTGGGAGTGGGTCATGCAGCAGCTTCACTGACGAAGACTCGAAAAGGTTCTGTCTGCTAGGAAGGATGCAATCCTCTTTGCATAATCAGGTGAAAAGTGAGCTGAGAATGTGAGGTGGTGGCATAACATTTGATAGTTGACCAGTATGAATGAGAGGTTGCCTCCATCATTGGCCTCATCAAGCCTGTTTTTGAGGTCCATGAGGGCTGTTTCCATTCTGTACTTGGGGCGGAAGCCTGATTGTCAAGTGCCCAGAATGTGGTGTGCTTCTAGGAATTCCTGAATTTGTAAGTAGGCTACTCTATCAAAGATATTCAGAAGGAATGGAACTGTGATGATAGGTTGGTAATCAGTAGATGTGGATGGGTTGAGGGAGGTTTTTTTAGTAGTGGGGAAACCTATGATTCTTTGAGGGTTGGTGAAATGGAGCAGGACACAAAGGAGGAGTTGATTATGGCAGTGATAAGTGGGAGAAGTGGTTCTGCACATTCTTTTACAATATCAGCTGTTCAGGAATCACCTTTGCAGCGAGAGGGGTAAGGCCCGTGATAATGTTGTCAAGGCTGGATATCAGCTGTTCAGGAATCACCTTTGCAGCGAGAGGGGTAAGGCCCTTGATAATGTTGTCAAGGCTGGAGAAACATGTGGGCTGAAACTCAAAAGGTCGGACCTGGCTAGTGGCTTCAGGTGGTGGGTTGCTAGGTATGTCTGCTGCTGCTATGGATGCCACAATTGTGGAGCGTTCGATAGTGATCTTCGCTTGCAGTAATGGAATTTTGTTGGTAAGGGTACCTTGGAGCCTGTTGCACTAAGTCTTTTCTCTGATAATGGTGGTGGGTGCAGGGATTGTTGGGGTTTCCAAGTCTATTAAGATGGCAAATAGTTCTCGGGATCTAGAGGATGCCTTGGTGATTCTATTATTATACATAATCGCTTTGTATAGTGTGGCTGTGAGGGGCCTTCGTGCCAGACTGCTTCAGCTGCTCTTTTTTTGGTGTGGGAAATTCTGAGTTCAGAGGTGAATCAGGAGTTGAGATGATGTGCATTATTTTGGTTTCCGGGCCTTGATAGGTACCAGAATATCAAGAGTATTGGGAGTTATAGTGCTGCACCAAGGATGTGGTTTCATTGGTTTGAGGGAGGGGAAGTCAGAGGAGCAGGATCATTTGGGCACTGGACAAGTTGCAAGTGCTACAGGCCATGATGGCTGCACGTTCAGTGTTAGGCTTGGTGTCTGGGGGTCCAGTTTGGCCAGTTGGGGGGGATGGAGAAAGTGATGGTGTTGTGGTCTGTCTATGGACACTGGAGGTTGGAGAGCATAGCAGCATTAGTGTTATGATCCAACATCCAATTGAGCATGCAGACATGGGAGTGTGTTGGGTTGGTGACCAGTTGCATGCATTCAAGTGCTACTATGCTACTATGGAACTGGCCAGTGTAGCAGTTTCAGAATATGAAGAGTTGTGTGGCCTAAGTTGAGGTCACCCAACATAAGGAGTTGCCTAGTGGGTTTAAGGTTGTGTAGTATGTGTTGGGAGAGGTCATCTTCAAATGTTGCAAGATGGCCTGTGGGTCAGTAGATGAGGTGGACTTTGATGGTTGCATTAGGTGAACATTTCATCTTGGCAGATAAGGATTCACAGTTCGGGAGAGTGGTTGCATTGAGAGAGTATAGGGATGGTGGTCCTTGTACATTAGGACTACACCATCTCCTTTTTTTTGTTGATCTGTCACAGCGAAGTAAGTCATAGTATTTGGAGATGGCTAAGGAGAGTACAGGGCAAGATGTAGGCATCTAAGAGTTATTTGTAACCTATTCGCAATCCTAAAAGTGAGCTCATTATTCTTAGCTTTTAGTGATTTGTAGTAAGGTATCTGTGGCTGCACGGTACTATTTTCATTGAGGTTGCCCAATGATTGGAAAAAGTGAAAAAAGAAAGGGTATATTACCTTTTGGGTTGCAGATTTCAAAAGAGAAATGTATTAAGAGTAACGGGCAGCAGCACAAAGTGAGTAAAGATTGATATTTGTTGATTGTCCACTCATTTTTAGGATGTGCCATCTTAATACAACAATTGCTTCTTGATGATATATTGTAGTTTGCAGGTTACTTGTATCCTCAGGGTCCTTAATATTATTTCATAGTAAGGTCTTTTATTGTCTGATTCCCTCAGGATCCATTGTTGCCTGATTGTTTCCCTTAGTGTTGTTTCCACAGAAAGGGTTCTTGTTGTTGCTTATATCTTCAGGGTTCTTAGTATTGCTTCATAGTAAGGTCCTTATTGCCTGATTCCCTCTTTATTGTCTGATTCCCTCAGGGTCCATTGTTGCCTGATTGTTTTCCTTGGTGTTGTTTCCACAGAAAGGGTCCTTGTTGTTGCTTATATCTTCAGGGTCCTTAGTATTGCTTCATAATAAGGTCCTTATTGTCTGTTTCCCTCTGTTGCTTTTATCTTCAGGGTCCTTAGTATTGCTTCATAGTAAGTTCCTTATTGCCTGATTCCCTCCTCCTGAATGTTAAATTGGGTTTGCCTGTTAGATGGTCGAGTAGGTCTTCATCTGCTTTAAGGATGTAACAATGCCGTGAGAGAATTTTTCTTAGTTTTTGGGCTTCACTGCTGTTAGTAGTTATGAATCTTGTAGTAGTTATAAATCTTGGTGGAATTGACTTGGGTTCTTGAGTGGTAATTTTATTTTGGAACAATTCTGATCTTGATCGGTAAGTGGTGTTGTGGTGAGCTTTTGTGAGCAATTGATTTTTATAGCTCTTGTTTTGAATTTGGATTCTGCCTCTGTCACATGTTTGGTGAATTAAGATTCTAATGTGCAGTTCCTTTTTATTCTGAGGTATTCTCCAAATGGAATATTATTGATGATCGGCAGAGGATGGTTGCTGTTGGCGTGAAGAATGCTGTTGCCTGCTGTTGGTTTGACATATGGGGCCTCATTACACGGTAGGCGGTAAGGGTTTACCGGTACCGGTATTTTACCGGTACCGGTAAATCCTTACCGCCTTACTAGGAGGTCCCTTTGCGGGTTGGGGATTTTAAAACCAACCCGCAAAGGGACCCAGGGAGCTAATTACGGTACCGCAATTTGCGGTGCCGTAATTAGCGCCTTCCCCATTCCCATTATGCCCTATGGGGCAAAAATGGGAATGGGGAAGGGCAATGGTGAAAGGGGGAATTACCGCCCCTCCAACCTTGGAATGGGGTGGTAATTCCCCTTTCCACCAAGGCGGTGCCGGTATTTTACCGGCATGAACCATGGCGCTAATTGCGCCATGGTTCACCGCCTACCGAGTAATGAGGCCCATAGTGTTGTTTGGATTTTGTTGTTTTCAATATAAAGCTTGAGATCCAGAAATTGAATTTTGGTGGTACTTTCTTGCATAGTCAATTTGAGATTATAGTTATTGTTGTTGAGGTGCTGGTGGTATTCTTCTAATTGGGACCTTGTGCCATTCCATATTACCAAGATATCATCAATATATCGTCCCCAGTACACTACACAGTTTTGGTCGGTAAAGAGAATGTTCTTCCATGCATGGTAAAGTTCAAAATGACCCATATATATGTTCGCATATGGTGGGCAAATTTATCTCCCATGGCTGTGCCCTGGATTTGTCTGTAGATTTGGTTATTGAAGGTAATATATTGTTGTTAAGGGTGAAGTTGAGCATTTCCAGTAGCATGAGGTTCTGTTGATAGTATGAAATGGATCTGGTTTTGAGAAAATGATGAGTGGTTTCCATTCCTTTATTATGGAGTATACTGGTATAGAGTGTCGTGACATCAAAAGTTACAAGATGAAAGTTAGGTTCCCAATTGACTGATGTTAACTGTTAAATCACATGCTTGGTATCTTGAATGAATGATGCCATAGTTTTGGCTAAAGGCTGTAGGTGTATATCAATGAATTCAGAGATCCATTCAGTGAGATAGCCTATTCCATTGATTATAGGTCTGGTTGGTGGCAGTTGTTTGAATGGTTTGTGAATTTTGGGATGAAGTAAATAGTGGCCAGTACTGGAGACAGTGTGCTCATGAAAGCATTTTCATCTTCTGAGAGAAGCCCATTTCCAGCCATTGATTGTTTAGTATTTGCCATTCTTTGCCAAGGTCCAGTAGAGGGTTGTTATTGAGTTTTGCCTAACATTGTGTATCTGATAAGTGAAATTATGCTATTTGTAAATAGTCTGCAGTGTTGATCAGAACAATTTTGCCCCCTTTGTCTGTTTGTTTTATGGTTATGTCAGCATTGTTTTTCAAATCTCTGATGGCTTGTGTTTCTTTATAAGACAAATTGGAGTGTTATTTTAGGCGACTTCATTCCTTTGAAGTAGGCCTTCCGAAGGTCATTTGTGACTAATTGCTGGAAAATGTCAATAGCATTGTCTGCTGTAAAGAAAGGGTTACATTTGGATTTGGGTTTGAGAGATGTTGGTGGAGTGAGATAAAGGGAAATATTCAGTTCCTCTGCAAATGATGGTATGGTATATTGATCTTCAGTTTCTTCTATGTTAATTAGTTTGATAGTACTAATATATTCTACTAGTTGTCCTGAAATCAACAATGGTATTTCTTTGGTTTTGCCCACTGGTTTCAAGTGTTTTGTACTGAAGTATTTTTTCAGTTTGAGCACTTGACAAAATTTGAAAAGATCCAAATTGACTTGGAAGAAGTCCAAGTAGTTGGTGGGACGAAATGAGAGTCCTTTGTTGAGGGCTAAAATGAAATCTTTTGATAATGTGATGTTACTGAGATTAACCACTAAGGCCTCCTGGGTTTGGGATTTTTTGAACGAGTAAAGACTCCTTGTGTGTTTCTGTTTTCTCCTGAGGCTCCCACTATCTCTCCTTTTTTTTTCTCTTCTGGTTGGCTTCCATTTTTGGAGGTACCTGGGTGGCTTGTTGTTTTGGGGAGAAGTGGTTTGAATATTGAATACGTTCTGCCTAGCCGGTACCTCTGATATTCTTCTAAAAAAGGAAAGGGACCTTCTTCCCTGGTTAGATCAGTTGTTGGAGGTGGAGCTTTTTCTGTTTCGCTTTCGCTCTCTGATTCTGCTTCTGAGGAGACTGGTGTATATTGTTGTGCTGGTGGCAGTTTGTTAGGAGGTTTGGCTTGTGGTTTGGTTGTTGGTTTTACTTGAGTTTTTTTGAAGGGATAAACCCTTTTAAATTTGTAATCCATATCGTCCCTATAGAACTTGTGTTGTTTTTTAATTTTGAGTTCATTAGTGAAGATTGTGAGAAAGTTATCCAGAATTTAATTTGGTAATTCTTCAATGTCGCTTCCGGAGCGTTTAGGCCTTCAATTTGTTTTTTAGTTATTTCTATTTTTTTAAGAATTGTTTGGTGAAGTTTCTTCCCCGTGTTTAATGACTCTGTACATCATTTCCTTTGAGGTGTTAACTAACAGTGCTTCCCATTCTCTGAGTTCTTCAATTTCATCCTCTTCGAAAGAGCGGAATATGTAGATTCTGAGTCCTCGCGCGATTCGGTTGACTTGTAAAATATATTGCAATTTCCCACCATCTAGAGATTTCCTTTTAGACACGTGTTTCTCCAATGGCTTTGTATTGGTTCCTCGAGAGGGTTATAAGTAGCTTGTCTAATATGTTTTTGTGGATTTTTTCACTGATTTAGAGCTTTCCTTTGTTTGTTATTTCAACTAAATTGGATACAATTCGATTGATTGCTGATGCACTAAGAGAAAATAGGAAGATGGTCAGTTGTAATACTGTCTATTGGTTTAAGCGGGTAAGTGTGCTCTGCTGAATGTCATATATACTTGAGAGATAGGGCTGAACAATCTCATTACAGCTACAATGTGCAGGACATGCGAGGGGCGCAGATGTGGCTGGTGAGCCATGCGCTATTGCAGACGGGCATTACACTGGATCAAAGAGAAGAGGGAGGCATGGAGAGGTGGCTAGGTGTGGGTGTAAGTGCAGCAAGGTGCATGGTATGTTCTCTTAGTGTTCTATTAGTGGGTGTAACTTGTAGGAAGATGTTTCCCAATAGCTGGTCTGCAGAAGAGATGTTCTTGCAATGAGTTCTCTTAGTGTTCTATTAGTGGGTGCAACTTGTAGGAAGATGTTTCCCCTATAGCTGGGCTGCAGAAGAGATGTTCTTGCAGTGAGAGATGGTATTTCTGGTGCGGAGAATGGCATGGGGTTTGCACTCGGTGTCCCAGAATATGCTCTGATGAGATGGGTTTTGACTACGGTGGTAGCTTTGAGAAACCATTCCAGAGGGATATTGTTGCGTACAACACCTGTGGTGCACTTAGGTGTATGATGGGGCCACTGCGTGTGAGGGAGGGAGGGTGCTGTAGGAGACATTTGGGTCATGCTTTCAGCAGGCACGGCCATTGCACACCTATGGTTGTCCAGGTTGCGTGTTGTTCTAGGGTTCTTAGTTGTAGGGAGAGTTGTAGGGAGAGATGTGTATAGTGTGGGGAGAAAGAAGGCGGGGGAGGTAATGTGCGATGTGCGAGGATGAGTCTAGTAATGTGTAGGGCAGAATGCCGCAGTGGTGGACACCGGCATCCCGGGCTGTGGGAGCAACGAGAAGAATGGGGTAGGCGGCGGTAGAATGGGGTTGTTTCTGGCGTTGCAGTGAGGCACAGGGATGGCAAAGATCATACAGAGCAAAGTCGGTGCATACAGTGCATTCTGTTTGGGTGTCAGTCCATATACATCTCGTTGCCGGACAGGCTTGGAGGGCTGACCACATTATGCCCATTTGATGGGTGAGACCAGCACAGACAGGAGCACACGACCTTAGCAAACTGCCATTTGCAGATGGCTGGCTGCACCTCCCGGCTGTAGGTAACTGTCATAGGTGACTCGGCAGACATACAATCAGGATGTAGGTAGTCTGAAGCAGGGTGGAGCTTGTGTTTTGGCTCAGCCCAGCAGTGGCCATCTTTAGAGGGATAGCAGGGTCAATGGCATCAGCGGAGATGGGCATGATTTTGAATCCCAGCAGCCTTTCATGCCGGTTCCAAGATGGCAAAAGGGACCGGCAGAGACAGAAACTGAGAAACAAGTGGCCTTAGCAACATTTTCAGGTTCTATGTGCCTGCACATATTGTAGCTACATATGTATGTTAATCTTGTGCATCTATTTTGCACATTGGTTGTGCATCTCTAACTTCTGCAGGAAAACATTTTAGGAATATGGCCCTTGAAGCCCTTGAAGCACTGAGGAAGTGATGGAAAAGAACAGAAACATCTACTAGCAAATTCAAAAGCTATGCTATTAGCATAGTGATGTTCGTTTCTGTGCTAACATTTAATGCCATAATATTGCCCAGGAACTCAAATCATACAATAGTTACTCTATTTGACTACTGTGTCCAGGTAGTCACATTGTGCTAGGTATTCCAATCTGGTACTTACCTTCTATGCCGAAAAATGCAAGAAACTCATAGCATATGAATGGTATTTGCATCTGCTGTCAGGTTCTCAAATCTTTTAAAATGTACTGACATTAATAGCCAGGAATGCATATTACATACCAACTGTTGCGCTCAAATCCCAGGTGCTTAAATCATGTGTCATGTTTTCCAATCAACTAGGTATAAGCTTTCATCAAATGCGAGCCACTGCTATAAAATGCCAAGTTAGCACATTGCATGACAGCTATTGCCATCAAATGTTATTTATTCACATTATCCCCACTGGTATTCTAAGTATGTCCATCAAGGGCCAAATACGCCACATTTCACTTTGCCAGGTACTTACATCACATCCTGGATATTTGGAATGACACTCAGAGCACATACCAGGCCATGCTATCAATTACTCAAGTTCTTACATTCTGCCAGGTAATGCCATCAAATGGCAGGTGCACACATTGCATGTCCGGTTTATCAATCAAATGCCAGGCTATTACATAATATCGTTCAATACCATCAAATGGCAGATATTGGCAAAACATTGTAGTATTAATATCCAGTACCAGATACCCATAATATCTATATCATCTAATTCTTGGCATTCTTGTTGAATGAGTTCAAAGATGGAACCACGTAAATTGGCAATAAATAAATAAATACATAGTTAAGATGTTAATTATTGCTGTACAATTCAAGGTATGCAAAGTAATGTCAGGGAGTGTCATTACATGTCACAGACTCACATCTGTAGATGGATTTGGAATTGCTAATTCCCACAATACATGTCAGTTATTCTGATCGAGTGGGAGAACAAGGAGGTTGCCTTTCCCTTGCCTAACCCCATTATACTTAGAATTAGTTATTTTAATGTGCCGTCAAGGCACAGTGACCTAAACATTACTATCCCGTTCTCCAGATAGATTAACAGAAAAGCCACGTGATCATTGTTTTCCCAAATTGAAGAATATTTTTTAGTTTATGTGAATATTGTGGTAAAGAATTCCACAATCCTTTGTTGATACTTTCATGTATATGCCAAATCACCTTAACATGTGATACCACCAGCTCATTTTGCTGTATTTGTGGACTTGTTTTTATATGCTCCTAAATGAGTGGGAAACTTTTCACCCTCACCCATTCTTTTACTCTTTTTATTGGTGTCATGTTTCTGACCAACTTTTCCAAAGTTTATTTTTTAATCTACACTTTCCTTTAAATTTTTGGGCATCTACATTGTATTATTACAGCACACAACACTTTCTGTGCAGTGTTTTTCCCCTAGTAGGTCCCTTTTCATGTTCTCTTGAATTACCTTGCAAAACACATGTTGTCAAGGGTAAAGTGGGATTTTCAATCTGTCTACATTTTATATTGTGAGACCAGCACATCCCCTTTCTCACTGCTCTTGTAACATTTATGCTACAGTGACAAGCTTACTATTATGGCTGGTGGCAGTCGACATACTTTACTGGCTTTTATTTGACTTTTACTCGCAGGCTGTCATTGCAGCCGCTGTAATGCACAGAAGGGTCACCATTGTGTTAGAATAGTGTCTTTTTTCTTTTTTGGCATGTGTAGTTTGGCATGTGTAGTGTGCTTGTCCTTTCTTGGTCCTTCTTCTGCTGTGCTGGGTGGGGTTGGTCCTGAATAAACATTTGTCTTTGGTGGGAACCGTTGTGTAATCTGCCAAGGCTCAAGCATGTGAAGGCACAAAGTGAGGGAGGAGTATGAAAATCTGCTCTCTTTTGTCTTCTGATTTGCCTCAGAGAATCCAATCCGCACAGGGGTTGGCTGTCCTGACTAGACCACCACCTACCCCTTTCTGTAAACTGCAGTTAGAGTTTGCAGAGGTTATGTGTGAGCTCCTGTATATCTAGCCTCGATCTGGAAGCTGAAGACAAGTCAACCCCTGGAACTGTAGATCCAATGAAGAAGAAGAGGAAAAGACTACTGTAGCTACTTCCAGTAACTCGAGATATCTGCTGTGTAACCGCTGCCTGTGAGGGCACCATTGGAGTCCTGAAGATGACGACTCTGACCCAGACACTGTTGGGACCCACCATGAACTGTGACCTTGCTGGACTGCAAACCACCGATATCCTGGGACCTCGAGGCTGAGTTCTATGCATCTTCTGCTTAGATATGCATCTCACTGAAACTTTGGTAGACTCCTGCTGGACCTCCAGAGATGTGATTTTACTCCTTTACGTCCTCTCATCAATTGCCAGACCAAGATAGTGAGGCGAATCCGATCTGCGAAAATCGTCTTTCATCTGGTGCCTTGAAAAGCATGCCAAAATCACAGAGCCATGAGAAGCACCAAAGAATCCTTTTTTTGGGAACCTTTTCTGTTAACTGCTGCTACAAGTTCCCATCCAGTGTCCATTCTTTTGTCACCATGGCCAAGAAGCCAGGGACCTGGTCCTGTGCTGCTCCATCGTGAAGGTGTACATCAGAAAACTCTTCTTCACTGCTGAGGTACTATGTGGCTAAGGGTAATACTTACGTTAAATCTTGTGTTGCTCATGTGTGGCTAGGGTGGTGATTTGTGTATTTGGGATCCTTGAAAATTAATTCTCAGGTCGAAACATGTGTCATCAAATCCTAACAAACACCTATGAATAATCAGAAATCCAGATCTTGCAAGTTTTATTATAGAGAATCCTCTCCTGGCATCTTGCAGTATCTTGCATGAATGTAAGCGGTCTCACGCAATACTTTGGATCTCTCATAAACTTCACTTTATCCATCTCAACAGCAAAGTCATAGTTGCATCATGGTTGGGTAGAATACTAGTAGATACATTAGTGGCACTAACTATTTAGTGATTCACCGTGCCAGATAGCATGTCTTGGGGTCTCTTAAAAAGGCTGCAGCACAGAACAGACATCATACAGCAGCTGACACTTTCTTGAAGTAATTAATTCACCATCTGATGGCCATAATTGATCTTTGAGTTCTTGGAACATCTCCTATTTACTGTCTGTGGCTTGTGAGCCACCATTACAATTGATGCAAACAGCACCGTAACTTGTCACCATTCCACCAGATCCATGCCTACATTGCTTTTCTATGTGGTTCTGGACTTGTGTTGATCTTTCAGAGATGTTTGCTAAATGCTCTTTGAGATGCATGGCTTGTTAACTGAAATATCCTAATATTTTTTTAATTGACAACGTGAAAATGTGTACGGGTCCAACCACTTGAGAGTGCGCTATGACCACTCAAAATCAATGAAGCGGCAAGCTGCGTAGCCAGTTCCACAAAGTCTGCCCATATAGACCTCAGGCATTAGTACGAGCAATTCACGCTTTGCCCCTTAGTTTCCAGTTTAGCAAAGATAGCATTGTAATGACTGAACAGTTTTGACAAATCTTCATTCCTTGTAAATTCTTCCACCCACAGGATTTTAACCTGATTATATGGAACCATGACAACCTTTTAGGTATAAATACTATGACAGAGGATCACCCAGGGTTATGGTTTATCACCCTATATCACAAGGATTTTTTAAAGACATGATCAGCGACTCCAATTATCCTACCAGCGCACCATATTCCGGACCTACTTATTCATTAATCAAGATAAAGGCCTTGAGGACGATTTAGGTCGAAACACGTGTCGGTTGATCTTTGTGAATAAAACCCTTACAGCTGAAGATTTGTCAAACCTGCTCAGTCATTACAATGCTAACTTTGCTAAACTAGTAACTAAGGGGTAAAGCGCAAATTGCCAGTACCAATTTATTTTCTTTCTTTTTTTAATTGCATTTGGTTAAAATATAAACCTTTCACAAACCACAATCATAAAAAATAAATCTACATTTTGTATATTAAATCAGGCATAGCAAAGCATTCATACTATCATTTAAAACATGATAGCTCCAAAAAATACCCAAATGTATACCAGGTCACAGAGCATAACACCTTTTAAATTGATCCAATAATCTATAGACAACTGAAATGTAAAGTAGCTGAACTCACGTTTAAAATGCATAGTGCCATAAAACAAAGGGGGCCTCATTACAAGGTTGTCGGTAGGAAATCTCATTTACTGGAATGCCGGTGCCACTGTGTGTTTCAACTCGCGATGCAAGAAACTCTGGATGATTCCATGTTGGCGTGCACACGCATTCTGCATGACGGTAATATCAACAACCACCACCAAAAGGCCAACACTGGCGTCCTCGGTAACAACGGTGCCGCAATTACCATGACCGGAAATACAGTGTTCGCCGGAACAGGAAATTGTCTGACGGCCATTAGTGAAACACAATCCGTTGCAATCCTGATGGCACAGGCTACAGACAAGAATCCTGCACACAGAAACACAAACATTAACATGACATCAAGAGTCTGTGCGACCCAGAGGCGCAGGCCACGCTTCAGCGAGGCAGAGCTCAACATGTTGGCGGACACCATTGTCCAGCATGCTGATGAACTTTTCTCGACTGACCAGCGCTGTAAAAAAAACAGCTGGGAGGAGGTTGCCCAAAAAGTCACAGCAGTTGACACAACAGCCCGCAATGTGCGTGACTGCCACAAGAGGTGGCATGACCTGCACTTGAGGGTGCACAACCTCCTGTCATCCCAGCGCAGACGGGGCATGGCCACAGGTGGCGGCAATATATCCCCTATCCACCTGCTACCCTGGGGGGAGATGTGCAGCAGAGTGTTGCACCTCAAGGCAATAGAAGGGGTCAGTGCTACGGAGGCAAGAACCATGACATTTCAGGAGGCTGGTGCAGAACAGCCAAAGGTAGTGTTCGATGCGGCTGTCCCACTCGGCACACAGCTGCACACCTGACCTGAAAAGGGGACGAAAATAGGCCATGGACACATATGTGCCCTGTCTGTGACTTGTGTAAATGATCATTGCCAAATATGACAGGGAGTTGCCTAGAGACAGTTGCGGAGGGGGAGTGGGGAGAGATAGTTGGGCAGGTACAGTGGGGAGGGATAGTTGGGGAGGGTGTGGGGGGGTATAGTATTGCAGGTTAATCCGTTACACATTGTATATATTTTCATAGCACAAATTACAATTGGTGTTGCATAGAAAACATGACTCGGCATTGATTTGTCAGTGTAAGTGAGTGATTTTATTAATGTGCAGTGCCCAGTGCCCAATGCTCTAGCTGGCCTGTGCCATGTGTGTGTGTCAGGTGATCAGAAGTAGTGGTGAATAAGTTCCTCTCCTGCTACACGTCCATCCTTGCCATTACTGCGCTGTGCAATTGGCAGCTCGTCATCACTCATATCCTCCTCTGCCACTGGTGGGTGCATGTCCATGTCGGGGGACAGTGGGACTTTGCGCATGATGCACATGTTGTGCAACATGGCACAGGCAAGGACTATCTTTCCCACCTTTACAAGGCTGTAGATAAGTGCTCCCCCCAATCTGCTCAGGCAGCGGAACCTCTCCTTTGACAGGCCAAATGTCTGTTCAATTGTGCACTGCATATGAATATGGGCACAATTGTATGCCTGCTCGTGATGGTTGTGTGGTTGTCTCAACGGGGGTCATCAGCCATGGCATCAGGAGATAACCAGTATCACCTGCATGGGAGCAACAGAAAGTGTACAATGTCATACCCCTGGGCATATCATGTTGGAACAGGCTGTATAGTGTTCCCTAAAAAATACAATAATGCACATGCAAAATGCAGGTTAGCTAGCATATGTCCTATTTTGGGTAATAGAAATGCACATTGTGATAATGTGTGGTGAGCAGTGGCTTTGACATGGCCCAATCACAGCCACCATGACCTCTGACCCTTTGATTACAACTCACACTAATGGAACTGATGTATGTGTTATTATTGTGTTACAATGCAATAATACTATTATGTCCATGTCACTAAATCATAGATATGACCTGCAAAATTCCAATCCGAAGCATATGTGATTGTGCACTTCTAACAGGCAGGGGGCCGGCTAATTGGTTTGCTTGCCAATGGTGATATTTGGGCGGGGATTTAGGATGCCTAAGTATTCTCTGTCTGTGCATCAGGTGGTGTGGGTTTTGTTAACTGTGTTTGTGCTTCTTTTTGTCACTTTGGTGTGATGCATTGCGGTATATGTTGCACTTTTTGTATTGGTGTACAAAATTGATGTTGTTCTGCATGCACAGGATCATTTTCTTCAATTGAGACAAGCCTGTCAAGGCCTTGCACTCGGGCATTCTATTCATGTGTTGCACCTTCATTTCCCCCTCTCCACTTGCACGTTCAATGCACTCACAAGCAATAGTAGGTTTGTCTCCCCTTCCATTTTATCATTCCTTGTTGTACTATTGTAGCAATGATTGATCCTTGCTTTAATTCATGGCCTACCTTCCACTGTACCCATCCTGTCTGCCCTCTGTGCACTTTCAGGGTGTTTTGCTAATTGTATAAGCGCATAATAGTTGAACAACAAATACATGAATGCATACACTGTGCGCAGCCACTGCTGATTGGTGTTATACATGCCCATAATTGAACAGTGAGCATGCCCTTGTAGTTACACTCACCAAGCAGCCAGGTTTGCTGTTCACTGTTACGTGCCATGTACCCAGGCAGCATGGAGTTGCGCAGCCCCATAGAGTCATGAGTTGAACCAGGGAAATCTGGCACAGCAGTGAGTGATGAGGTGGCGAGCATCATACACCATCTGCACGTTCACTGAGTGATAGAGTTTTCTATTCTGGTAGACTGCCTCCACAGCGTGCCTGGCCACCAGCTCCACATGTGTGCAGTCCAATGCACCTATCATGTTTGACATGCATGCAAGGGCATGGAAGGCAATTTTTTGGCATTGACCTGGTCAGCAGTCCTGGGGATGCTAACGTGGTCTCCAACGTGACACAGGAGTGCACCAATGACCTGAAACAGGACACGCCAAAAACAGGGTTGCGATATCCCATGCAATTCACCCACAGTGTGTTGGTATGTGCCCGTGGCTAGAAAGCGTAGCACGGACACTACCTTGAGCAAGGGGGGTTGGCTGTACGGATATTTATCAGTCTGACCAGGTCGTCATGGATCAGGTCCACGTTGGAAGTGAACGTGTCCCTGTTTAGCCAGTACAGGGTGTGGATCTGGCTTTGGCTCATGTTGAATGGTGTGGCCGTTATGCATGGAATTGATGGCTGCCTGCAGTCTGCAATCCTGCTGGACATTGGGGGTTTGCTGGGCCATGATGTCCCTCCTTCTCCTCAAGCGCCTCCCCTGCATCCTCTGCCTCCTGCCTCTTCAAATAGTAGGCCAGCTCCAGTAATGTTACTACTACTGCTAGTATGGTCATTTTGGAACGGGTATGGGCTGTGGGAGTGGTCCTTTTGTGCTGTTGCAGTGTTCATTGGGACCACCTAGGCTGATTTAGGACACCTGTGGCATGTTTCCACACACCTGAGTCTACTTAATGCCTGGTACATGATGCCAGTGTTTCTGGCGCAGTTTTCATTGTGCTACCCGCATGTCCATGCCGGTATTTGCATGTGCGTGGAGCACGAAATGTGCACTTACAAATGCCATGCCAGTATCTCAGGCACGGCTGACATGTCTCTACGCAGATTCCGGCCACGCTGTAGCCGGATATGGTGGGTCACTTACCCTGCCGGTGTTAACGTCATCGCAACTCAGACTATGCCGGTCTGGAACAAGGTGCTGGTATGGAGCAACTGGCAATGCTATTTCCTGAACCGGGATCCTTGGAATGAGGCCCAGGATATCCTAAATACTGATTATGCCATTCAACCTCCAGGTTTAAGCGAGTCAAGTTTGTCCAAGAATCTGAGTATAAACAGAACATTTGAAACCTGTTTGCCTTCCAGAATGTGATGCGAAAGTATTTCAGTTTCTATAAATGAAAACACTATGTGCAAAATGTTTAAAGTGCAAAATACATGATGTCATTGAAACCAGCACTGCAAGGCCAAATGCTTAAGATTTTCCTCTTATATAGGATTATTAGAAATGCAGTAAAAGGACAGGGTCTTTTTCAATTGATTGTGGATGCATATTATCTCTTCAGTGCTTAGTAGATTGAATCTAAACTTCATAAGGTAGTTGCAGTATTTCGCCTGAGGGACTTTATCAGATAAGCTGCCAATGCCCTCACGCCATTCTGCTCTTTCCCCAAATGAGCAAAAATGGAATATTTCTGTAGGACTCGGCATGTTTCTATCCAGTCTATCTGTTAGGGACAATTCCCCAGAATGGCTAATTTCCCTTACCTACTGAGTCTGTCAGCAGCTTTGCTGGATTATGGGGTTTATTTTTTCACCTGGTAAGAGTGTGAGCCTTTTTATTCCCACTGTTACACGTGTTTTTATGTGTGTGGTTAAGGTTTTCTTGAGTTCATAGACTATGGAGCCTCACCTACTCCATAGGCATCATCTTTTTACTGTGTGTTACACAGCACCTTTAGTGCAGTGACACAGGGTTGTCTTTTGTTTTTACTTCCCAACTCCGACTCCATTTTCTGGGACTGACTACTGTCTCCCAGAAACATGTAAAGTTGCCATTGACTTTATTAGTCTCTTTTAAAACTCACAGACTCAGTACAGACTATCTTAAATAGAGTGCTGGAAATGGTTAATACTTATCCCTTTTTGTCTGTTTCTCTTGGAGCATTGTTTTGCTCCCTTTTCATTAAGACTTGGCTGGTGGCAGTGCTAACTACCCTATTTTTACTACGGCGGTTATCTTAAATAGCCCTGGTATTGTTTTAGGCTATCTTGGTAGCCTCGAACTTAAACCTGCTAGACCCTATACGTTTTTATACAGTTCTGGCTGGGTTTAGTCACCATTTCTTTTTGTAAAAGTCTTTCTCATGTTTTACACTGCGTGCCAAACCAGGTTTGGTTCCTTTGTTTGACGTCCTTTCCCGGGCTTCTGCACAGAAGCCCTCCTTAGGTGCCTGTATGTCTTGGGGGGGCAGGATGTGAGGGTGGGGTTTAGGACTCCCTTGGAGACCCATGTTGCACTCTGATCTGATTGGCTGTGGTGACTGTTCTGGCGGGACAGCCACCCTGCTGTGTGATTGACAGCCAGGCTGTGTGAATGGGGGAAAACTGCATAAAAAGCAGGTCTATGGGGCTGGAAAAGCAGAGTCGCCACTGGAGCGAGAGAACCGAAGAGGAGCTGACAGAAGAGGACCCTACAATGACTGGACCACCCGGTGAATCCCAGCTGCAGGTCCGAATCTTCATACTCCAACGACAGGGAAGATCTGCAAGGAATCTTCTCCCCTTGAGCTGGTGGGACAAACCAGTTCACCCAAACTCCAAGCAAGGCTCTCTTCTCTGGTGGAATTTGCTGTACAGAGCTACAGTGAACCAGATAGCCAGGAGGAACGGACCCTGCTTGCGTTTTAAGGAACGCACCTTTTATTTGTTGCTTTGCTGTGCTGCTGGTTTCTTCCCTGGCCAGTGCAGGACCCTCCAGTCTTCCTACTTCGTGTCAATCCGACAGTCACTTCAGGAACTTTGAGCCTGCCAGACCTGCCAGGAACATCCGCCTCAGCTACAGCCTTCTTCTTCATTTAAGGTACTGTTCAAATCCGCTTATTCGTTTCGTCCAGCCGCAGAGAAGGTGTGTGAAACCTTTCGCCAATCTGAGGGATTGTCCGCCATTCTTTAACCTAACTTTTCATCCGACCAACTTAGTTCTGAACTCTTGGCAAAGACTTAACTGCAAACTACTCTGAACTGTGTGATATTGAGCAAAAGACTTTGGTCCATTGACTTTGGGCCAGGCCCCTTTAATCTGATTTCTTCACTGTAGTTCCTTTTTCTAGATTGCCCTGCTTACTTACCTGTTGGTGCTGCTCAATTTCTGCCTAACGTTGTCTTTCCCTCCCTTTTAAATTGCTGGAGTGCCATTTTGCTCACACTTCATTTTGTGCCTAACTTGTCCAGAATCTATCGAGTGTGGTGTAGTGTATTAAGAGTGTGATTTTTCAACTGCTTTACTTTAGTGAAATGTTTTACAACTGATGTTTAAATAAATATATATTCTTTTACTCAGAAACCTTGAGTCAGTGTTTGTTTGAATCATAGTAATTGCTGTCCTTTGTGTAACCATTGATACTGCTCACTTACTCTTGAGATAAGTCTGGCTGCTCAGCCATCGCTACCACTTTACTGTGTAGTATAGGCTTGTACCAAAGGTGAATTTGTACTGTCACTTGTAGTATTAATTGTGTGTGGTTTTCCAAAAAGGTACTGCATATAATTCTGCCTAACACTCTCCAAAGTATGGCTAATTTGGACTTGTTCGAATTGTGTACCAGAACATCATTGGATATATCCAAATCTGCAAGCAATTCCCCACTTTTCTTTACAAAAGCATTTACCTTATTAACAGTAGTTACAGGGCCTATGACCGACACTTGAATGTTGGGTGAATTAATAAGAGGATAATAGCTTCCTAAGAAAAATCAATAGTTTCCATGTGGCACTATTTTTCAAAGAATGGCGTCCAAGCTCGAAACCTATTACAGCTGCACGTACACAGTTTGGTAAAGAAAGTGTTTTCCTCTAGATAAGTACCTCGAGATAATTCAATTTTTCGAGGATCATGATGGCATGATTTCCAAGCCGTAACATAATTTAGGGACCACTTTACCCACATAAAACCTAATTATTGGGATCAGGGAAAATCTCCCAAATGTCCTATTTACTTTTAAAATGTGGGCTGCCAGCATAACTTCTTTCCTTTTAAGATAATCTATCACACGCATTGTATTGGAGCATGAAGTTAGAAGGCAGCCTGAACTGACAAGATTTTCCATAATTTCCAATTTAGCATTTCCTATTGTTCCTGTATTTTTTTTCTTTTTTCATCCTTGGGCACCATAACATGTTTGTCTTTGTTGGATTAATTTTTAGGAAATTGTCACCCATATAAACAGAGATGGTTTAATCGGACGCTGTAAATTGATTTGTTTACTGTCAAGTAAAATAATAAGCCAGCCACGTACATTTATTTTGTCCTAACTGTGGAGAGATTATTGCAGCTTTCTTTAGGTGTTCCCAATGTCCGAGTCATAAAGGTTAAGAAGACACATGCCCAGAATGCAGCCTTGTCTCAAACCCGTATCTGTGAGGATTGAATTAGAAAGACTATCTGAGTGGTTCAATCTGACATGAACCGTTGTTTTAGTATGCAACTAAGCATGATTTTAAGGATTCCTGCCGGGATTCTCCATTTTGCTAATTTCCCCCAAACAAATCGACCAGGTGAAATGTGCATGAGAAATCTAAAGACAGCGTAGAGATTGGGAAAGAGTGCTTGCTCTGGGTAATATCTTGTAAGCAATTTATGATAAACCTATTTATGTTTGTACCAATGTTTTTTTTTTTCTTTGAAATCCTGTTTGATGCCCAGTACTCGAGGCCCAATGATCAAGGTCTTTTGATGTGAGGGCTGCAAGGGTCCTACTATCCGCATCTAAAAGTGTGATGGGACTGTCATGTTTAGGCTCTGTTTTGTTCCCTTGTTTAAATATCGGGATGACGTATGAGGTTTTCTATGTAAATGGAATCCTATGCATTTTTACAATGGTTTTGAATAATGCATAAAGGATTGAGGCACATATTTCAGGGGCCTGTTTAAATATCCTGTATGATAGCATGTTAGGTCCCCAGGCTCTGGATCCATTAGCTTTGTTAGTGATGAATTCTATATCATCTTACTCAAAATTCAAACACAACTCGATGGTCAGGATGTCACTACTGACATCATCCTACTTTCATTTGGCCTCATAAAGGTCACTGAAGAAAGCTACCCATACAGTTACATTATTGGATTAGTTTGGATGTGAACCTGATTTTTCCCTAGGGAGTTTATGACAGACCACAAATTGGTCCAGATTTTCCCACAACTAAAGCAAGCATAGCTTCCCATTTCTTTGGAGGAGCAGATGCCAATGCTATTACAAGAAATGATGTTTAACTGATCGCGATTACTAAATACAGCGATTCATTCCTGTTGACTTTGTAGTAGAGCTTTTCAGCATTGAGGCTAACCAACGCCAGTCAGTATCCACAGTTAATCGTTCCCTTTGTGGTTTAGAGAAACAAATCTAAATTCATCCTGTCTTCCCTGGGTAGTAATAATTAGATCACCCATATTCTCTAGTTCAAGAGGAGCAATATTCTTGGGACTTTTAGGATGACTGATAATAGGGTTCACATAGGGAAAAAGGTTGTATCCTAATTGCCTCAGTGCGTTCGCCGCGTTAATTAGTACATTGTATACATACTTGGAAGGAATATTCAATGTTACACAGTCATTTCTAGCACAGTCAATACATTCCACAAGTTCAATTTCTTTTGAAGGTATGAGCCTTAAACTGTGAATTTAAAAAAATAGGGCCAGCACTTTGAACCTGTTCAAAAGAATGCATTTATCTGCTTGAAAATTATTTAAACATTTAGGGGTTTGACATAGATTACTCTCTCATCGCTAGCTCCATTATTTTTAAGTGGCTTTAAGGAACAGTTTCTTGAATTGTTCTCTGATAAGTCTGTTATTGTGTGAGACTCAAATGTTCATGTCATCTGCTTATTTTGAAGCAGTAATTCTTTCAAAGCCACTGCCACTGCCACTGGTCTGGACTCACTGTTTTGCATATTACAAGATGTGTCATGTGCACAGAGACAAGGACCGGAAAGGACCACTTTGCCACAGACGTCTCTTCCAGCCTTCTCCCAGCGTTTTTCTACTTGACTAACTTGCTACCTTACAAGAAGCATTAATTGTTACACCACGCCCCCTTTTTGGCATTTCCCATAAATCTGGAATGTGCGTGCACCAGCGCGCGCGCACCGAGGCAAGGACCGGAAAGGACCACTTTGCCACAGACATCTCTTCCAGCCTCCTCCCAGCATTTTTCTACTTGGACTAACTTGCTGCCTTACAAGAGGTGAACAGCTTAAAAGGACTTACATCACCTTATATATATATACCTTATATATATACTTTACTAAGGAGAGTTACTAATTGTCCATATTTACTTGTTTTAGGCTTTCATTGTTTGACTATGCCCCCTTTTTGGCGTTTCCCATAAATCTGGAACTTGCGCGCACCAGCGCGCGCGCACCGAGGCAAGGACCGGAAAGGACCACTTTGCCATGGCGTTGTGAGCTTGTGAGTTCTGCTGCTCCGTATTTAAACAATTCTCTAGCCTGACAAGCAGAGCTGTTAAAATTCAGTTGACGTGTTGAATATAAGTGTTGTTTAGTGTTTGTTATTTGCAGCATATTAAGTATAAGTGAGCCGTTGATTTGGGCTCTACGCGGAACTGCATTTGTACATTTGGTCGTATTCATGCTGCAGCGCTTGTATTCACTAAAATCAGACATGCCTGTTGAGTTACTTGTGCCTCAGAGAAGGGGTGAGGGTGGGGGGAGTATAAAGGGGAGTAGTGCTACACGAGTAACACACAAAGTTATAATGCTCACACCAGTGACTCGCTGCTGGTCTCTTACTCCCTCACGCGATATTTGAAAGTTTTTTCCAGATGCCTTTTTACCCCCTCCAACTTTGAATGTGCCCTTAAGTAACATTAATCAACAAACAACTGTACCTCCGTGCAACCTTGACTCAAGGCTGCAGGCTTCTAAGGCACACAGTTCTGAGGCTGAGATTGAAAAGGTTCCAGCAGTTTCGGATGAAACATTGTTGGGAAACACTTGGTTGCCCCTTCGTTTGCCCCCAGCTGAAATTCCGACACATGGTATTGTCGATTAGAGCCCTGACGCCAGTCATGTAATACCTGATATTTCATTGCATGCTGGTGAATATGACCTCTCAACCGACTCCGAGACTTGCACTGCTTCGACACCTAGCATAAATGGCTCTGTACTCTCAGGGTCTCCAGCTGTATCCTTCGTGCATCCTAACCCATGTAAGAATACGGCCCCTAGACCCGAGCCTCATGCAGCATCTCCAGTGCCTCCCACCATGATAGAAATTACCCTATCAGTGGTAAATATGACCATAGTAAGTCTCTTTAAATTGTTTGAAACGTTAGAGACAAAACTGACAAAGCAAACAGAGCTAATACAAGGCATTTCAAACTGGATTGCGGAAGAATTACAATCCAAAAACAAACTAGTAATGGAAAATGAAATACGAGGTTATAATATCCCCTTGTTAAAAATTGCAGAAACCTGCACACGGCCTGTAGTCGAGAATCAGACAGCTGTTCCGTTGATTGAAAAAATCATAACACCTGTGTTACCACCAGAGCCTGTTCCAAACCGTCACGCAGAAAATGAGCTAAGAAAAAACAACTCTTGGATTAGCATAGAGCCTAATTCACAGAAAAATATACCGGATTTAAATCAAACACAGACTGCTGAAGGACATTTCGAAATTTTTGCTAAAAACAAAAAAGTGCAGCAGACCAAACAAAAGCTTACAGTGAATATGCGGAAATCAAGATTAGGGAGGAAAAAACAACAACAACTGCCAGCAGTCCGAAAGAACAAACTAAATGGAGCAGAAGGGAATAAACTGGACGCTGCTAAAGACTGTTGCGAAAATGCGTGTGAAAAGGCTCCTATTACATCTCTTGGAAATCATACGCTAACGCATCCTCCCTTAAATGACCTACTTAATGCAATAAATGAACACCAGCGATCTGCCAGCTTGGAGAATGAGAGACACTCAATGGCAACCAAAGGCGTTTGCCTAAAAGCAATTGAAGGTCAAAAAACTGTGCAAGTCTCCACGATGAGCAAAAAACGCATCAGTGACCCCAATGATGACATGTATTATGAGCAACGTAGGCAAGATATTAGAAAAGAAGATGAAGCATATCTAAATACATTGAAAATAAAGGAGAACCCTGTCGGTAACCAGCTGCCGCAAGAGTCGCTCTGAGACACTTTGCTTGAAATACCCTTGAGTAAGAAACAGCCATCAGTGATTAACACAAATGTGAAAAATAACATCAATCATAGTGAATCATGTACTGAGCTTCTATTAACGAATCAAATGAAAACAATGTATGGAGAATCGTCCTCGAAGCATAATGAGGTTCAACTTGTGCAACAAAGAGTATCTAATCGGGAAGCTGTTGATGCATATATAAACGCACAACAAAGAAGTTAGGTCTCGAGAATACAGCTACCAGGTAATGCTAGCATAGTTGTTATTTCATCCACAATGCAAAGCACTGGGAACCAGTATTCTGCCCTCGAGATGAGAGACCCAGAATCAATCATAAACAAGACCGTGTTACACAAGATAAACACTCAACTCGACTGCTTTATAGTACATGAGAGGAGGGTTGGACTCACTTCTGCTCCATCTGAAGGCACAACTCACAATATCCCAACGCAAGCCTCAAGAGATCTGCTGGAAGAACAGACGTGAATTGAAATGTCAATCAAATCTTGTTCAGATGCTTACTTTAGGAAGATGGAGCCCAGTAGTGGCTTCAAAGGCCGTCATCAGAACAATCCAATGGCTCCAGGGACAAATAATATCCTTGGACAAATACAACATGGTATTGAAGAATGGCCCTACTTCTTTCCCCCAAAAGAGGGCAACGCACAGATCATGGATTCCAAGAGTCAGCAACCTCGAGACAAGACCTTGAACTGCCCAAATAAAGCCAACAAAAAGGAACCTGCAAGCAAAACAACTGAAAGGAGATATGCATTGATAATGAAATGCTGTGCAGATCCGTTTCCAATATTCAACTTGTGCCGAACGAGTGTTCTGAACATATTTGGAGACATTCCCAAGTTGGAGGATGTATCAACCACAGACATTGATCAAATTGACTCCTTAAACAATGAGGATCTTTCGATCATACGATTATGGTTCACATCGAGAGTCGTGCTGAATGCCCTGTGGAAAGCAAAGATGGAGATATTTAAACTGGGATTTATCATGGCACAAGATCTGCATGCCAAAGGGCAATTAGATCAACAACCCAAACATGTGCCTCAAATCTACAAAACCGCTGTATCAGAGTCCACCACGTATCATAGAGCATAACAATCAGCCATTTCCCTACAGAACATCTGCCTCGCCTCCTGGAACACCTGTGGTCATACTCACTTACAGTTGGAGAAAGGAAACTGCTTGGAGGATTATGACATCATAGCCCTACAGGAAACATGGCTGAGGAACATCCCTCTTTGGAACAATCATGAAGTCACTTTACTGCTGGTGGCCAAGGCATCCAAGGGCAGACCCACCTCAGGATTGCTAGTGGCAGTCAAACAAAGTAGTGGGCTAACTGTTAAGCCATGGGCTGCTCCTAATGATTTCCTTCAGTTGGTAAAGATCAATTTACAGCATTCGGCTTTTGCATCAATTAATATGTACAGGAATCTGGCGGGCATCACAGATGATGCATTCTATAGTGCTCTAACATCACTTCTGGATCTAATACTGGCTGCATCGGATATCTCGGCTACTATTGTTCTAGGGGATAACTGTATATCCAGCCAAAAACAAAGTAGAACAGAGAAAGTTGAAAGGTGGATCCAGTTTATGGCACACAGGAACTTCAAACTGGCTAATGGACCTCTTCCAGGAGATGTGCCCCCAAAGAACACCTGTCAGCTTGCCAAAATGGGTAACATCATTGACTATATCTATGTAGATGGGAATTTATTCAATCTAGCAACTCAATTCTGAATCGTAGAACAAACTAACAGTGACCATCATCTGCTTTCTTTAACCTGGACATGGTCCTTACAGGAAGCCTCTAATTCCAACAGAAGAATGACACAAAGTGTGACGGTGAACAATGCCAAAACTAGATTCAGGTGGACTGAGAAAACCTTATACCTGCTAGGAAATGACCTAGACATGTGTGGAAAGACCAAAATTCCTTATGTAAGTGCCATGAACAGATACAGAACGGTGTTTAGCAAAAATGATCAGCATGCCTTTTTTCACAAACTTCAGTTTGACCAGGAGGTGAAAGATCGGAAAGTCGCATGGAGACGAGAAAAACGAGCAATTCAGTTACTACCACGTGAACATCAAGCACAAGCTATCAAAAAGGCTAAGACCAAATACAGAAATTGGACTAGTGGAAGAGCGGCCCTCTTGTTCCAGGATGATTGTGAATGCATGCTGCACAGTATTGAAATAAAAGCACTGCAAAAATATGGGCACTACTAAACAATGCACAATACAACAAACAAAATCATAGCCAGATTAACAGTGTCCTAGAATGGCAATGGATACATCATTTCTCTGAACTTTACAGGGACACAACCAATTCGGATCTAAATCACAAATTCCCCAGAGCAACCATATGGAACTTAGAGTTCACATTAACATCAATACAAGAGCTAATAGGACAATCAAGTAGCTCCAGAGCTGCAGGACCTGATGGTCTGAGCAATGCAATGTTTAAGGCAAATCCAACTGCTTGGGCAATCATCCTTGAAAAAATCTTTAGAGCTGTTGTACACAATAGAAGCATACCAGACTCTTGGCGCACCTCAATTGTGGTACCTATATTCAAGAAGGGTGACAGATACAAGCCGTGCAATTATAAACCCATTGCATTGCTCGATGCACCGGGAAGGATCTTTGCAAGAATTGTGCTCCAAGAGTTTAACTCCTGGACTAAAATTGGCAAAAAACGCGACCCAAATCAAACTGGTTTTGTACCAGGCATGGGCACTAGCATTAATTTGACATGTATAAATGCTATAAATAGCCAAGCACAAAATACCAAACAGCCTATTTATCTGGCCTTTGTTGATATTAATGCTGCCTTTGATTCAGTCTCACGCCCATTATTAATGGCTAAACTATCAAAAGCAAATTGCCCCGAAACTGATAGACATCATCCATGCACTCCACTCACAAACATCCATACGAATAAGACTCAACACAGAAGGCTTCTTTCCTCAGCAATTGAAACTGCTAGGGACCTGAAACAGGGATGCATAATGGCGTCTGCGTTATTTAGCTTCTTCATTCATGATATCAAAGAGGTATTTGCAGATCAACCAACAGATGCACCAAAAAAACATGGTATGCCCACAGCAGCATTGTTATACGCAGATGATCTAGTCCTCTGCTCCAAGAGTCTGGTGGGTTAACAGACCCTACTAACCCTTTTGACTCAGTACATACAGATCAATTTGCTGAGCATAAATCTTGGGAAAACAAAAATTGTCATGTATGCCCGGAAAATAACAACTCGCAACACAATGATTTGGACCGTACAGAACATAAGAATCAATTTTGTAAGTCAATATGTTTATCTGGGCATTACCATTGACATGAGCCAACTTAATCAGTCATCTACAAATATTGCAACAGAAATTGCAAACATCAATATCCCAAACTAAAATCATAATGAGGAAGTACGGCAAATTTTCCATCTTGCCGGCGTGGACATATTACACCCAAAAATGCACCGCTGTGTTGCTTTATGGTATGGAAGCGTTGGAACCACTTGAGGATTATTTCTTTGACAAATTAGAAGCCTCATTCTGGAGGCAGATACTACACTTACCTCAAGGGGTCCCAGTAGTGTGGATCCGTTATGAGCTGGGTCTGATTTCTTTGGCAGCGCAATATCAGTGGCGTTTGTGCGCCTTATTCAGAAAATGTCTCATGTATAATGATAATAGAACCCTCTTGAAGACACTGTCATCCTATCTGCTTTTGTCTGATCATGGTTTTTCCAAAAAATGGTTTCAAAGCATATACCATATACTAGCCATCGCAAATGTAACAATTGAACTCCTTGTAAGTAACCTGGTTAAAGTTAAATTGCAGATCTTTACCAATGACTGGATTCAAACAAGAGAGCGTTGTTTGACATATAAACATTTTGATGGCAATTGTATGACAGACAAAAAATGTCGAACCATGACGCCTTACTTAGTAAGAAGTCCATCTTTGGCTGTTAGATCAGCAATTATGCGTTTAAGATTTACAGGCCGATTCATGGAATTAATGTGTGCTGAAAATTCCCGCGCAAGCATGCAAAAGCGTGCAAATCGCAGTGCAAGTGCGAAAATCGCAGCGAAACCCGCACACATCGATTCATGGAAGTCCGTGCGCATGTAAATCCATGGATTTGCCCTGAAATCCTGCGTAGCGCACGCGGGCGCACACTTCACCAAACAGCGTGTGCTACGTGCACAGCAAAAGCGCACATAGCGCGGCGCACACAACAAAAGTAGGCGGAACATGGGGCGTAACAAGCGGAATGGGGAACAACGCGTGAAAATGTGGGCGTTACAGGTGAAGTACAGGAGGCAAATGCGCGGAACGCCCACATGCGTGCCAACGACACGTATTCATGGAATCGAACAGGGCTAACACGTGCGTCAAAAAAGACTTGCTAATCCGGAAACACGTACGCCAGTAGGAAGCAGGCGTACACGGACCCTCGCAGCATAAAAGTGCGCGCAAACAACAAACAAGCTCAGACACTACAATGAATATACCGTTCCTCGCAGCAGTGGTCGTGGGATACCGCAGGAGGAGGATAGTCAGGGCCAGAATTTTTACACCCAGGACCAGCCTTTTTGGGATGCCTGATGACCAGGTGTATGGGAGGTGCAGGTTTCCACCTCACATAATACTCAACCTGATGAGTGAGTTGGAGGATGACCTCGCATCACCCACCCTGTGCTCCCAAGCACTGAGCCCCTTGGAAAAGGTGCTCAATGTATTTCACTTCTTGGCTACTGGGTCATTTCAGCGGACAAGTGCCATAGTGGGGGGGGGGTATCACAGTCCACGCAGTCACGCTGCCTACACCAGGTCTTGGCCATCATGACTGCACGGCCATCAGTCCGCAGGCACATATACCTGCCCAGAACACCTGCAGAAAGGCAGGCTGTTGTCCAGGATTTTTACCGGGTGGCACACTTCCCCAAAGTGCTAGGTGCCATTGATTGCAGCCATGTGGCTCTACGTCCTCCCAGGGCATCAGAGCACATCTATAGAAACCGCAAGGACTGGCATTCCATCAACGTGCAGGTAGTATGCGATGCCCAGGGAATCATCACCTCAGTAAATGCCAACTATCCAGGGTCCACCCATGACAGTTTCATATACAGAATGCCAACCCTAAACCGGGACCTAGAAGCTGGGCGGCATGGCAATACATGGCTGCTTGGTGAGTATAAATGCAACTGCACATGCATGCATGTCAGATACTGAGTATTGTCACAACCCCACTAATGATACCCATCATCACCTCCCCAGGGGATAGTGCCTACCCTCTGAGCACCCACATGATGACGCCAATTCGGAACCCCACCACACCACCCGAGGTAAGATTATACACAGCCCATATTGCAGCCCGGGGCATAGTGGAGCGCACATTGGGAGTGCTCAAGTCACGCTTTCGCTCCCTTCACCGTTCTGGTGGGCAGCTGCTATTCGCTCCCACAGTAGTGTGCAGGATCATAGTGGCAGCATGTGTCCTGCAAAACGTTGCAACACGCCAGGGCCTGCCGGTGGACATGGTGGTGCCCCCACATGCACGGCTGCTGTGCATGGGAGGGGAAAGCTCACGTGGTGAGGCAGGCCGTATGCAGCTGGTGGCTAATTACTTCACCTAAAATCACACCCCTTTTGAGTGCACACAGCCCTGGCACATACCAGCTGACAATCAATGATGACGACATAAGAGACAGTCAACTGTCACAACCATACCAGCCTGAGATTGGTCACCTGGAAGTGTTACATTGTGTGCATCCCTACCTACCGAAAGACAACAAATGCTGTGTCATTAAAAGACATAAATTCATGCTGCATGAATGACGACCCCCTAGCAAAATACAACATTAAAATAGCGCCATGATACCCAACCCCTCCCCATCTCCGCCACCCAACACACCATGGCATGTCATGCAATGTGAAAGCAAACAAAGCAATGCACAAGACCTGACACAAGTGTCACAAAGTGCACTGTCCCAAATGGAAATAGCCCACAGAATATATGCTCCCAGTAATCAATAACAAACAGCACACATGACCACATACTTACCACCAACACAATGCAGCTTGAAACATTGCAAAAACATGACAGTACAATGTCAAAGTAGTGGTAGTCTTACAACCTGAATAAGCCATCACATCGACCCCTTCCAACTGCAGAGTGTTGCTGCCACGCAAATGTGTCAGTGTACTGCATAGAACATGAACTCCATCTGCAAAGGAGACGGCCTTGTGAAGACATGAAGAAGGTACCTTCGAATTTTGAGGAAGACATGGATGCACAAGCACATATCAATACACCATGCAGTGTTCAATACAACAACAATACCCACTAGGGATGTCCACACAGTATTGACTACAGAATGCCCACACAGCTCATGGGAGCCCAATGTCACTGTGTAAGTCACTGGGCCTCATTACGACCCTGGCGGAGAACCATGGTGCAATTTGCACCATGGTCCATGGCGCAAAGCTGCCAACTCCGCCATGGGGGTTGGCGGACTTACCGCCCCATTCCGACCTTGGCGGGGCGGTAAGTCCCCAATCCCCATTTACCCTTCCCCATTCCCATTTTTGCCCCATAGGGTATAATGGGAGTGGGGAAGGCGTTAATTACGCCACCGTAAATTACGGTGGCGTAATTAACGACAAGTCCCGTAGCGCCATGGATTTTTCCGCCTGGAAAAAGCAGGCGTAAAAATCACCATGGCGCTACGGGAACTCGTAGTCGGGCGGAAAGGTACGCCATGGTTTACGCCGGCGTAAACCCCTTTCCGCCAGGGTCGTAATGAGGGCCACTGTCACTTGGTCACACCCTTTGCAAGCCCATGGAAACGGGAAGCAGGAGGGGTGTGTGTGTCACGGACCCAAGCATCTAACCCAAACTCAGGACAAGCCTGCATGTGCCCAGCCAGAACACACAGTGGATGCCCACGGGAGCCAACAAGGCAACACACTGTAAAAAAAAAAACAATGGCCAGGTGGGGGCCAGGGCAGGGGAGGCCATCCAGGAGGTTCGAGGAAAGGGTAGACACCTGCGTGGATGTTGCGAAAAAAATAATACCTCCATGGGCTCATGGGCTCATGGCCTGCACGGCTATGCCATTGTGGGAGAACTGCTGTCGGTCTCTTCACACTCTGCTGCTGCATCAGGAGGTGGTGGTGCTTTGGGAGGCAGCCCACACAAAGCCCTGGTATGGTTCTCCATGGCAGCAAGCATGCGGGTCTGGAAGGTCTGATTCTGGAGGATGATAGTGCGGAGATCCCCATGCAGCACCTCACGGGTTGCCTGCATTTCTGCACGCATGATCTTGTGTGATGCCCGGATCTCCTCACGGGTTGCCTGCAGCTCAGCTGAGAGCGAACGTGTGAGCTGCTCCAGCTGCTGTTCTGCCCTAAAATTTCGGGAAGCCTCAAGTTCAAGCAGAGTCTCCCTGACGTTATGGAGTTCTACCCTCAGGGCTTCCCTGTGGCCCTGTGACTCTATTGATATGGCTTCACGCAGAGTCTCCAGTGCCGCCCGTCGGTCCCTGTTGGACACCAACATGTCTTCCCTGTGTGATTGGCAAATGGAGTCTGTTGCCTGCTGTTGTTGCTCCATCTGCCTTTCAGGGGGGATAATGGAAGTGGCCACCCTCTCCATTGCCTGAGCCATAATTTCAACTGATGCTGCCTGTTGGGTTGCCATACCATACATGGAGTTTTCCCATACAGTATTGCCTGGTGGCGCATGGCCACCGCGTCGGCGGGCACCACACCTGTTTGGGGCAAGGCGATCTGCACCTTGCTGTGGTGGCACTGCCTGAGGCTGCAGGACTGCATTCCCCCTCCAATCTGCTGGGCCAGGATCAGATATTGTGGAGTGTGACCCTGAATCCGTAACCGCCAAAGGAGGACCTACCAGCACTGACATCGCAATAGAGGGTTCTACCCCTGGTGCAGGTGGGTTGGACAGAACAGAATCCCTGCCAGAAGCACTCACCTGCGACAGCACATAAGTCTCATCATCCGATTCAGCACCTGAATAGAGGTCTGGGGAGGTGCACCCAGAGACACCCCTGGGCAGTATGGTCTGCAGTAACAAAGGGTTTTCACCCACCACCACACCACGTCCTCCACTGGCGCCCAGTCGTGGCTGAGATCCCTCCTGGGTCTACACCATCTCCTCAACCTCACCAGCATCAAGTGCGTCATCACCTGCAAAAACATGAAATACAACAAATGGAAACAGGCATGAGCACCATAGCACACACATAGGACTGACATGACAGAGAACCTGTACATGATTTACACGTGCCCCACATGACTATAACCCTGGCATGCATGCACTGTCAATGAGTTGGAAGTGGAGGCAAAAAGCAGACACTGAGGACAACACACTTGCTGCATGGTGGGTAGCACTGGCATCACACATTAGCCTGTGAGTGGCATGTCCAATACACATACATGACACATGCCAGCACTCAGATTGCATGTAGCATAGCCATGGTACATTAGACAACTACAGCGATATGTCAGTGAATGAGTACTGTCAACCATCCATGTGAGATGGACATGATGAGATGAAAAATCCTAAATAGTGTGGCAAAATAGGCATGTGCCACACACTGCAACACATCCAGTGTACAATAATACAGTCATTGTAGGCAGATGTACACATCAATGGTTGGTCACTTTAACATGACAGGAAACAATTATCATGTTCCACATGCAAACAGGCCCTAAAAATAAATGTGAGCAGGCCAATACTCTATCAGCCTGAATGGTCTAATCATTCACATAACCAGTTAACAAATGTGGCCCAATTTGTGGTGTGATCAATGACAGAAGCATATCACATATGTGGCATTAGGGCTGAAAAATGCATAGCAAAAATGAATGAGAGAATTGAAACAATCAGCCTGAATTAACACTGAAAAAATCTGAACAATGTTGTTGCAAGATGACAGTTCAAGGGAAACTGCAGTAATGTGATGCTAATTGGCTACTGTGGGCAGAAGGGATACTGTCATACCCAAATCCAAGGCACGTAATGTATTGGAGGAAGCACATGGGTGACCCATAGCACTCTGGAGTACACACCCTCACCTGGCACTCAATCAGAACCCGTCACCCAAACAACATACACATGGATTACACACACATGCATGGGCACTCACCGGACAATGCGTCGTAATCAGGTCGGTCTCCCACGCCTTGGATCTGTTTCTCTGTGACAAAGGTTCCAGCAATAGACTCATGTTCATTGAGTTGGTTGTCCTATAGTGGAGACCCACCGCCAGTCACCAGAGTAGAGGCATGATTTGAGACCAGCTTGTTCTTTGCTCTGCTTTTCAGGTCATTCCACCGCTTGTAGCAATCATCAGCTGTGCGCCTCACAAATCCAAGGGCACTAATGTGATCCGCGTTGGTCTGCCAGTGTGCCTTACGTTGACCAGGTGTGGTCTTGCACCCTGCAGTCACCACCATTTCGCGGCTATGTGCCGACACATAGGCCACAAGTGCATCAAGTTCAGCGTCATTAAAGCTAGGCTTCCTTGACGTGCCGGAGTGTGTAGCCATGTCTGGGGTCTCAGCCTGTAGTGCCAGAGCACCCTTCTTCTTCTTTTTCAAAGGTGGTGCGGATTCGGAGTGACTTACACCGTTCTGGTCAGTAGGGGCAGAAGCGCCGGTGGACTGTGTACTAGGAGTGTGCGAAGGCACAATGACTATAGGTCTTGGTGCAGGCATTGGCTGCAGGATGATGTTGGCAGGGGCAACGTCGGTTTGATGGACCTCGACCGACACTGTCCCAGCTGGGAGACTCAGAGCTGGGGTGGATAGAGCTGCAGCTGCCCCTGCAGCCTCCCCACCCTGCCTACTTGGGGCAGCAGATGGCATTGCTGCCCCAGATCCACGTGGCCTGGTGACACCAACTTGCACCGCCACACGTGGCTAAGACTTGCTGACCTGGAAGTCTGCCTGGGAGTCTTCCTGTGCCGATTCAGGTGCCACAATGGGCCGGTCCAACAAGGGCTGAGCTTGGATGGTGTCAGCTATGTTTCCCACAACCATAGGGGGGTGGGGCATGGGTGTCCCTGATTGGTCCTCCACACACGGGGGTCTAGGGGCACCCTGCAAATCCTGGCCATGTCCCCTACCACGCCCACCACGCCCACCTTTTGGAGGTCGGCCACCTTTGCCTCCCTTACCGCTTGGTCGCCTCCCAACCATGGCACTGATGTTGTTGTGCGTATGGGAGTAGCAGTAAACTATTGTCCTGGGCAATTGGGGGTGAAAGGGGTAGGGTACTAGATGGAATTTGTACCCTAGTGCTCTAGCAAGGCTGTCTGTGACCCCTGGGGGAAGATGACGGGTCACGCAACGCACAGGCACCCCGAAAACAAAAATGAATGTGCACGCAACCCCTCGTAGACCACTTGCGTGGAAAAATGAACCCGCACTACGCTGTGGCACCCAGAAACACAAAAATAAGCATAAGCGTAATACACACAGCCTACAATGACCTCTGAAGGGGTACGCGACACACGGGGCAAGCACAGTTGGTAAATACGTGTGCGACTCACCGTATGCCTGGAAAGAGAACGTGAAAAAGACGCGCATGTGCACGTTGGCAACACCCCCACCAAAAGAAGAATTGTACGCTGTCTGAGGAAACAGGACAAAAGAAGAAGTGAACGCTGTTTGAGGAAACAGGCCCAACAAAAAAATTGAATGCTGTCAGAGGTAACAGGGAGTACGAACTTGAAACGCTCTGAAGTAGTCACGTGTGAATGACAAGAAGTACAAAATTCACCCACTCGCTCTCCACGAAAAGCACGTACAAGTAAATGGCGTCCTACACGTACCTTTTAAACCGGCCCACACGTACAACGTCACTTACGCGTGTACACGCTAAGGCCCTTTCCTCCAATTACACGAGCTGACACACGGACATGCAGTTTTTGCACGTGTACGATGAACATGCACCCGTGTTGAGGAAAACGCCCTTGCGCGTCACGTCACAGATGTGCTTACGCGCTAAAAGGCCTTTGGTCCAATGAATTTGTGTACGTGCGGTGTATTCACGTGCTGATTCACTATGCACCCGTCACGAGGGAAACACCCGCGCACGTAACGTCACAGACGCGCTTACGCGCTAAGGCCCTTTCCTCGAATTACACGCTGACGTGCAATTTTTTCACGTGCCAAATCACTCCATATCAAGCTGGCCACCCGACAACACATGGAAGACCACGCTCCTGCCCAGAAGGCCGAATTACTGCCCCCAAGAGCCCCGAGCACGCTCCCACCTGCCATCTGCTGCTGCCTGCCAGCCTGCTGCCCACGTGCCCTGCTATTTGCTGCCTGCACGTCAGCCAGGGGTGAAGTTGCTGTGACCACCCCTGCTGGAACTGAAGACTCCCGACTGGGATACCATCGCTCGATAGCCCAGCCTCAGGACCCATTTGCCCACCCACACCTGCCTCTGGGGTTGCCATGCCGGGCACAACACCACGATCTGGCAACCCCCATCAAGAGAGGCAGAGGGCCACCAGCTTCAGTGCCAGGGAAGTTGGTGTCCTGGTGGAGCAAGTCCTGGGGCAGTATGATGCCCTCTTTGGAAGTTTGCGCGCCGACTATGAAGTGTGCAGGTTGCACATGTGTTTCTGTAGGGCCATGTATGGATGTGTATGTACAGGGGCGTGAGGCTGACACATGCGAGTCCTCTCATGTGTGAGACACATGGATGGTGTATGTGTGGATAAGCATGCAGGCCAAATGCAGATGTGGGAGCACACATGTTTGTATTACTGTGTATGTACGTTGGCATGGTTGTGGTGTCACACACAGATGTTGGTTCCAGCTGCATGTATCTGCACTGTGTACATGTGCATGTGTGTGTATTTGACAAGTGTGCAACTGTGATGCAACATGGATGCATGTGGCACTGACATGTAGAAGGCTGAATGCCAGATGTGACATGTATGGCGATCTCATCACTCTGACAGTTGGTGGACATGCACACATGCATGTAAGTGTGTTGGTGTGTGTGCATGTGTTGTGTACTCCCCGTGTTTCATGTGACGTCAGGCTCACCTTCGGATGCTGATGCTGTTGTATGTGTATGGATGGTGCTGCCTAGTGCAATATTGCTGTAGAATTGCTCATGTGTGTGAATAGAAATGACATGTGTGTTAGCGAGTGTGATGCCATTGCTGAAGTTTGACACTGCCACTCATGTGCAACTGTCACGTGTGTATCAGTCCATTGTACAGTGCCCTGATGCCTGTGTTCTATCTCTCCCTGTCTGCAGCATCAACTGATGAAGAGGGCGGAGAGGGTGCTGTGGAGCAAAGCGGCAGGGATCGCACCACCAGCCGGAGATGCAAGGCCCGGCTCCCCTCCCAGATTGTCATCTCTTCGGGGAGTGAGGAGTCTGGTGCCGCGTCCCAGGCTGCAGCTGCCGAGGGTAGGTCCAAGAGACCGAGGTTGGAGATGGACTCCTCGGCAGCAGAAGGGGCAGCTGAGACCCCACAGGGTCCGACGGAGGAAGATGGCATGGAGTCATCCAGGTTGGTAGGGGGTTTGGAGGAGGAGGAGGCTGTGTTAGGGACACACACAGGGTCTGGAGGTGGGGATTCCACTGGTGCCAGTGGTGCAGTGCAGGGGCAGGGACAGGAGGCAGCACAGGCCGCGGCAGAGGTGCCTGTGTGTAATCCTGTCCCTGATCCTGTGACTGCATCATCCGGCACCAGCAGTGATGCCTACGTCCAGACGTATTTTCAGGGAGGGGATGGGCGCACAACAACTGGCCTTCCTCTCCCTGCGGATTTGGCTATCCGGGACCGGGTTGAGCCTATCCTGGCTGGGATAGCGTTGCGACAACAGGGCATGCGAGGTGACCTGCATTGTTTTCGTGAAGACACTGCACGTCATCTTGGATGCCTCTTTGACTGCTTTGACCTACTGGGACGGGTTACCAGTGCTGGATTCCTCCATGTGCTGGACCTTCTTGCGACCCCCTCCTCACCTGAACTATGCCATCTTCCCACCCATGTATCACCTGGGTACCCTGTGGAGCTGCCTCTGACCCAGCGGCCAGGCTGGTGGAGGACACATCCCTGCCGCAGTCGGGAGTCGGACGTCCAGCAGGGGTGGCCACCACGACAACTGCACCCGAGCTGGAGGAGGACATGCAGGCAGCAAGAGCCAGGGTGCAGGCACAGGCACAGCAGCAGCAGCAACATGGTGGGAGCAATGATGGCTCGGGGCCTTCAACATCAGAGGGGCAGGCATCGGCCAGATGGCAGGAGGACCCAGGATTGCAAGTGTCTTCCGTGTGGCAGCGGTTGGGCCATGCCATAGATGCGGAGCGGCAGCGGGCGTAAGAGGCACGGCTCACAATTGTCAGGGCGGAGATCTCCATGCGGAGGGCACTGATGCGGGCCGAGTGTCTCGAGGCAATTCGCAGGGAGTTGGAGGTCAACATGTCATCGTCCCTGCGAACCCTCAGGGCCATGGAAGAGGACTGCCTCCAGGACATTGAGCGGGAGTTCGATGATGCCCTAGCCCGGGACATCAAAAAGTGAGCCGTCGGACTAGCCCGCTGCCATTGTAAATAGTTAGTTAGTGTTAGGTTTCATTTTGGTTTTCATTTTTGTTTGGGGCGCTTGGACAATACCCCACATTTTTGTATATAGTTCTTCATTAGTTAGTGTATTTTTGTAGGTTTCATTTGGACAGTTGGGCTCATGGACCCAGGATGTCATCCTTGTAAATAGTTGGAGTGTGGATTAGTCGGCATTTTCTTTTTTGATTTTTCCATGGAGCAATGGATTTTACTTTTTCATTTCTGTTTGGATTTGCTTTGTTGGAAGGAGACTTTGGAGACATTTTTGATTTCATATATTTTGGATTCTGATTTCCTTTTTTTATCATTATGTGACATTCTGCATTGTTTTCCTTATGTACATTGTTTGCTCTTTGAATTTCTTTCACCACATATTTTGTTCAATACATTTGTTCCCGTACTTGAATGTGTGGTATTCTCTCATTGGTTTCATGCATGTCACGATGTGGGTTTTCACATTCACTTGCACCCATTGTGTGTGTGTGATGGACATGTGTTGATGTACATACATGCCATTTGGGTTGTTCATGTAATGGGCATTTCAATGTGGGGTGTATGTTATGCTTGGTTGGTTATTTGGCCAGGGGTGGCGTGCCATGGGATTTTGGTGGCCATGAGGGCCATGATTGTGGGTCATGTTGAAATGTTGGGGGAGACATGAGTGGGGGTCTGCTGGCAGGTGCCCCTCACTGCTGGGGGGTGGGGGTTCAGGGGAACATGAGTGGGATATGAGTGGGGGCCTGCTGGTAGGTGCCCCTCACTGCTGGGGTGTGGGGGTGTGGGGGGACATGAGTGGGACATCAGTGGGGGCCTGCTGGCAGGTGCCCCTCACTGCTGGGGGTGGGGGTGCAGGGGGACATGAGTGGGGGCCTGCTGGCAAGTGCCCCTCACAGCTGGGGGGTGGGGGTTCAGGGGGACATGAGTAGTGGCCTGCTGGCAGGTGCCCCTCACTGTGGGGGGTGGGAGTGCAGGGAGACATGAGTGGGGGCCTGCTGGCAGGTGCCCCTCACTGCTGGGGGGTGGGGGTGCAGGGGGACATGAGTGGGGGCCTGCTGGCAGGTGCCCCTCACTGCTGGGGGGTGGAGGTGCAGGGGGAAATGAGTGGGACATGAGTGGGGGCCTGCTGGCAGGTGCCCCTCACTGCTGGGGGTTGGGGTGCAGGGGGACATGAGTGGGACATGAGTGGGGGCCTGCTGGCAGGTGCCCCTTACTGCGAGGGGGTGGGGGTGCAGGGGGACATGAGTGGAACATGAGTGGGGGCCTACTGGCAGGTTCCCCTCACTGCTGGGGGGTGGGGGTGCAGGGGGACATGAGTGGGGGCCTGCTAGCAGGTGCCCCTCACTGCTGGGGGGTGGGAGGGCAGGGGGACATGAGTGGGGGCCTGCTGGCAGGTGCCCTTCACTGCTGGGGGGTGGGGTGCAGGGGGACATGAGTGGGACATGAGTGGGACATGAGTGGGGGCCTGCTGGCAGGTGCCCCTCACTGCTGGGGGGTGGGGGTACAGGGGGACATGAGTGGGACATGAGTGGGGGCCTGCTGGCAGGTGCCCCTCACTGCTGGGGGGTGGGGTGCAGAGGGCCATGAGTGGGACATGAGTGGGGGCCTACTGGCAGGTGCCCCTCACTGCTGGGGGGTGGGGTGCAAGGGGACATGAGTGGGGGCCTGCTGGCAGGTGCCCCTCACTGCTAGGGGGTGGGGGTGCAGGGGGACATGAGTGGGACATGAGTGGGGGCCTGCTGGCAGGTGCCCCTCACTGCTGGGGGGGTGGGGGTGCAGGGGACATGGGTGGGTGGCCTGCTGGCAGGTGCCCCTCACTGCTGGGGTGTGGGGGTGCTGGGGGACATGAGTGGGACATGAGTGGGGGCCTTCTGGCAGGTTCCCCTCACTGCTGGGGGGTGGGGGTGCAGGGGGACATGAGTGGGGGCCTGCTGGCAGGTTCCCCTCACTGCTGGGGGTGGGGGTATATTGTAAAAGTAAATTAATTAACTAAATACAAAAAAAAGATGTGTCATCAATTATCTGCACTGATGTGGTGTTTAAGCAATTTCTTATAACTTATTCTGCTCTCTCATTACATGGGTTACATGTTAGATGGGTGTTTCCTTTCATGTTTCAAACCCATGAAAACATTGATTAGGTTTGCAAACATTTCCCAACTCTCAAATCAAAAGATGTCAATAGTAACAAATTGACGATACCAAATGAGGGGAAATCATATATGTAGCTGCTGCATCCCAGAGATGTGTCAAAACAATTTGTATAAAATGCTGCCATATAAAGCAATGACATTGGTCCCATATGGAGAACAAATTAAAGCACTTAATTTCATTAGCCTACACATAGCCCTTTTTTCTGAAATGGAGGTGAACTTGCAAGGATAGCTACTACTTGATTCTGATACAAGTTTGACTTGTCAACTAACATGGCCAATTCTGCTCTTACTTTGAAGTTTAGAAGGGTGATTTTCTTGCATTTTATAAACCTTCTACAGTGTTCATTGTGTTTGTAAACATGCCCCAATGCTACAATTGCAAGCATGCCAAGTAGATTACGCTCACGATCCCCCTTGAGGGGAAAACATATATATATGCTTGAGAGCTGGTGCACTTGGGCTTATACAGCTATATAGGCTCAAGTGTTTTCCTATTCATCTCGTATGCAGCAATATGTCAAGGATTTAATTTAATTTTCATACTGTGAAGAATCAAAGGACAGTGCCCCTTCTCCTCAACAGGGAGCCCCCTTTGAGGCTAGGGAGGTGAGCCCGCTTTACAACCCCCTACCTACTGGTCAAGGCAAGTGGGACCTCACAGAGAGAGATGTCCCCTGGGGGACAAGGACTAATGTTCTTATGAGGAACTCCCTAAAGGATATCCTGAAATAACATCCTTGGGAATACCAAACGCACAAAAGAATATACCATACAGAGTTTTATGTGAAGCGAGAAGGACCATATGTTATTGTCAACAAGAACCAGAGCATGCAACTTTAAATGGAAAGAATTATTTAACTGGTACGAGGAGGATGGAACAAAGAGAGATGCCACAACAGGTGTAGGGAGGGTGATGTAGTACCTGAGAGGGGAGAAGACTGTGAGACTGAGCAAGCCCACAGGTTTTCTCATGTACTGAAGGCAGAGTGCTGGATGCACAGCATCCTGTAAACCAGAGAGATTGGGAAGCTGAGGGTGGTGGCATGACCACCGAGATCTAGTGGTGGAATGGCGGTCCACAAAACAATGACTGAACCATGCAATTAAAACCACATTGTGTCGTGATTCCCGAAGAGCCGAATATCCATCCTGAAAGAGAGTATGGAGTACGGGACATCGAAGTAACCAGAGAAGCTCAGAAAGCAAAGAACAGACCAAATCCCGAGGAAACAGAGGCCCTGGTGACATTATCCCAGAGAATAGAAAGTAACAGGGAAAATGTGAGACCCAGGAGGCCACCAGGGGATCGTTATGGAGCTGCTCATACTCGTCCCGGTTAAGTTAATGAAAGTATAACATGGAAAGTAAGAGAATGGAATGATGGGAATGAGAGAAACCCGGAACCATAAAAATTAAGAAAGAAATTAAAACTACCTGACAAACGCCTGGCGAGAAGGTCAGAAGGCTATTTATGTCCAAAGATAGAGCCTATAAATACAAAGCATATTATGACAGAAGAAGAAAAGAGAATATAAAGAGAGAGAGGCATAGAAGCTGGATATCACTACACTGGGAAATGGGAAAGATACCCCTTTATTGATATGATATGATATGATATGGGATTTGTATTGCACCTATACACAAGTGTTTCAAGGAAAGGAAGGAGGAGAACAGAGAAGATAAAGAGAAAGAATATTATGAATTAAGAAGAGAATGTAAAGATAGAGAGAGGGATAGAATTCTGATTTCACTAAGCTGGTGAAAGGGAAACATACCCTTTTATTGTAAAAGGAAAGAGGAGAACAACCAAGATAAAGAGAAAGAATATTATGAATTAAGAAGAAGAGGAAGAAATCCAAAGAGGGAGAAATGGAGAGAATAGATATCTTTAACACCAGGAAAAGGGGAAAGCTTCTTTTTTCCCCCTTTTATCTAAAAAAGGCCAAAGGCAAACGTAATTTGAAATAGAATGTAACTAGTTGACATATAAAGAAACTACTAAAGTTACAGATTAAGATAGACATTTAAGGTCCAAGAGACCAGCTTTTAAGAAGGAACAAAAATATATTAAGATCTGGAAAGAGTTACACAAATTGATTTAAAAAGTCCCAAAAGATTATAATCACCTAATAAGAAAGACCAGGAAGAGGAATTGAGCAAGAAGCAAAGTCCAGGAGAAGGGAGTTATTCTCCTGTCCTTAGTTATTAGAATAGTGGTAGGGCCAGTTTGGGTTAGTTTGGAATGTGGACAGATTCGTTGGGACATTCACAAATGACTGACAAGCACCTTACTTAGCTTGTTAGGCAGGGAACACCCTATAGCAATAGGGAAAGTTAAGCTTTATTTGTATTCTTTAATAAACCCAGCTTTGAAATGTCCTCAAAGAGTCTGCGTCCTTCTGAATCACCACAATACCAGAGTGCTTTTCTCTGGGTATTCAAATAGTTTAACTTCCACATTACATAGCATAAGTAGTTTGTTGCAATTTCTAAATTCACAATACTATTGATGGTTTTTATAACCATGCACCAATCAAAAGCATTACAATTGCAGCAAACTGATGGCCCTTAATCACGGTAAAACAGATGTAGTTATTACATCCCTGAGATGTTTTCCATGGGCTGATAAATACATGTATAAAATATCACTCTCCAATAAAAACAATTATATTTATCTCATACGTATTCAAAATTAAAGGCAGGTTATTTAACTTGCATACATATTTCCTCTGAGGGGTTGAGGTGGAGGGGCACGTCTATTGATGGCTACTATCTGTTTCTGTGACATGTCTGGTTTATTAACTAAAATGGTGTATTCTACTGTCAAATTACATTTAGAAACACTATTTCATCCTTTTTTAAAACCCATTTTAATATTTATGTTTTTATTTTAATCTGTGCTTGAATGTCACTGTACACACAACAAGAAGTAGTGTTGTGTGTGCCACCATATCAGTATCTGTGTAAAGTAGTGGTTGGGGGTTTGGAAGACCACTTCTGGCTACACATTGAGGGGAAGGACTGCAGAAAAAACAAGAAAAATAAAAGTACCTCCAAAAAGTTATATAATAAATGCAGGACATTCTATCTCTCTTGCTCCAAACACTTTTGTGAGGTTGTGGGGCTATTTCTCAAATTAAAATGTTTTTTTTAGATTAGTTTATTAGCATCAGGTTCAAATGTAATTATAACTGCATATACAACATCTGTAAAACCCTCCAAAAGGCTATGTTAGGTAAAAAGAACCGAATGCCCTTATAGCTTAACAGTTTGGCATGTGGATTCACAGCAAGCTGGTTCTTCTATACTAACTGGAACATTTGAAGGAGCCAGACAAATAGGTTAGAAAAGTGTAATAATTATGTGTTGTGTATAAATTCATCAATGAATCAACATTTTCTGTTTGACTTGTATGTACTCTCTTGATGATTATGTTTAGATATTTGTTTGAAGTTATTTAATTTTTATTTAAAATGCGTATTTGTTATATTAAATAAATCATTTGTTTGGTATTTTTGAGTTCTCATGTGTTACAAAATCACCCAACTACAAAACAAAATTGCCCACAAAAAAAACTAAACTACTCCTACCAGATGCTCTGGCTGACAACATCATCTCAATACCAGAAGTCACCAAAATCATTAAAGGCCTGAAACTCTCGATATCCTAAGGCGACATCTGCCCTGCCCATTTTTATTAAAAACTGTGTGAGAGAACTTGCCCCTTCCTTCACATCACCCTTCAACAACTCCTTTACTCAAGGCATCATCCCGAACAATCTGAAAAATACCTGGGACCTCCTGCTCATAAAAAAAAACCTTCATTAGACCCTAACATTCCGACAATCTACTGTCCCATCATTACCATCCCCTTCCTCCTTAAAATCAAAGACAGAGCAGCATACTTGCAAATACAAGAATTCCACGAGGCAAACAACTTCCTTGGCCTACGTCAATCTGACTTCCGCCCCAAAACACGGCACAGAGATAGAACTACTAGATCTGAAAATCAAAATAGATGAGATCATAGATAATGGGAATCTAGGCATCTTACTCCTGCTTGACCTCTCTGCGGCATTCAATCTAGTGAACCACAAAGCCCTATGCCAACAACTCTCCTCCGCAGCCCCCTTCTCTACCAATGCCATAGCTTGGATTCAATCCTTCTTATCCGGTCATTTTCTCCAACTTAACGGTTGCTACGCCAACCACAGTCCTTTGTGGCATGCCCCAAGGCTCATGTGTATCACCTACACTTAATAACATTTTCACAAAACTCCTGTTCGACCTACTGGAAGAAACAAGGCTTGCCCTACACCATCTATGTGAACCATATACGTAGATCCTTCTGCCGATATCCGTGATCTACAAGGACACCAATGTCCTCGACAAAATCTACCAACTCATCCAAACATGGATGGCACAACATGAACTCTGTCTAAATGACAATAAAACAGAAGTCCTATTGGTAGGGACCCAATCCCGACTAAACAAATTGGATGTCGACTACAAATCTTTCACTATAGATGGGAGCCCCATCACCGTCCTGAAAGAAGTGAAAACCCTGGGAGTCTATCTAGACTCCTCGCTCTCTCTAACTAGGCAAGTCAATGCAACGCCATCTACAGCAGCTTATACGGATAAACTCATTAATGCCTGCAGACCATTCCTGATGTCAGACAGCTGCATCACACTAGCCAGAGCCCTCATACTGTCCAGACTAGATTACTGCAATTCACTATTTGCAGGCATCTCCAAAAGCAACAGAAAGAAACTACAAGTCATCCAGAATAATGCCCTAACAGCAGCTTTGTACATCTCAAAGATAGACCACATCTCTGAAGCAGACGCAATTTCCACTGGCTACCTGTCTAAGACTGCATCTGATTCAAAACTCTGTCTAACACGCATTAAGTGCCTAACAAACAAAGCACAAAATACCTCTCAAACAAATTTGCCAGACAGACCCACCCGGGCCACTACCTTGCACCTTCTCACCATGCCCAAATTCAAATGAGTTAAAGCAGGGGGACGCAGCTTTCCAGTTGTGGCTGTCAAAGAGTAGAATACCATCCCCTTGTCCCTTAGATCTGACACGTCCTTCTGGTCCTTCTGCAAAAAACGTAAAACCTGGTTCTTCACACAAGACCCACAGACCACAATGTCCAACTCATCCCATTTGTGTTCATTTCGTCACTGGTGTTTAGTTTTTTCTTTCCTACCTCATGAATGCACCCAGATGTCTCTGAGTTCAGCATGCTTTACAAATGCCAAGCAAATAAATAAATAAATTGCAAACCTACGTTCAGCGTAATTGGTTTGACTAGTAGGCATAAATGGGGTATATGCATTCCTCCGCCTTTAGAATACACTTTGTTATGTGGTGTGGAACTACGGGTTCCCGGCAGGGGTTTAAAAACTTTCTGGAATTATTAACTCCATGAAGAAGGGTAGCATGCTATTCTGTAGTCTCGTGGATTTCTATGTTGATCCTGGAAGGCTGCCAAAGCATTGTTTGAGGCGCAAAGTGGTACCACATGCCATGTGCATCTTGAAGTAGAGCTTCTGTTTTAAGTTTCTAAACAACTGTCACTTTTTCCTGTTGTAAAACTAAGGCAATATCTGTGCATCTCAGTGCCAACAGCAAATTAGGGAAGGTACCTCTGTATTAGAGGTCTGTCAAAGCATTGATTTCAGGTCATGTGGTGGAGAGTGAGTTATAGTTATAAGTATCGGTTCAAAAAGGATCTGGTGTCTGCCTCTTCACACCAGAGGTAATGGCTGGAAGGTATATAATGAATCTTAACCTCTGGCGTTGCTCTGGGCAACCATCCAAACCAGCGTTCTTCGCCTGCCAAAGCAATACAAAAGGGGAAAGTTCATATGCAAATCAGGCTTGGCCCCAGCCCAAAAGTGCCAGTCCAGCCCGGATTGCTTGGACACATCCCTTCTGCACAGTACTACAAGCATCCCGAGACATGTTTCAGCTTAATTGGGATTCATCAGTGAGGAGTAGTTTGGGTCTCTAGGCGCAGCAGGCACAGGAGGTGATGGCCAAAAGATTTAGAATTAATCTTAACATCTTGAATTGCTTTTGGCAACCCTCCAGACTAGCGTTCATTGTTAGTGAGATTCATATTGTGCACTGCTGCCATTTGCATCGTCTCCAGGCACTCTGGTGGATCTAAACATTTGAGGAGGAGGTTGGTTTGTTAGTGGGAGGAGAGGGAGAGAGCACCATTTTCTGTTGTGTTTGTAGTTTCATATTGGAAAAAATGCACACTGTGTATTTTCCTCTTGGTGGTATTGTTTGGTTGTACGTGGAATTGCTTGACTGTGTAGGGGTGATTTTCTGTGTCTGTGGAGAGGGTTGCTTCAGCCATGATGCAATTTTATGAGCTATTAGAAAAGGTGAGGGGTTTGCTGTTTGGCGTCAGTGTGGGCGAGGGTGTTGCAATTGCAGTGTCAAGGTGGCATAGTCGGTTAGTGTGTGGTGTGTTTGCAGAAGTATGACGAGTTTTAGTAAAATTAGTGAGAAGGAGGATAGCCTTGTGGTGTAAGAATGATTTATCATCATGCTGGTTGTTTGTTGTGCAGTGCAGTGGTCTCTATTTCATTGGTAAGACATGGCCATGCAGTCTTGAGGTGAGAAAATGTTCTTCACGCTGTAACTCACTGCAGTTGGGTTTTGTATTTCTGTTTGTCTAAGGGTCATGTTTGAGTGGGTTAGGTCGGCTATTCTACGAGACATGTTTTAAGTGCTTTCCTGAATTTCAGGTGTTCCTCTATTGTGTATATCCCCTTCGTAAAGGAGTTATAGAGTTTTTGCAGGTGTTTGAAAAGGCTGATTCACCAGATTAAATCTTCAGATATTGTTTGGATTCCAGACCTATGCCATTGCTTAACCTCATGATTTTTCTTGGTCTGTAAACAGAGATTTCATAATGCAGGAATTGCATTTATTTTATTTATTGAATATTTGTAACGCGCCTATACAAGTGGTGTTTCAAGGCGGTAAAAGACAAAACAGGAGAGGGGAACAAGGGAGAAAGATACAATAACGGCCCTAGTAGGTCTTGTGACATTCGGATTGTGCAAGTGCAGAACAAGAAGTGCGATGGAGGGGAGAGGTGGAAGAGCAAGTCTGAGCAAAATGACGTGCTAAGGTGGGAAGGGGCTAAGGGCAGATGTAACTGGGAGGCCAAAGGGAAAATGCCATGGAAAGCAGGTAAGCACAAGGACCGGGGTGGAGGAGCGGGGCGGGGAGGATTGGGCTGAGGAGGCCTGGGACCCTGTAGGACTCAGCGGGGACCAGGCCGCCTGTCATAGAGAAGAAGGAACGGATTAGCAGGAAAGGGGGAGAAAAGAAGGGTCTTGAGTTGCTTCCGGAACTTAAGTTGATCTGGCTCAATCCTGAGAAGGGCAGGGAGATGATTCCAGGGGGAGAGCTAGCAGACCAAAGGGCTGTAACAGGGAGGTAGTTAGGGAGAGAGAGTTAGATGTAGTAGGGTCCAAGGCCTCAGAAAGCCTTGTGGATGATGCAGAGGGTCTTCAATTTGATCCTAGCAGCAACCAGTAACCAGTGGAGAGAAATTAGGGTTGGAGAGATGCAGTCCCTGGGCTTGAGGTCAAGAATAAGTCTTGCAGGCCTACTCTGGTTTAGATGAAGGGGTCGAAGAGAGGGTGAATGAGGATTGATGAAGTGGCTGTTACAATTGTCAAACATAGAGAGGACCAGACATTGAGTTTCTGTGGGAAAGTGAGGAAAGGGAGAATACCTCTGAGGCGGTGCAGCTGGTTGTGGGCCTTCTTGGCAAGGTCCTCAATATGAGGGGAGAAGAAGAGAGAGGAGTCAAAGATGACACCAAGGTTTTTTGCTTCACAGGAGGATGAAGTGAGGGAGCCCCTAGAGGGCGGTGTTGGATATTTTGTGTAAATTTGGGGTCTGGCGGTATTTTCTTACCGCCAAAAAAAATGGTAATTTGGTGATGACTACTCCTTGCATTTAGATTGAGTTTGGCCTTATTTCCTTTCAGTGACCATACCTTATTACATTATATGGGATAATTTAGTAGTATACACTATTGTTGGTAATTTAGTGGTGAGCATGATTGTTCTGTTTTATTTATGGCCCCAACATAAATAAAACTTTCCTTATTCTTATAATGTTCTTGTGATCTATAGAGAGCCTTGGACCTATATACAGAGACACCACAATTTCACACATAGAGGGGGTAATTCATGGATTATTTGCGCTGAAAAAAACGGGATATGTGCGCCATTCTGCCCGCAAATCCCCATTTGGTAAACGGATTTGCGGGCAGAATGGCGCACAAATCACAGGTTTTGTTTTGGCCACAAATAATCCTGGAATCACCCCCAGAGTATTATCAATAACCTATGGTCTCATCACTGACTTATATACATCAGTGAACTACGCTTCCATAGGCCTCATTACTGGTTCATGGACCCCCAGTAATCTATATTTTGTATTAGATTCCACCCAAACACCATGCACTGGGTGAACACACGCGTACAACTATTTATCACTGCTAAGTCTATATATTCCATCCGCATGGGAAACATGACGCATGTATTACCTAAAAAAAAATCTTCCCCATTTCGTAAGGTATTATTTTAAATGCACCAAGACATGACCAAAACAAAAACACTCTACATGATCTGCGTATATATCATTTGTATTATAAAAGTTACATTTCAAAGAAAACATCTTACCATTTGTACATTTGTATTACCGCATTGTCTGTAACAAAAAGAAGAGAAAAAATACAGCGACAGAACAACATTAACATTGCAACATTACAACATGGCAATTAAACACAGGGGATTCCCTTTTGCTACTCTGCATGCCTGATATTTTTAGAAGGTCATTCGTACAACAGCATAGAGTAACCTCAATTCACTTTGGATATTTACCAATTATCTGTAGTTCTCTCCCCCACACAACCTCCCTTTGCTCGCCTCCGAAGAATGGGCACAGGGTTCTCTTTGTAATCTTGAAGGCTTGAAGTGCACAGCGAGAACATTGAATTCTCAAGCCGGTGCTAAGTGAGACTGGGCATGCCTGTCTCACAACCCAGTCTCAGATCGTCCATCTCGGCAGCTCAGCAAAAGCGATCTGAACTTTTTTTGTCAGACTTTCCCCCAGCGGAACTCTGCTGCTTTCGCAGCATATCTGCAGATATACTTCCCTCGAATCATATTAGCAGAAAGTGTATTAGGTTGACACCCCTGTGTCACAAACAATGGGAGCTTCATACTATAATAACTGTTTCTGTTTGATTTCCTGCTTCCTTCCTGTCCTTCGCATTCAGCACGGCCCGAGAAAATGAGAGAGAAAATGCACGTTTAAAAGCAAATTTCAAAACATGTACTTCCACTTCATTTTCACATAGAGATTACATTATAATGTTAATGAGTTAGCACTTGTGATTAGTATTTGTTAGTTAAGTCAGTCAATTAGATAGCTAATGTAGTCTCCTGTGTATGAGGCATTTCATGGAAGAGAAAAGGAAAAACAAATGATGCACATTTACGCTCTATAATGGGCTTTTTGGCTGCAATATGAATTCCATACCTTGCATGCCTCCAGCCATATATTCACCTGTTCTGTTGGCAACATAGATTGACTATATTTGTGTGCCATATTATTGCTGGCAATAGAATGCTATCACATCCAGTGAAGCGCTATACTTCAAAGCACTATACTTCAAAGCACTATAAATTATACTACAGCGGCCAGAGGGAAGGAGGGACGGTGGGTGCTGGGGTTCCAATAGAAAGGATCTCAGTCATACTGGCATTAAGGCAGAGATAATTGGCAGCACAGAACACCATGACTGAATGACAAACAGTCAGGGATGAGAGAGGAGGAAGAGGAGGAAGGAGAGGGAAGCTTGAAGGAAAGCTCAGTGCCATCTTCATAGCACTGGAAGGAGAGAAAGACAAGGAGTGCAAAGGGGCAAGGTAGATATTGAAAAGCCAGGGCAAGCAGATAGAGCCTTGTGGTACGCCACAGGTGGAGAGTATAATAGGTGAGAGGAAAGGGCCCAGTTGGACCTGGGAAGGTCTGTTGGAGAGGAAGAAGGTCAACAAGTCTGAGTCAGACCTGGGGTGCCAACGGTGTCATAGAGTCGATATTTCAGGGTGGCGTGTTTGACTGCATACAATGTGAAGGAAAGATCAAGGAGGATAAGAATGGAAGGATTAGAAAGCAAGTAGAGCAGTTTCTGTGCCTCTGGCAACTCTGAAGCCTGACTGGTGGTCGTGGAGACAGCCAACAGAATCAGAATGTTGCTTCAGTTGGGCGATGGCAAGCCTCTAAAGAAGTTTGCCCAGGAAAGGTCTAGTGGAGCTAAGACGATAATTAGCAAGGCAGGAGGAGTCAGAGGAGGGCTTTTTAAGGAGGGGATGCACAAAGGAGTGCTTGAGAGGTTGGGGAAAGGAGCAAGTGGCAAAGGATATGGTAGGTTATTTATAACGAGTTTAATACCCAGAGGTTTCTAAGCGCGGACCTGGGGATCGAACCTGTATTACTCTGTCATCTTGCTTCCAAGGCGAGCACGTTGCCTCTGAGCTATCCTCCTGGGACAAAGGATATGGCTACATAAATCAGCCAAGGAAGGCGCAATAGGAGGCAACATTGTCCTTGATAGTTCTAGAGCAGCAGGGGAGCACCTGTTTGGAGGAGGCTGTCATAGATAGGACTAGTCAAGAGATCTCATCTGGGGCAATCGGATAGAAAGAGGAAAGAGGTAGGGAGGGGAGATGGGAGTCAAGGGAGGGATTACAGCTGAGGAGGCAACAGGGTAGAGAAGAGTGAGGACAGCATTTCCTGGGTTTTGGAGTGGAATTGGGAGGCCAGAGAGGTACAAAGGATCAGGGGTGGAAGTGGAGATGTGGAGACTGCAGCAGGATTGGCAAGTCCCTTGCATATTTTGAATGGTTTGGCAGAGTTATTAGTGGCCCCAGAGATGCAGGATTGAATGTGAGCCCTCTTCTTCAAGCAAATGGAGAGTCTGTACTGCCTTTGGAGTAGGTGATAGCTCAGTTTGTCAGAGGATGCATCTGAAGTCTTCCACCTCTGCTCAGCCACTTGTGTTTCAGAGAGGTTAGGTCAGAATCATACCAGGTGTTATGCTTGAAGGCAGGCTTCATTCTATCCTCATGACAGGGCAACGTTATCAAGCGGGTTGGTGATAGAAAGGTGAAGATTAGCAGGAGCAGAGTCGATCTGGACTTCCTTGGCAGAAATGGGAGGGGGAATGGAGGTGGTAGCAAAGGCAGCAACTGACACTCGCTTCATAGGTCGCTTGAGGGAGAAGGAGACAAGCCATGCAGGCAGTGGATTCATAGGGGGACCTTAGAGATCCATATGGGAAGATAGGAGGGAGGGGTCCGAACAGGATAGAGGAGTAGGGAGGTTAGAGATAGGAATGCCAGAGGAGATGAGAGCATCCAAGGTATGTCTGGCAGAGTGCATCTGGCCGGAGGGATGAATCTTGATGGAAAGAACGCTGCAGATGCTGTAGAAGAGTCTAGAGGCCTCTGAATATTGGAGTCACCAAGGAGGAGTCAAGACGAGAAGAGGTGAGGTCAGACCACTCAGAGAGGAAGTGGATGACCAGACCAGGGGTCCTGTAGATGGTGGCAAAAGTCAACAAAAGGGTTGGAGTGATGCCAAGCATGCAGACGAGGCATTCAAAGGAGGAGTAGGATTGAGTCGGAATGATAGTTGCCAGGGTCCAGTCTGGGAAGATCAAGGTCAGTGCACCTCCTGACTGGTTGGGCCTCGGCTTGGAGAGGATCTTGTAACCCCAAGGAGTGTGTAAGAATCAGCGACAGAGCTGGAACTGAACCACGTCTCAGTGATGGCGAGAAAATCGAGGTCAAAGTCTTCTTTGAGGAGACTGATGTGAGAAGCATGTTTCACGGCAGAGTTGAGAGTTGCAAAGTGGACCTGGTTACCACCTATGAAGGTTGTCCGATTGGGAGTACAGGGATGTGGTACACCCATATGAGGAGGAGAAGGGCCTGGGGGGCTGCTGGAGGAGTGGCAGGAGAAGGGAGGAAGTTGAGGAGAGATGGAAGATGCCTGTCTAGAAGACGAAGATTGGGCTGAAAGGCCTAGTCCATGACAGTGCCATTGTGATAGACATTAACGATACACCTAGAGGATGAGAAACCTGCCAATAGTTCTTCCCATATAGTGCCTCCATTAATGGTTGAAGAGGAGAAAGTAGAAAGGACAGAGACCAGATGTGGAGTCCATAGATCAAGGGAAGGGGTGACAAAGAGGATGTTGGTGACAGTGTGCCTGGAAAAGGCATTGACATAAGTGTCCACAATGGGCAGGCCTCTGTTGGAATATTTTTGAACTTTTTCAATGTTTTCCTTCCAGGCTTTGAAAGGAAGGTAGGATAGGTAATAGAGTAGCACTTAGAGTAGGTAGGTGAGATGGAGAGTGCCATAGATGGAGGGAGAAGGCAGAGTGATGGAAGGAAAGAGAGGGCAGGGAGAGCAGAGAGCTGCACAAGCACAAAGAACACCCCGTGTGGCCTAGTAGCCAACAGATGACGTAGGAAAGAAGCAGAACAATGTCAATTTCAGGGCTCTTCAGGGCCCACGGCAGTAAAACCCTAGTTCCACCAGGGCAGATGCATGATGCAGTCGGTGAAGGAATTAGCTACATGAGTCAATGATACCTCTAGGTGGGTAAGTAACTTCTCCGGTGAAGGCCTTAAGGAGGAGACCGGGGGCTTTGGCAGACATGGCCAATGCATAGAGTACATTAAAAAAACACTGTTGGGGTAGTGACCAATTAGAATAAGGAAGAGAGGAGTATGCCAGGAGAAGCAAAACAGGTCCCACAGTAGCTCCAGTAGAGTAGGTGCAGACATGGGCAGCACTCATAACAAGATACAAGAGCTTGAAAGGCAGGTGGTGTAGAAATGCCACATGCAAGTATCCATAGTACTGGCAATGAAGAATGCTGACAAGGAGACGCCCAGCACATGCAGGTGCAGGCATGTGCGTGAGAGGGCCCAGCACACGGCCAGGTGAAGCCCTCTTTAATTGATGCACAAATCTGAATTCGACTCCTTGGTTGTGAACAATGCAAAGTGTTTTGAAATAGATGATTTCTTGACTGGCAACCGTTGTAATGATGTTAGTGCTGGTGTAATCGGTTCTCTCCTGAGTCTTTGCAGCAGTCCTGCTGCTGCATTCTGGATGTGTTGTAATTTTATGGTGATGTAGTAAGGCATTCTAAAGTAAATATTGTTCATGTATTCTAATCTTGCCATGGCTAGCAAAATACTGCCTGGCTTCTGTATGGGGGTCCCTTATATTGTCTTTCAATGAGTGGCAACATGATGCCATTGAAAATAATCTGGTCATTTCCATTAGTATCATCCATGAACGTTGAACAAAGTAGGCTAAGATATTAACTAGGTATCCAAATAGAAGAAATAATAAATGGTGCTAATAAATTCCAGATCAATGATATTATTTTCGCTCCACCCGTAAAGGATTTTTTTTTAAACAAGTGAATTGTAGAAGTTTGTTTTGATCAACAAATGAATTCAAGATTTAACATGATAATAATACCAAACATTCTTGGCATCAATGTTTCAGTTATAACTCATTGTATGTTATTAATGTAAACAGTGTATATATAATGAGGATCTGATTCGTGAGATTATAGATGGATTTGTTCTACTTAATCTCATAATAAGAAACCAGTTAGTTTTGTCATTGCCAAAATAGGCCTGCAACAAGACATGACTCAATTGGCAGAGAGATATAGGGCCTCATTACGACCCAGGCAGTAGGGGGTTAACGGCATCAGTAGAGCTGCCGGCACGGTTAACCCCCTACCGCCTCATTACGAGATCTGCTTGCGGGTCCCGCTAAGGACGCCTGGTAAAACCAGGCGTCCTTAGAGGGTCCAGCGAGCAGACAAGGATTCTAACAATGGGCCAGTCATTAACGTGCCCGTTGTTAGCATCCTCCCCATTCCCATTGAGCCCTATGGGGGCTCAAATGGGAATGGAGATGTACTGGGTCTGGGTTCCTTGAATGGGGAAATACCGGACCCTCCAAGGTCAGAATGGCTCGGTATTTCCTCATTCAGGGAACCCGGACCCGGTACCCCCATACTTGTAATGAGGCCTATTGACTTTAATACTAACAAGCCTCTCTGGATAGCCAAATTAATTTTCAACTAATATCCTTAAACAACACTTTTTATTATTTGTATTATTTATATTTTATTACACGGCCGGCGGTAGCAGCCGTATAGTTATGGTTAAGTTGCTAAACCAATAGGAAAACCACTTTTTCGGCGGCTTATGACTTTGCTCCCCCTGGAGGAATCCTCACCAAACTTTGCAGAAAAAATATATGGCCCGCTCTGAATTTTTTCGGCAAGTTTGGTCAGGTTTCGTACCAGGGGGTCAAAGTTATAGGGAGGTCCCAAAACATTTTTGTTTCCGTAGACTGAATGGGGGAAAAACTGGCATGACTACAGGCCGAACGGATGGACAGATTTTCATCAAATTTGCAGCAGGAGCGGGGGCTTGGGTCAGAAAGCATTCTTCTGTGTATTTGGCGGAAATCTTACCAGTAATTTTGTTCCAAAGAACTGCAATGTAAAATTAGTGCTATCTGGCTCCGCTCCGCTGACCCATTTCCCTGTTTGCTCTGCGGACAGAAGGCTCATTGGCTTGCAGTACACCGTGCTGTCGACAAACTTTACACGTGGCCGGTGGTTGGCTGGAGAGAAGCGTGTTGTGCATCAAAGCTTTTTGAAAAACGCTGCCATGGTGTATCGGAGTATGGTGTTGTGGTGTGTGTGCCAAGCCACTAAGGCAATGTGTTCATGGCTGGGCCAATTGTATGTAACAGTGTGTCAGCTAAAACTAGCCATATCTGCCTTCCGCTCTGGCATCCCATTTCCCTGTTCGCCGTGCGGCAAACATTTTGATTGCACTGTAGTGTGCGGTGATGTGTTGTGCGTCCATAGTTGTCAATAACGCCAGCATGTTGTATCCAAGGACAATGAGGCAGCGAAAGGGCCAGGAAAATATAGTTTATGGCATCTGGCGGTGGGAAGAAGGGATTGAAAGGGTATGGAGTCGAAAGTGCTTCATGTGATATATCTCATTAGAAGAAGACAGTGGCGTGCCAGCAGTCACTGTGCATACTACGCTAATTTGAGGTTTCCTCAGTAAGCAGCAACCTTGTGTGAGGATTGCAGGCAGCCTTCGTTGTGGCATGACAGCTCCAGCGGCAATCTCTTTGTGTGATGAGTGGTGGCAGGCTGAATTGCGGAAGGGGAGTGCATTCCACATGACATGAACCTTTAAACAAAGCGTGTACTATGGTGTGTTGTGTGTGGTAAGTTTGATGCATAGCTGGAGCCCTTGCACAGAAAAATATGTTCACTGGTTGAAAAGCTATGTCCACTGGGTGCAAGTAGGTGTCACATAGTTCCTTTGTGTGTGATTTGACTGCATTTCAGACATTGTTGGTTGAATGGGTGTGGTGATTGTTAGCACATCGTACAGTTGTCGTGTATGGGTGGAGATGTTGCAGTGAGCAGTCGTGCAGTGTGTCCACTGGGTGCACTATTGGAATAGTGTACATATAGACAAAGTTACTGTTCAACTGGTTCTCATATGTGACTGGGTAGTCTGCATAGTACAGATTAGTAAGTGTTGCAGTGCACTATGCAGTATTGCACGTAGTAGAGTGTGGAGAGCAGGACCAATGGTGTGAAGATTGTGTTATTTGGTTGCCATTATTACAATGGTTTCTGAATGGAAGTAGGTAGCGGTGCCAAACACTGTGGTATGTTTGGGTATTACGCTAAGTGGAACATGTGTGCTTGCATCCCTGCTTTAGGATGCAGAGGTTGGGTAAACTTGTTAGTGCCTATGTTGCCTTTCTGAATTGTGGCACATGCCTACATGTTCGCTTGCATGGCTTTGTTATGTTGTGGTGGGTGTGGGCAAGGCCTAGACTGTTGAGTGCATGGCCGAAGGCCGTAGGCTGTAGGCCATGCACCCAATAGCCTAGTCCTTCATCACAGCCACCACAATAAAATGCAGTGATGAACTTGTCACTCTGCATGCATGTCAGGTTGGTGACTTTTACGCAATGGTTGTGGAGGACATTGTAGACTTGGTAGAGCAGCAGAAGTGAGCTTCTATGCGTATATTAGCATACGGTGCACATCATTGCCCCTGTTGCATAATAGGGAGCCACATGCCACCATGTGCATTTCCTATGGTTTGGCTCTTATAAGCCCCTTGCTTTAGGGAGTGCTTTGAGATATTGCAGCATGAAAGGACGTGCTCAGCAGCACACATGTAAACTATAGCTAATGTACAATACCCAATCAGGTGTCAAGGGTGTGGTTGACAGGAAGGGGCGGTGATATCATTCCTCAAAAGTCGATGCAATGAGGTTGGTAGAGATGGAGAGATGCAGAGTGCTCATTGTGAGTGATACCTTTGTGCAAGATCTGCACCGGTATGCCGTGGAAAGAGGATTTGCTGCTAACTTTCAGTTGGAAGTAGTACAGGCTTTTTGGGGCACAGTCTATAAGTTGGGTTGCAGTGCCAGGATTCTCCTTTGTACATGTGTGGCATCTGTCGGTACTGTTGATGTAGTCGTGCATTATGGAGGACTACGTTTGGGGTACATGTCATGCTGACATTTGCTCTGTCACCTCAAGAAGTTGATGACAGCAGTGAAGCAGATTTTTCCCACTGCCAAGTTTATTGTCTCAGCCATACCACCAAGAGGAACATGGGACCATGCCGGTGTAATTTCTCCACAGCCAGAGGTCGGGAGGTGTTTCATAAACAGAAGCATGTGTGACTTCATGTGCAGTGCTGGTATGTTCTGCACCGACTATGACAGCATTAACGAGCAAGATTTGCAGTAGTTTCAAGGAAATGGCATTTTCTTTTACCTCCATTGGCAATGCTGTTTTGTTTGCCACTATGCATGAAACGTTTCAGAGGATCATGTAGAAATGTAAGAGAAGTGTTCACCTTCAGTCGCTGAAAATGTCAGGAGGAGAAGCAAACAGAAACGCACCAAAAGAGAAAAAAAAATGTATGCATGTATATACCAAAAACAGAACAAAGAAAAGAAACAAAAAAAAAAAACACATCTTTTCCGTCACAGTACTAAACACCCAAACCCCCCAGCACAAAAACTCTGTGGATTCTGCGATAGTTTCAGAATTACATGTGCCACCTCTGGCTATTTGCAGGATGGGAGCCACGGAAATGGGACTCTGGAGACTAAGGCATTGCTCAATAAGGTTTGTGGTTGTGTTCTGTAAGCAAAAACTGTGGCAGAAGGTCCCTTTGTACAAAGAAGTGCAGAATCCTATGGTGGAAGTGTGCAAGGTAATGGGCAGTGCATGTACTTGTTTGAAGTTGGTAACATGCATTCATTGGTGCTTTTGTGCAATATTTTTTAAACGATTGTCGGAAGTGTGGAAATGCAGGAAAAAGAAAAACCTATGAAGTGTGCAAGGTAAGTGGCAGGCATCCTGTTGTAATGAATGCAATGTGGGTATGATATGAAATGATGTCAAATTGTATGATATGCCATTTACAGTGCACCTATACACTAGCTGTGCAAGGTGCAACGAGGCAAGGCAGGGGGAACAGAGGGGAGATAGAGACAACAAACCTACTAGGCCAGTTGGTTTGCCCAAGTGCATGGGGATGGGGAGGCGAATGTGCAGTAGATGGGAAGAAGAAAAAATGACAAGAAGTGAAAATACGGCCCGATGGTGGCAAGTGCAACTTTAAGTGCAGACATCTGGAGGTGGTGGAACTGTTAGGGATACAGCAAACAGTGCCCAAGTGAAGTGTTTGCCAGAAAGGCAGTGCAGGGGTTCAACTGGCAGGGGGGTGAACCTGGGCCGACATCAGAGGGTGGCCAGGTAACCAGTGCAGAATCAGTTTCAATCTGTAAGTCAGCAGGGGAGAGGAGGCGCAAAAGCAGAGGCAAAGAGAACAATTTTCAGTTGCTTCCGGAACCGGCGATGGTTCAACTCAAGTTTCAGGGAGGCAGGGACTCCATTGCAGAGGAAGGCCCCAGCCAAATGAAGAGATCTGCCACCAAGTGGTTGCTTGCAGAAGCGAGTGACCCTGATGGAGTTGGAGGCAGATGAGGGAAGAGCTCGAGCACGCACATATTTATGAAGTGACAGTTGCAGGTATTGAAGCCCCAGGGCTCAGAAGGCGTTGTGCATTATGAAGAGGGTTTTCACCTTATTGCTCGCAGGTACTGGGAGCCAGTGCAGACATTTCAGTCCCTGAGAGATAACAACCCTGGGCTTGAGGCCAAGGATAAGGTGCACAGTCCTCTCCTGGATGAGTTGCAGAGGGTGTAGAGTGGAAGGAGCCACATTTCGACCGAGGCTGTTGCAATAGTGTAGCCTACAGAGAACCACTGCTGTGGAGACAGTGAGGTTTTCGAACATTGCTTTGCATTGCTAATATACATTCAGTGCTGGTTTTGAAGCCACATTTTTACAATTTATGGTGCGATATAACAATGGGTGATATGGGTAAATGGAGACGTTAGAAGCATATGCAATTGACGTGTCACTTTATCGCAGTGGGTGGGAGGAAAAAACAGTGCAATTTATGCGGAAATAATGGACGCTTAGTGGCACATACCATGCAAACAGGTACTTATAACAGAGTTGTACACATTTCGCAGAAATAATATTCATACCTGCAGTTTGTGGTGGTGGGTGCTCCAGTGGATGAATGTTGATGCACAAATTTTGCATAATTTTACTGAACTTTCTATTGGACGTGCTTTACAATGAAATGCCACTTGGAGGCTTAATGTGCAACGGTACATATGAAGTGTTGTACAGAAGTGACAGTGTACGATGCTAATGTCTTGAATGCCATTGGTGGATGCATGTGTGACTATTTAACAGTCCCCAATGAGGTAGTGATGGACATGGAATAGTGCACAGGGAAGACGGAGTCCTCTTGCTTTACTGGGTCACGGCCCTTGCGTTACTTGGTGAAGAGCACATGCCACATTCTGCGCTCCTCACCTTGCTGGCCAATGGAAAAGGGACTGTGGGGATCGTCCAGTCAGGTCCTCAGGGTGTGTGTCACAGGAAAGGGCGGCAATCTTTTTTTCCTTACTTTGTGTAGTGCGGCTGGCAAACATGGCAAGAGGCACAGTTTTTGTTGTGGGTGATGCCTTTGTGGAAGATCTGTTCCTGTATGCCCTCCAAAAAGGCTCTTGTAGCAATTTCGATTTTAAGGGAGTGGAGGCTTTGTGGTGCAGTGTTGAATCATTCTGCTTCGGCGGAGTGCTTGTAGAATGTCGATGCATGGCCACTTTCATAACTGTACATGTTGTGGTTGTGCACTTTGGAACTTTCTTTTTGGGTTCCATGCCTTGTTCATGTGTGTACCGTCAACTGAAGATGATGATGAAAGCAGTGCAGCACATTTTTCCCACTGCCAAGGTGCTTTTCTCATGTATACCACCGAGAATAATATGGGGCTATTGCAATGATTCCAGTCGCCAACCAGCGGCCAGAAGGCATCTCATCACCAGAAGCATGTGTGACTTCTTGAGCACTACTGGGATGTTCTCCTCTGAGAATGAGAACATTGGTTCACAATATATACACCTTTGCAAAGCAAATGGCATTTCTTTGTTGACCAGTGGCAATGACATTGTGTTTCACAATCTACAGGCTTCACTGAAGACCCTATTGTAAGAGTGTGAGCTGATGTACAAAACACAATAATACTTATAAAAACTGCAAATAAAGGTGTTTCTATGGAAGCACCTTAAAAAAAATAACGAATGACGTCCCCTACCCTTGTTGAAAGTTAATACCCCACTCCCATGCGTGCACAGCACGAAAAGTCCGCCGACATTGCGATAGTTGCTGGGTGTCACGTATTAGATACAGCCCTTTTGCAGATGACGGTCATAGAAATGGGCCTGTAGAGGCTACGGGATTGATCAATAAGGTTTAATGGGTGTGGTGTGTACGCACAGACTGTGGTACACAGTGTAGTTGTCGACAATAATGTAGAGGGTGTGGTTATGGCCGTGTGTTTGTTTGTTTGTTTTTTTGTTTTTATTATTTATAACGTGCGCCAGACCTGAAGGTATCAGGGCGCAGAAAAGCAGCAGGAAAACTCTCAGCTTGGTTACAGTGCTGTACACAGATATACAAAAAGGGTGATAGTCAGAGGTATATACAGGTCGATAAAAGTAGGATATTATATACATGTAGGGCCAAATTTAATACAACATTTAGAAGCAAGAAAGAAAATATATACAAGCGGGGTCAGTCAGTATACAGTAGAGGCTGGTGAGGAAGGAAGCCGGTAATGGATCATTAATGGGTTTAGTGGTCATTTTCTTTAAACCAATTGATGATATTCAGTCTGAAGTGTCAGTAGGTTTGGTCTGCTCTTAGGGCGGGGGTAGGGAGTTCCACAGCTGGGCCGCTTTGACTGGAAAGCTACACCCTCCTGATTTGGCTCGTTTAGATCTGGGTACTGACAAGAGGCTCGTGTTGGCAAGTCTAGTAGGTCGGTTGGAGGATTCTCTTGTGAATCTTTCTATGATGTAACGTGGGGCAGCATTGTTAAGGCATTTATGTGTGAGTGAGGCCGTTTTTTAACGGATTTTGTCCTTGGTTGAGAGCTAGTTGTTCATTCTCCTTGTCTCTGAAATGTGGTCTTTTTTTTTTGCAATACCCAGTGCCGCTCTAAGGGCTTTGTTTTGTAGGATCTAAATTTTATTAAAGATATTTTTGTTGGTACCCAGGGAAAGGGCATTGCAGTAGTCCAGTCTCGAAAATTTTTCATTGCTCTGGCCAACGTGATACAGCTAGGCGTTGAGAGGAAAGGTTTAGCTGCTCTGATAAGCTTACATGTGTAGGTCGTGTCAGAGGCCATGGAGTTGACCTGTTTTGTTAGGGAGAGGGTTGCATCTAGGTAGAAGTCAAGTGTTTTAATTTCTTTGGCAGCTTTGATAATGTTACCATCAATGTCAAAGCTAGAGTATTTGTGGTCAGGTTTACTGATATTAGAGGAGGTGTTGAGGATGATGAGCTCTGTTTTGTCATCATTCAGGCATAAACCGTGGGTGGCCATCCATGCCTAGATGATAAGGTACACTCCATTGACCAAGAACACATCCTTGTCATAATCTCCCGTCAGCCGTAGGAGGATCTGAGTATCATCTGCATAGTTAATGAAGGTGATACCAAGACCATCGAGATCATTGAAAACGGGTTTGGTGAATATGTTGTAATTGGTTGGTGAGACACAAGAACCCTGGGGCACTCCACAGGTGATGGGAATGGGGTTGGCGGATGCTGTGGGAGAGAATACCCACATGGTCCTGTCTTTCAGGAAGGATTGTATCCATCTGATGGCATCTTGAGTGAAATGCGCAGCCGTGTCCAAGTGGTTGCAGAGGACTATATGGTCAACCAGATCGAACACGGCTGATAGGTCAAGTAGGAGCAGTAGTGGGGATTTGCTGTTGTCCCTAAGAGCATCAATCTGTGCCTTCAGATCTATCAGAGCTGTTTCGGTTTCGTGGTGGGGCCTGAAACCTGACTGGCGGATTCCTAAGAGATGATTTTGTTCACGGTATTTTGAATTTGGAGGTATGCTACCCTATCTAAGATTTTGAGCAGGAAGGGGACTGTGGTAATGGGTCTATAGTTAGTAGGTATGGAGGGGTCAAGTGATTGTTTTTTGAGTAGAGGCAACACCCAAGATTCCTTAAGGTTGTTACGGATGGTGCCAGAGGGGAATGATGTGTTGATGAGCTTTGAGATGAAGGGTGATAGGCCTCTCGCTGCATCTTTAATAATTTGGACTGGGCATGGGTCTCCCTGACAATTAGATGGCTTGAGAGTGAGGATCATTTTCTCAACCTCTAGAATGGAAGTTTTGGTGAAGTTGAACCGATGAGTCGGTTTCTGTGTAGGTGTGGGTCTGTTAAGTTGTTGGGCTGGGTTCAGGGGGCTGTCTTTTTTCTAGCAATTTTGTCCTGTAGGGTTGTTATTTTATTGGAGAGTGATATTTGAATGCTGTTACGCCAGTTTTTGTCCTTCACGCAAGTGTCTAGGTCGGGTAGAGGTGATTCAAGTTCTTTGAGTATTATGAATAATTCTTTTATGCTTGAATTGGCTTGCAAGATTTTTTTGTAATAGGTGTCATGTTTGGCTCAAATTATTTCCTTCTTGTAGAGAAGTTGGTAGTTGTCTCCAATTGGCTTCACTTTTTCTTTTTTCTAGCCTAAGTGATTTAAGGTGTGGGGAGAACCAGGTTTTTAAAAGCTTTTTGGGTTTGCTCTTTACAGTTTTTTGAGGGGCAATAGTGTCCAGGGCTTTGATCATTATTTTGTTATATTCCTCGACTAAGATGGAAGGATCAGGGGTAGTATTAAAGGTGTTCGTTTCTAAGCTGTAATGTTTTTTGTATTCCTGGTGGGTATGGCGGAGGCAAATGGGTCGTTTTTAGGGGATAGAGTTGTGGCTTCTACCGAGAACGCCATGAGGTGGTAGTCAGTCAGGATTAAGGGTTGTTGGATGTGATGGTGGCTGTGCAATTGTGGTCAGCCACCCAATCAATTGTTCTACCTTCATTGTGGGTGGGAGCAGTTGCTTTTTTACAGAAGCCTAATTCAGTGAGGGAGCCAGCAATGAGTTCTGCCTGCTGGTCTTTGGGGACATTGAATCCTAGGTTGAGGTCGCCTAGTAGAAAGACTTGTGACAAGTTCTTTGAGTTGTCCGAGAGGATGGCAGTTAGGTCCTCTTCAAATGAGCCGATGGGGGCAGGGGGTCTGTAAAGTAAGTGGATGGTAAGGGTGTTAGTCCCGGTGATAGGGAGCTTGGCGGTCAAGCATTTGCATGATTTGACATCAGAAGGAGGTGCTAGTTTCATATCAAGGTTGGTTTTAGCTATTATGTCTATGCCTTCGCCTCTGGACGTCGTTCAATCAGCTCTAAGTATTGTATAGTCCTCTGGGACTGCGAGCACAATGGCTGGGCCGCTGCCGAGTGAAGCCAGGATTCTGTGATGGCTAGGAGGTCATATTTATCTGATTGTATAAGGTCAGATATCTTGGTGGCGTGTGCCACTAAGGTGCAGGCATTTATTAAGGCCCCCTTGAGATGTGGAGCCGTTTTACATGTTGATGGTAGTCGTGGGATATGAGTGAAAGTTTTACTTTCAAGGAGTTCATTGAGTGGTGTGTTTTGTCAGCAATTGATTAATAGGTGGAGGTTCCTACTATTGCTGTTGGCTGTCGACTTGGCTTGGGGCTCAAATAGTTTAGGTAGTCTGGAGCGGAGTCTTTGATTTCTATCTGTGGTGCTGCATGGGTTGTCCGATTTGAAGGTGTGCAGGTGAGTGTTGGATGTGTGTGTCCTTCCGTGATTCAGGGTATTGTGTGGCTTCAGGATGTTCTTCATAAGTGTTGGAGTTTGCTCTGACATGTTTGAGCAGGGTGTGGGTGAGTAATAGTGGTCATAGCGATCAAGTTGAAAATGGTCCTTAGTAGGACTGTATACATACCTGTGACGTACATATTGAGGTAGTAGCATCTAGGATACTGCCTGTGGGTAGGGGAGCATGGGTGGTTGAGGTATAATAGTTCCCTGATCTAGTGTGTGCAAAGTGGCAAAAAATAAGAGAGGTCCTAATTGTAGATGATAGAGGCACAGTTATAGCAGTGTGACCTAAGTCTGAGTCCTACTAATAGTGGAGGGAGGCCGTTTAGCAGAGTAGGCAAATGTCATAGTACATTTCAGAGTAGGCTAGTTCAACATTGCAAAATAGGCTAGTTCATCAGATAGGGCAGATGTCACAGTACATTGCGGAGTAGGCTAGTTTAGCATTGCAGAATAAGCCAACTGCAGACTAGTTTAATTCCGAGGCTAGGACATATGTTGCAAAACATTGCAGAGTAGGCTAGTTCAACATTGCAGAACAGGCTAACTGCAGAATAGGCTAGTTCAGCAGATAGGGCAGATGTCACAGTACATTGCAGAGTAGGCTCGTTCAACATTGTTTACATAGGCTAAGTGCAGAATAGGCTAGTTCAGCAGATAGGGCAGATGTCACAGTACATTGCAGAGTAGGCTGGTCCAACATTGTAGAATAGGCTAACTGCAGAATAGGCTAGTTCAGAAGCTAGGGCATGTGGCACAATACATTGCAGAGTAGGCTAGGTCAGATACTAGGGTTGCTAAAGCTAAGGCTACAGCACTAGGAGGCTAAATGCATGTAACAAATTTGGGTACAGTGGACAAATAGGCCCGACACAACATACTAAGGCAAGAACTGCAGTTGGTGTCAAATGGCAATCAAAAGCGGCACAGTGTGCTGAGTGCTGAAGCACAAATCAGTGCAAAAGACAGGGATTGTTGTACATGAGTGCTGAATGGAAATGACAAAACAGGCACAGGCAGTAGATGTTGACAGAATGGAGGGTTCATGGAGGGCACAGATCATGTACAAGGGGTGGAATGCATGCAGCGTGCAGGTTTTGGGGGAGTTTGAAATATATTGATTGAAAGTGAATGGAAAACACTGTGCAGTGGCTGCTCATTTTGGATTCTATCATGTGGATGTGTAGTGCTACAATGAAGTGGCCGATTTTGGTTTGTCTGTGTAACACTTTGGTGACACGCAATTATGCTTACATTATTGTTGATCATTGTGGAGCGAACATTGCACAGCAGGTTACACAAGTTTCAGTGCCTTTTGCGATGAAGGAGGCACTTGCCCAGGTCAAACATCTGTTTCCGATCCCCTGCATAACTTTCTATCGCATTACGCAGAAACTGATGTGGCTGTGTTATTTTTCATTTGGTCCACAAATGGAGAAAGCACGGTACATTGCGAAGAAGTCTATTTGTGCCTTTCTACAACATGTGACAATGAATCAGGCCCAAAGTCTCTAAGTGCCCCTGGCTTGAGACCTTAGACTCAGGAGGATTGTGACCCATGTCACGGAAATAGTCCCTAACTACTGATGTGACTAAAGACCCCACTCCACCTCACTGATGGTACCCAAAGAGGCCCAAACATGGATGGGGTACAGAAGTGATGTACCTAGTGGTACATTCTGGACAGACTTTTTTGAGGTAAGACCAGGCGGGATTGCACATATTTTTTCCCCTCGTGCCATGACATGGTAGGCTGAGAAACAATGTTTTTGAGCGTTGACCAGAACAATGCAAGAGGTAGTGATCAATTCGTGTTACATTTGTCACCCTAAATGGGATGTACAGTCCTAGATCTGGGTACCATGCAGTGGTGAGAAAAAGTACCACCGGGGGAAAAAAATTGTGAAATTTGCCAGCAATTCCGTTTTGTCAGCCTGGCATTTTTTCCCTGTTCTGCAACATTTTTGGTAGCTTTCTTTGTACTCAAAAATGTCATTATTTCACAGAATTAAGGGCCTGATTCATAGAAATAGTGCAAATTCCCCACAAAGTACTTAGCGCCTAAAACAACTTTGCGACTACTTGCGCGTAAAAGAATATGTGTGCGTCCCACGTATTCCTGGATGTAAAAGTGCAAAGTAACCCAAGGTGCAAAGGTAATTGGGTTTTGCCTGGAATTCCCAACACACCCTGATGCAAGCAAAAACCATTGTCAACTAACAACCTTTGCACCTACCTTTGCACTTGCCTTTCCCCCACCATCAAGCACCCTGACGAAACTACATGCCGTCCCCAGTAAATCAAGGCACAACCCTGGCAAAACTGTGGATCATCAACCCATAACCCAAAGCATTACCACAGCAAACCTGCGGCAGCACCCCGGGGAAACTGCGGCCTTCACCCCTAGTTTCAAGGCACCTAAACCGCTGGCCTACATACTAAAGTCATAGGAGCCCCCTCAAGTCTTGACACCACCCACCACCCACGCTGTCCTCAGCCACAACTGTCAGGTCAGCCCCCTGCTAGTACACCCCCCTCACACTCCTGATCTCTGCCACAACTCCCCAGGGAACCCCCTGCCAGTATAATGGCCCTCACCCCAGTGAACTCCACCACAACCCCCAGGCAGCCCCCTGCCAGTACCCCCACTTCCCTCATCGTCTTGACCTCTGCCACAACACCCAGGCAGCCACCTGCAAAATACCCGATCCCCTCCACCCCCCTGACCTCTGCCACAACCCCCAGGCAGCCCCCTGCCAGTACATCCCCCCTCCCATCACCCCTTGACTTCTGCCACAACACCCATGCAGCACCCTGCTAGTACGCCCCCTCCCGTCACACCCAGACTTCCGCCATAACCACCAGGCAGCCCCCTGCCGGTAGACCCCCCTCCCATCACCCCCTGACCTCTGCCACAACACCCAGGAAGCCCCTGCTAGTGCACCCCCCTCACCCCTCTGACCTCCACCACAATCCCCAGGTGGCCCCATGCTAGTACACCCCCACCACAACCTCCTGACCTCCACCACAACACCCACACAGCACCCTGCTAGTACACACATTCCCCTCAACCCCTGACCTCCACCACAACCCCCAGGCACCCCCCTGCTAGTACACCCCCAGCCCCAAGACCTCTTGACTTCTGCCACAACACGCAGGCAGCCCCATGCTAGTACACCTCCTCCCCTCACCCACATGACCTCCACCACAACACAGAGGCAGCCCCCTGCTAGAACATCACCATTACCTCACCCCATTTTATGTTATGTTAGAAAATGTCTAAAGTGCAACTTTCACACAAAGGTATCTTGGCGCTAGGGTAGACAGCGAGGTGCAGCAGCAAGAACTAGAACAGATAGGTCTTTAGGTCACGTCGGAAGACCAAATGGTTTTCGCTGGCACGGAACTGAAAGGGGAGGCTGTTCCAGGTAATAGTGGCCATCACAGAAAAGGCGCGGCCGCCCATACGGGACAGCCTGATGCGAGGAACAGCGATCCGTAGGGCCGACTGAGAGCACAAGGGCTGAGATGGCACATAACGGGAGAATTTTTCCTGTATGTATTCGGTATCTTCATTGTAGAAGGCGTTGTGTACCAGGCACAGAGAATTAAAGAGAATGCACTTCTCGATTGGCAACCAATGTAGTTGTCTAAGCAGCAGGGTCATGTGAGCATGAGCAGGAGGGTTGATAACCACACTAGCTGCAGAGTTTTGGAGCAGTTGAAGGCGTTTATTAAGGTGGCTTGGCTGACCTAGATAAAGAGAGTTACAGTAGTCTGTGGTGTTCAGGACCAGGGCAGCCACCACAGGAGCACGTTTGGTAGGAATAAAGGCAAGCACCTTACGCGAAATCCATAGTTTAAGATGCCCAGATTTACATACAGATGCCACCTGGGATGCCATGGAAAGGGAAGAAGAGAGCAGGACAACCAGATTCTTGACTGAGGTTGTGGGTGTAGGGCAGGGCATGTGCCTAATGAGGAGGGCCAGAAATCAGGGGTCCAGAAGGAGTGGGTGTTAGAAGTGCCCACCACCAGTACCTCAGTTTTTGAGCCATTGAGCTTTAGCCAATTGGTCGCCATCCAGGCATCAAGATCTTCCAGGCAGCTTTCTAGCCAAGATGCTGTATCAGCCCTGGTAAGATCAAGACAAACCAGGATCTGCGTATCATCGGCATACGAGAAATATCTGAAACCATGCAACAGTATAACAAGTAGAAGAGGGAGAATGTACATGTGAAAAAGAAAAGGTGAAAGAGCTAATTCCTGCGGAACGTCACAGAAGAGCAGTCCCGGAGGGGAACAGAAAGGAGGCAGAGGCACCGACTGGGTCCGGTCGGTCAGAAAAGCTTGGAACCAGTCAAAGACCTGACCAGAGATGCCTGACCTCGGCCACAACACCCAGACAGCCCCTGGCTAGTACACTTCCCACCCCTCACCCCCTGACCTCCATCCCAAATCCCAGACAGCCCCCTGCCAGTCAACTACCTTCTCCTCGCCCCCTGAACTCTGCCACAACCCACATGCACAGCTCCCTCCAGTCCTGAAAACACTGCCCCTCACCTCTGTGCCCACCCTCATGAATCCCCCTCAAGTCCCGACACCACCCCCAGGCAGCTCTGCCCTGACCCCCAGGCAGTCCCCTGCTAGTCTGCCCTCTTACCAGTCCAATGTGGATCTTAAACTTACCTTAACGTGTCTGGCCTGCCTCAACCATGAAGTACACCTGCCACATATCATCCTCCAACAAAATCAACTAAGAGCTCTGATGTTGAAGCCAAGCCTGGAGCATCTTCCATTACTCCCTGGTGGGCCACACTCATCTCCACATCAACAGAATAGCACACAGTTGCATCAACCACACTGTGACCACCCAATGTACAAGTGACATGGTAATGTAATGCAATGTGTCATCTGTATAGTGTCTTTGTGCCATTGCAATGGCCTCAGATTACTGTAAGTGAATGCCCTTGGAGGAGAGAAGTTCAAGGAATCACGGAATGGGCTTAAAGATAAAGAGTGCCTTGGTGCATTTCAGCCTGTTCAAAGGTAAGCAGGTAGGTAGGAGAGGCAAAGTCCATGCCAGTGACCAAACCAGAACAGGCCTGTGTCGGGGTCAGGGGAAACATGTCAGAGAGTGTCAGACTCATGGAGACTTAAACTTGGTGCAGATAGACTGATCGATCAATCATGGGACTCAGCTGCATTCAAGTGGCAGAGGTGATGCATGATATGAGAGAAGGTAGTGGCTGGTTGCAGATGTGGGTGGGTCGGTGGCTGTACCTTGGCATGGACACAGCAATCTCCCATTGAGTGCACACGTGATGACTGCAGCTCACTAAAACACAGCAAACACTCACAATGCAAAATATCCATAACAGTGAAAGAAGTGTCAGCACTTCCACATTGACAAGCAAGTGCCAAAGGAACACTGAAACATCAGTGGACCTGAAATGAATGCAACATACAATAAATGATACCTCCAGTAGCCAAGGTGCAGAGGCGAATGATCCATCACCAGAGCAACACACAAATGAACTGAGTGGAACATGTGGCAAGACACATGAACAAGTGAGTATACATCCACAATGAGAGAGCACAAACACAGAAATCACATGTCTCACACATCAACACAACCAACCCTGCATGCACACAGTTACACGCACACCAAAAAACCTTAACCCCAACAACACCATCAGCCCGACACTAAACACACAGCGACCCTGCACAAGGAATGGGAACAGATAAAAAGCAATTGGCACCTGAAGCCGTCTGAAGGCACAGTCGTACATTTGAAATGCATGTGCACAGGACCAAAGCACTCAAAAGCATGCACGGTCAAAACACACAACATCAACAAACACATATGAGAACATTCACAAAGCAAGTACAACCCCAAACATCTCATACTATCCACATCATGTTTGCAAAATAACAACCTGCATGTATTTCAAAGAACACAAGTAGGCAAGTGACACAAGTGCATGACAAACCTTTCAAAATATGATATCCGGGGGTGTGTGGCTAGCAACTGGACAAGATGGCTGCATCTGGCGAGGGCTGGCTGCCAGTAGCACGGCCATCTCCCATGTAATGGCTTGAAAAAATTACTGAATGGTAATATTCCTACCTGGTACTGCAGTGGAGAGGAGTGCAGCACTGCAGGAGCACAATTGTGGCAAACATTGATGGACAGAAGACATAGCCCACAGCTGTGGACTGGTGGAGGGGGATGGCCCTGGGGAAGCATGCCTAGTTAGTGAGAGGGGTGGTGGGCACACACCAGCATATTATCATGTGCCGCCAAGCCCACGACAAGGAGTGCAGGAGCTGCAGACATCAGAGGCTGTGAAATACTGGCAGAGTGCTTGCTAGCATGACAGGTGACTTGCGATGAGGTGCTGAGGGATTGGACCAGACCGGAGCATCAAGGAAAGCTGTGTGCTGCCGGTGCCTGCAGCGCACATGCATACACAAAAGGAGTCAATAGCATTGAATCTAGAGAAAGCCCAGAGGTTGAAACTGACTAGGCCTAGCTGGTTGGGCAACAGAAATAGAAAGGGGCTGCTGCCTGAACATGCCCTGCTGTCTGATGGAGTTACATAGGTGGACACCTTGGAAGGGAGTGGGAAAAGCATGAAGAGTGGATCTGCAGGTAGGAGTTCCTGCAGAAAAAGGACACCAGTCACCATGAAAGTGGAAGGGGCTTAATACAAAGTAATGAAATTCTATGTCCGCCTACCCCCACAAGAATTTTAAGGGGAACTCATTATTAAAATAAAGAAGAGGGGATGAAGTTGCAAAGAGTGCACAACACACAAAAGCAGTGTACCCACAGCCACACGTGACCTAATCAGTATGGTGAATTAACTGAAAGCTAAGAAGAAGCTTGAAGGGGAGCATGGCAAAAAAGGAGAAGTCGTGCAGGAGTATGTGGCAGTAACCTTGGACCGACCGGTTGCAGGAGATTACCAGTGTGAGAGTGTTAATGTAATGGAATAACCCTCGAGAGCCACGCAGACCTGAAAGAACTAATGAATGACATGAAGCAAATGCCAGGCTGCCTTAGTGAAGTGGAGGAATGGATAGAAATATCAGAAGATTGGATTGAGGGTCTAGAGCACATGCAGTGTAGGGTGATGGAGCTGGGAAACCTGACAACCAATCTGGAGTGCATTAATAGAAGAAACAACCTGAGGTTTTTTTGCGTTGCAGAAGGCAAAGACGACAATGACATAATCTGTTACATGGAATCCCCAATTCTGCAACTCACAGGGATTACCTTTGAGCCTTGGCTGGAGATACAAGGACCGCATAGAATCTTCAGTAAAGCGGCAGTTGATAAGAAGACACAGACGGCAGAAATAGTGTGCCTACTCAGATACAACCATGTATACACAATCCTCCAGAAACAACCTGAGGTTTTTTTGCGTTGCAGAAGGGAAAGACGACAATGACATAATCCGTTACATGGAATCCCCAATTCTGCAACTCACAGGGATTACCTTTGAGCCTTGGCTGGAGATACAAGGACGCATAGAATCTTCAGTAAAGTGGCAGTTGATAAGAAGACAAAGAGGGCAGAAATAGTGTGCCTACTCAGATACAACCACATATACACAATCCTCCAGAAACAACCTGAGGTTTTTTTGTGTTGCAGAAGGGAAAGACGACAATGACATAATCCGTTACATGGAATCCCCAATTCTGCAACTCACAGGGATTACCTTTGAGCCTTGGCTGGAGATACAAGGACCGCATAGAATCTTCAGTAAAGCGGCAGTTGATAAGAAGACACAGACGGCAGAAATAGTGTGCCTACTCAGATACAACCATGTATACACAATCCTCCAGAAAGCACAGAATGCCAACCAGTGGTGCTATGAGGGCCAGAACATATACATATTGCAGGACTATTTCAAGAGAACACAGGAGAAGTGCAAGCAATTCCTAGCCCTAAGACCACACCTGAAAAGATGGGACCTGAAGTATGGCCTACTGGAGGCGGTGAGGATGATCGTCATGCAAGATGGTAAGACCAGAGAATTCCAAACGTTATGCAGTAATAACATTGCAGCAAAAATGTTGCCTTTACAAACAAATCTCTGCAAAAATGCTGTGTTTGACCCGGTAAAAGTGTACCCCATTATACCATTTAAGGGGAGCTAGGAGTTCGGGGGTGTCCCCTGCATCCTTTACATGGATTGCGGTGGCAAAACCACTGCCTTTTTGCCACGATTTATTGTATGAACAGCCATTTTTTTACTGCGATTTTAACACATAGAACCTTCCAAATGCCGTAAGAGGTACAGTCGTTTCTCCACTCACTTAAGGATATGGTAATCGAGGTAGCATACCAACCCACCCCTTACCACAAGGGAAATCGCAATCAGAGGTGAGGGCTAGATAAGACAGATAGGATCAATTTAGATTCCAACCAAGCAAGTAGTGAAATCAGTTTACCCAAAAATTACCCACCGCGAACTGAGAAGACCACTCAAGAGAGTTATCAAGATCGCCACTCAAATCACACCAAAGGTCAATAGATAGTTAAAGGGCCAATATTCAAAACAGGTACTATGAAAGGCCAAGGTATAGCTAGGCAGAGGATGATCAAGAGGGCAACTCGAGCCATGGAGGGAGCAGGTGGTGCGAGCTCATGGCCCGCAGAAGAATTGACAGAGTTAAAGTTTTCTATTCGACCAAGTAGGCAACCCTGTTAATTTGTTCACATTCAATGGATGGCACGCTTAGTTACGGTATTCAATTACACCAGGTTAGTGCACATATAGTGTATGGAACAGACAGTGACAGTGGCATGGCAATGTGCAGGAGGTCTGTGAGGTGGACTCTACTGATAGGCAAGGAGGTGCTAAAACCAGTGCAGTATACAAGGTCATTGAGCAGGAAGACGGAAAACACTTGCAACTATCAACCCTCCACCAGCAGGCATGCATTATCTTTCAATTTTGATGCAAAATGTGAGCAGGCTCAATAACTATGTCAAAAGGAAGAACATTCTGCAATACTTCAAAACTAAGAGAGTGGACATTGACATTGTCCAAGAGACACACTTGCATTCAGAGGAACTGGGAAAACTAGTGATGGGGTAGGTAGGGGAAATAGTCTACAGCTGTTCGAAGAAGGGAAAGAAATCTGAAGTGGCTATATTGGTCAACAAAAATGTACGATATAATATTCTTACAACATGGAGAGATGGAGAGGGGAGAATATGTCTTGCAAAAATCAAAATGAATGGCATGAGTATGATTGTGCACTCTATCTATGCGCCTGTAGGGGGCAAGAGTGGGCTCTTAGCATTCCTTGACAGAACCTTAACCGAGATCAGGAACACAGCAATCATTCTGGGAGGAGACTGGAACATAACACTGGATGGGCTGCTAGACAGGTCAAAGGGGATGGGTTCCAGCAGGGCCAGAGACCGCAATATCTTGAAAGACATTGGGCCTCATTACGAGCATGGCAGAAACCCTGCCTGTATGGCAGGCACAGCTACCGCCATGCTCGCTACCGGCACCGCCTCCCGCGATTGGGCAATAACCGGCCCATTACGAGATGAATGGGCCAGTAATTGCCCATTCGCGGGTGGCAGTATTGACGGGCTCCTGATCCCCATTCTGCCCCATAGGGCAGAATGGGGGTGGGGAGCATGGCTGCGCCGGCACCGTTGATAAGAATACCTCAGCACACAATATGCAGGGGGTTATCAAGGCAAAATGTGCACTCGAAGAGGTGTTCACAAAAAAAACAACTGTATTTTCCCTCTGCAAGATAAAGCAAATGCATCACGAACAAGGCGAGATAGATAGCATTTCAGCTGAAGAAAAGAAAAGAAGAGCAAAAGTTGTTCAGGATCAGAACCACAGAAAACCCCAACATAACTGACCCAGAAGAGATCACCAATGCATTTGCAGGTTTCTATTCCAAGTTATATGACTCTACTAACAAAAGCAGTATGCTACACAGGAGCACCTTTTTAGAAGCTCTGGACATACTGCAACTTGACACGGAGGTGAGTCAGGAGCTGGTTGCGACGATAACGGAAGATGAGATCAGGGTAGCAATACACAAGTTCCCAAGGTTGAAGCCATCAGGGGATGACGATTTCCCATCTGAATTTTACAAGCTGGAGGTCTCACTCATTTTTTCGGCTGTTCGCCATAGTGTACCTGGTGGCGGAAGATGTAGGCACATTCCTGGAAGAGTAAAGTAGAGCCCTCATTTCGGTAATCCCAAGACCTGTAGAAAACCATGCTGATTGTGCAAACTTCCACCGCAACTCTCTGATTAATCTTGCCATCAAAATGTATGCAACGGTGCTGGCAAAACGATTGCAGAAACATAAACACCAACTAGTGCATGAGGCACAGGTGAGATTTGTCCCAAACAGGGCGCCTAGCTCACACATCAGAAAGTTGCTTCATATCATTTGGGATGGGAGGAGGTCCAAAACATGAGGATTACCTTATCATCGGATCCAGAGAAGGCCTTTGACAGGGTAGAGTGGGAGTACCTTTTCAATACACTGCACACATTTGATTTAGGCCCAGCCTACATACAGAGAGTTGCCCTCCTTTATCAAAACCCAACAGCCAGGATACAGTGTAACATCCAGATATGAAAACTGTTCACTTTTAAAAGAGGGACCAGACAAGGGTGCCCGCTGTCCACTCGACTATTCTTGTTATCTCTGGAGCCACTAGCCATAGCCATTAGAGCCAAACCAGGCAGAGCAAGCATTCCAACCATGGTGGGGGAGAGCACAATATTGCTCTTTGCAGACGACATCCCACGAACCCTTTCCAATGCACGACAGTCTCTCAACAGCACAATGCACCTCATAGGTAGGTTCTCTTATATATCAGGATACAGGATTAACAGCACACAATGTGAAGCCCTCCCACTCTCCCTAAGCACACCCCTGGCAGACATACATGTGTTTGACTTCAGATGGCAACCACTAGGCCTCAAATACTTGGGTGTGCAGGTATCCAGTGTCGTACATGATATGAATGTCAAAAACCGAGGCACGATGTGGAGGAGCATAATGAGGGACATAACAAGAGGGCAGGATTTGAATCTTTCACTATGGGGCAAGGTTCAGTTAGTTAGAATGATGATCATCCCAAAATTGAACTATCAATTCAATATGATCCCACTCGGGCCCCCAAGAGACGTCTTCAAGAGTGTTGATAAGGGGATCAAAGACCTCCTCCTGGGCCCCTGGAAATGTTGTGTGCGCACCACCAATCGGGAGGTCTAGGTTTACCACAAGTTGAACTGTACTGCCCTGCAGCAAAGCATTTCGAAAGTGGCTGCCACGATGGCAGGGAAAGATCAAGGTGCAGAGTGGCTACCCTTAAACATGTCCAGTGTTGAAAGCCAAGAGCGAAACCAAATTGAAATATGGTGACAAGAAAGAGCTGTCAAGGCACCCAATTGTAGCGACAATGCTCAAAGGCTGGTCATGGGCACACAATCTAATAAAGATTGATCACCATCTCCATCTGGAGGCACCAATATGGTTCAACTGGAAGCTAAATATTGGGAAGAAGAGGTTCTGATGGAAGGAGTAGATCGAAGCAGGGATAACAGAGATACAGCAGGTATGGGATGGAGGGGAAATTATTCCTTTCACCGAGCTACAGGTGTAATATGCTCTGCCCAACAACGAGGGATGGCAATACTTGCAACCGAAGGTATGTATGGAAAGTGCAATGAATTTGGCAGAGCATGCAGGGTGTAACTCAACGATTGCCCAGAATGTGCAGAGGAGGTGTTGGCCACAGAATGATGATGTGAAAATCATACAAATTACTTCCGGCCTTGATCCTACTTGGGAGAGTTGCAGAAGACTTCAAGTGCAAGTGGGAGAAACTAGAACCACATTTGAAGATGACCGCTTGGAAGCCATAATAGCACAGTATACTAAGGGGCTGGGAGAAGCCACAGCGGAATTCTCACTGTTCAAGATTCTCCATGAGTGGCACTGGTCGCCAAGCAAACTGTATGAAGCTGGCATATGTCAGAGCAGTGAATGCTGGAGATGTGGAGAAGTGAATGCGTACATAGTTCACTTTCTTTTGTTCTGTCCAGGGTTGGATACCTATCGGAACTAAATTGAAACAGTCATAAGCGAGGTGTTATGAAGAAAAGCAGAAGTAATCCTACTACATGCCTAGCATGACCAGCCATCACCAATAAGTATCTGAGAAAAAGGAGGATGATTGCACTGACCACAGCAGAAACGTGAATATTCAGGAGATGGAGAGCTGTCCCACCGCCGACTTATCAAGAATGGCTGGACACTATGTCTAAGCTACCTGCTTACAAGAAAGTAATATGTATATGTATATGTATATGTATATTGTATAATTCAAGGTGACCTTCTGTAGTTTGAAGAGACTTGGGCTGACTTCCTAGGAGCCATACGGTAGTGTATACCGCTACTGAGGGAAATCCGATTGCAGCTCATTATGTGATATAGATATAACAGTCCTGTAGGGGTCTTTGATTTCTGTTCATGCTCTCTATCTTCAGTATCTCTGCCATCTCAATGTGAGTACTCCTGGTTTAGGCATTGTCATATTCAGTTTAGGTTTGGTTTACCACTGGTTTAAGGGTTCTTTTGGTTATTTGGGTTTTGTTCTGTTTGTTACTTCTATACTTTACGTACTGAAGTTTTGATGCACATTGTGGTATTTTTATTATTATTAGTATGGGTCACGATCTGAGGGTGGGTCTACTGGAGGACACATCTTCTGGAACAATGTGATGCTCCTAGTTGCAGGGTGGACCCTAGAGAACCTTATGCATGTAACACTGGAACATGAATATGCCAATAAAAAGTGAGTTTAAAAAAGAAATATGATTTCCAAAAGCACAGCGCCTCCCCACATCTAACAGAGCCCACCTATGTACATTGAGCATGGATGCAACATCCATCAAACAAAAAGAGCATGCAGACATGTCCCCCAGCAAGCATCTCAATAACAACATGACACACACAGTGAGGCCCCAACCCACATGACTGCCTTTGCACCAATGCACTCTGATGACATGGAAAAAGTAAACGTGCACATGGACAAAGAGACACTGCAACAAGTGTGTTATGAATGACCTTAAAACTTGTATTAAAACTATGTCCACATGAACAATGGGAAGGGAAAAATGTCCAAGGGTGAAATAAAATTAAAATAAAAAATGAAACCTAACACTAATAAACTATGTGCAATGTCAGTGGGCTAGTCCGATGGGATGTCGGTCAGGGCTTCCACCAGGGCCGACTCAATCACAACTTCCTCTCCCTTTAGGAAGGCCTCTGTATCTTCCTGGAGGTCTTGCTCAAAAAGTCTCCCTCAGCCTCCTCCTCTGCCCTGCAGGACTCCCCCATGATAGCTGCCCGCCCCTTGCCCATCACTCATCTGCCTCAGCCCTGACCCTCTGAATGGACGCATCCCTTTCCTGCTGCCTCTCCACCTCTGGCTGCCTTGCATGACGCGCCTTGGCTGTAACCACGTTCACCAGATGGATCCTGACCCCCTGCCTCAGTTCACGCACATGGGCACCACTTTGCTTCCTAAGGAAGGCTTCTGCACAGAAGCCCTCCTTAGACTCCTGAGTGTCTGGGTGGACAGGATGTGAGGGAGGGGTTTTAGGCCCCCTGCACAGGGTCTCCTTGAAGACCCAAGTCACACTCTAGTTTGATTGGCCAGGTGGCTGTCCTGCCAGGACAGCAACCCTGCTGTGTGATTAACAGTCAGGCTGTGTGAATGGGGGAAAACTGCATAAAAAGCAGGTCTCTGGGACTTGGAAGGCAGAGTCGCCACTGGATCGAGAGAGCCAATGAGAAGCTGAAGGAAGACGACTGATGCAACTACTGGAAACCCGGTGAAGCCTTGCTGCTGGTCCGAATCACCTGAATGTCGTCGAAAGAGGAGATCAGCAAGGAGTCTTCTCCCGTTGAGCCTGGTGGGACGAACCAGCTCACAAAGCCCCTGGACTTCCTTCTTCTGCCTGGTCGAATTTGCTGTGCCACAGGAAACCCGATAACCAGCTTCAGAGAGTCCCTTTGTGCTTTTAAGCAGTGCTTTGCTCTGCTGCTGGCTTCTTCCCTGGGCAGTGCAGGACCCTCCAGTATTCCTACTTCTTGTCACCATGAGAGCCGCTTCAGGAACTGTGAGCCTGCATGAACTGCCGGAACAACCAGTTTGGCTACAGCATTCTTCTTCATTTAAGGTACTGTTCACATCTGGTCGTTTGTTCCGTCCGACCGCAGTGATAGTGTTTGAAATCTTTCGCCTCTCCGAAGGCTTATCGTTCTCTTCTCTACTGAATAACTTTTCCTCCGACCAACTTCGTTTTGAACTCTTGGCAAAGACTTAACCTCGAACTACTTTGAACTGTGTGATCCTCTGCAAAGACTCTGAACCATTAACATTGGCCCAGGCCTATTGATTTGAATCCTAGTTGTAGTAAGCCTTTTCTAGATTGCCCTGCCTATCACTTGTTGGTGTTGCTGATTTGAATAACCTTGTCTTTCTCCCCTTTTTAAATTGCTGGAGTGCCATTTTACTCACACTTCATTATGAACTTAACTTGTCCAGAATTGATTGGGTGTTGTGTAGCATATTATAACTGTGATTTTCTGCTGCTTTATAATAGTGAACTGTTTTATAACTGATAGTGTAAATAAATGTATATTCTTTTACTCAGAAACCTTGAATCAGTTTTTGTTTGAACCATAGTAATTGCTGTCCTTTGTGTAACTTCTTTTAACCTCTGGTACTGCTCACTTTACTCTTGAGCTAAGTCTGGCTGCTCAGCCATCACTACTACTTTAATGTGTAGTACCGGCTTGTACCAAAGGTGAAATTGTGCTTACACTTGTAGTCTTAATTGTGTGTGGTGTTCCCAAAGGGTACTGCATATGATTCTGCCTAAAAACCACCCGAGCGGAGTGCAGTCACTAACTGTGCCAAAAAGATGGATGCCTGCCTGTGCTGCTGTACAAGATTTGTGCGGGTAACCTGTACAGAATCCCAAATAGATGCTATCTGCCTGGCAATACCTTTCAGCAGGGGCTGAACTACATCTCGGATGGCCTCATATGCCCCAAGTGGAGGATTGGTCTGGGTGGAGGCCTCCCAGAAAGTGGTCATTTCCACAGCAGATAGCCCAGGGACATGAGGTTGTGCAGAAACCTCCACAGTGGACTGCACATCCTCATGTATCTTGGCCAGGGGTACAGCCTGAAAACCCTCCACAATACCCCAACCTGACCCCGTGGGCTGGCCTGCAATGACCTCCTTCACCAGATCCACCCCCATCACCCCAGAACCCCCAGAGAACCCTCCACCCCAGTTGGCCCCTGTGTGGCAGCCCCCTGTCCCACCACTGTTGAGGAGTCCCCCACAACAACCACCTCCTCATACTTATACTCAGCAGCCTCAGCCAACGGAATTGGCTCTCCCACAGCCATATTGCTCTCTGAAGATGAGGTCTCAATGTGGCATGGATGTGGTCTGCTCCTGTGTCTGGAGGCCCTGTCCCTGCTCCTCTGCTCCACAGTACTGCTACTGCCCTCTTCGCCACCTGCAGCAGCTTTGTAAAAGGGGACAAAGAACATAGACATTAGTCAACAGTGATGATGCATGTGTCACATACACAGCTTTTAAAGTACCAGGGATTCAGCAGAAGTCAACCATCACCTGCCAAATACACACATGCCCATGTAATCAGTATGAATAGTTAGACACAAGTGTAGGCACAACAATAATTTCCAATCATTAGACATTCACATGTACACGAAGCACATTCAGGTGTGGCCACATACACCTGGAAAACAATCATCACACCTCACTAAACCAATTCGAAAGTGACACATGTGGACATGCAAGCAGGTCCATGGGAACTGCACCTGTGCACAAGTCTCAGTACCACCATTGCATGTCTCGCAAGAACACCATTTCCATTTGCATAGACATGCACTGTAGGAAAGGATACAAACAGGATAGCCACAAGGAGTCACACATGGGAACAGGGAAACTTGACAGCCATGGCCTAAACCGTGGCACAGAAGTGTGGGACCACAACATGCACAACTGGGTCCATTCCATTGATGCACCAAAGCAGTATCATCCATAGAGTCCTGGGAACACCCAATGCATTATGGAGCTCCACATTCACCTCCCTGGAACACCTACCTTAGCACGATTCCTGTCTGGCCCTTCAAGCACAGGCCTTGCCTAGCCACTCCCACAACAGCCATGCCTGTAGTAACACACCTGCTCTGGTGCCCTTTCACCATACAGAGGAGACCCTCAAGCCTCCATGCCACATCTCCATCACACTGGGAGACGCCTATCTCATACGACAATGCAGGCACCAAGTGATTTCCTTGGAGATTTCCTGCCAACAAATGTGGCACCCAGCTAAGCGAGCTGCTACTCATTGCATCTGGTGGGCCAGGCCCACCCACATCTACAGGTGGGCCTGGCAGAAGCAACTGACTGAAGCAACTGATGATGGATCTGGGGCCATCAGGCTGGGCCACCCATGAGGACAAAATCCAAGGTCCGGACTGGAGCCATTAACACTGTGACAGTCGGGCCCATTACAGAGTAGCTGGTGGGTTACTGGCAACCCCATAACACCCTTATCACTGCCTGCTATCCCTTTGGCGGTAACAGTTAATCCTAATTTCCAAGGAGTCCCATAGGACTCCATGTAAATGGGTCACTGAAGTGTGATGCTGGAAATGCATTGGAGGGACAAGGCCTCCAAATCCTTGTCCTTTATTGCTTTATCATGTATGTTCTTGTTTTCCGCAAAGGAGTTCGTTTGGGACTCCTGGCGGTGCGGCTCTTCCTCTTTTCGGTTGTGGTGAACATACCCTTGGGATACCCTTATGGCACCCATGGGTGGGAGTACAACCCTGTACTCCTAGTGTATGTTTGTGAGAACCTGTGTGTGGCCCCCAGAGCAGGGTATGTGATGGTGGCAGATCCATGCTGAATTTGACAAGTGCTCTGAGTAGCCTCCATTTTGGGATACTCAGGCGCTGCCATTGAAATCAGTTGAATCCTGATAGGAAACAAGATGGCCCCTGTGGCCTCTTGCTTTGTATCACCTGTTAGTTTATTTTTCCGGACGTTTCTGGGAAGCCCTGACTCTGTCCCTTCCCACTGACTGGCTGTTGGGTGGAAGTTCCATATATGGTATTGTGGGGAAGTCTGGACCGTGGGGTGGGACCTGGGTGAATGGAGTATGTGACGAATACGGATTTCATGTTATGGGTGTCCAGTATCTGGTGGTTGACACAGTGGCTGAGACAATCCTGTCCGAAACTGGTATGAATGCAGTGTGGATTGTTGAATGGCGCGATACTTGTCCGAATCCACATTCTGTGTTGTGAGTGTCTGGATGGAAAAGAATGGCCTGAATGCACTGTGAGCCTGATTGGCTGCCTGACTGCCTGAATGCTATTCTGAATGATTAGTTGCATGAGTGCGAACCAGCAGAGTGAATGGGAGATCAACAGTATATCTGGGGACCTCTCACTGATAGAAATCATTCAGAAGCTGAAGTTGATACTTGATGCTTAACCTTGAATCCCCTTGGAAGAAGAAGAACTGCTGCTGCTGGCCTTCGCTAATCTGAAAGCTGTGTAACTGTCAAGGAACTGATCCAAGAGAGGACCTGGCTAGGAGACCTCTTCCCTAGCTACGAGGGACTATCGTGCACCAGCCGATCTTTGCCAAAGCTCCCTGGATGTCAGACCCTTGAAAGGCTGCTGACCGGAGACGGGGACCACCGCGGAATCACAAAGTGAACTGCCCGCACATTGGAGTCCATCATCGCCGACGACTGCCATCACCGACAGGAGCTGCAGTGCTCTTTTGCCTAAGAACATTGAATCAAGGACTCCCTTGCTGATCCTCATCGGCAGCTTTAGTCCTGCTGGAGAAAGTCAATGCCGCCGACGACTGAGGAGAATACACTGGTGGGTTCCCAGCCACCCAAAGACCGCAGAGACGCTGATGACTAGATGCCCTTGCTGGGCCAAAGTTCTTCATTGACTCCTTGCGGCATCGAACACTCCTCATCGAGGTGCACCGCAAGCCTCTGCTTGCAGGACATTTTTGACCCATCGTCAATGAGGACCGCGAGAACCGAAGCTGCTGCCGCAATGACAGTGTTCACCCTTTTCTTCACCAACTCTCAACTACCCATGGCTCCTGCCTTAAAGAGAGTGTACTCAAGAAGGGCCCATCGACCTACTCACCGAAGAACTCTACAAAACCAGGTACATTGGGGTCATAGAACCTTTTAGAAAGAAGTCAAGACTATATTGAGCATAATTGGACTGGGCTTGTCAAATATGCTTTATTTACAGGTCGCCCAGGTAGGGGGATTCTCGCACAGAATGGTCTCATGGTAGTGGGATAGACTGTTCTGCCATTGATTGATTTGACTTGCATTCTTTCTGTCTATCGTTGATTTGTCTTAACCATCTGATTTGTATGTCATTTGAACTATTAACAGTTGATGTTTTTCAAAGGAATCGATATATAAGAGTGGTACTACGTAGTTTTGTGTATATTTGCCATTATAGTATTGTCAGAGTACATAGTGTGTTATTGTGATTGTGTATATAACATCCCACATGCTAAACATAGCAGAGAATGGAAAAACAGGGCTCCTAATACTATGAGATCTTAGCACAGCCTTTGACCTACTGAACCACAGCGAACTCAGACTAGCATTAGAGAGAGGAGCAGACTGTTCCAAAGAGGCAATCAACTGGATATCCTGCATTCTCTCGCACAGGGAGTCAGAGATCCACTGGGGGGATAACTTCTCTTTTGCAGAAAGAATTAGCTGCGGTGTACCGCAAGGAGCCAGTCTATCACCACTTCTTTTTAACTTGTATATTAGGTTTCTTTGTATGATCCTGGAGAAAATCAGCATTCTTTTCACCAATTACGTCAATGATACCCATCTGGTCATAGAATTTAGCAGTCACTAGACCCAAGACAGTGCCAATGTAAAAAATGTTTTACAAGTTAATTGAAAAATGGATAACCAACAACTGGTTTTGTCTCAATGCTAAAAAGACAGAATTAATGATTTTTGGGACTAATACAGCCAGAGCAAGACTGAACCATCAATACAAGTGTTACAACATCAATGAGGCCCAAATAGAAGTTGTGAACAAAGTCAAAACTCTGGGGATGCACATGGAAGCATCACTGAGCGCACAGTCCCAGGTCATGCAACTGACTAAGACCTGCTCATATTACCTGAGACTCGTGCACATAATAGGCCCCTATCTAAGTGAGGAACATTGCGCCACAGTAGAAAGAGCCATCATATTGCCCAGGTTACATCACAGCAATGCCATGCTAGTAGGAGCAAACAAAAGGCACATTGCAAAATGTCAAAAAATACAAAATAGGGCTGTGAGAATCATCAAAGGAAAAAGGAAAACAGAACACATCAGTGAAGAGAGGAGAAATCTACACTGGCTTACTATCGAAGATAGAATACAGTTGAAAACCCTTATTCTAGCCCAAAGGTGCATTCATGGGAAAGCCCCAGCTTACCTCAAGAAGAAACTGGTTACATATGTACCAAGATGGGCATTCAGGTCTGAAACCCAGGGTAACCTCGTAACCACCAGCTTCAGGAAAACCAACGGACTCGGCAAAGCATTTCACACCAAAGCTGCGACCTTATGGAATAACTTCCCACCACAAATAACACTGGAGCTCTCATACATTACCCTCCGAAAGAAACTCAAGACTCACTTGTTTAGATAACTCCCTTAATCTAAGCTAAAACCCGCCTGAAAATCCGTAAATTCATGTTGTCCCGTGACTTGTTTGTATAATGTGACTCTGCGTGTACATGTGGTGCCCTGATGACTGCGGGCTCCAGCGCAGTAGAAATAAAAAAATAAAAAAAAATAAACGTGAACCTTATTTATATAAATACTGTGTTTTCACTAACATAGTGTGTGGACATTCCTTTGTGGGTGCTTGGTGACTACACTGTACTTAAAAACCAGCCTGCATCACCCCCTGAGAACTAAGCTTTGTTTGCTCGCAATGTTTTACCAACAATATAGAATCTTTACTGGGGTGCTCTGTGCCTCTCCTCTGCCATTTAGAGAGCAGGAGTACTGTTAATGGTTTCAATCAGGGAATACACCCAGGTCTCAGCCTAGCATGCAATGCACAAATGAAATATTTATTGTGTCTATTTGTTCAATATTCTGAGTGATATACCACTCATATCACACCCCTTTTCAAAATACCCCCAGGTCACAATGGACCAGGAATCAGGCTGATTGGTAAAGGTAATATGTATTCATTTATTTAAAATTCAAATCAAACATATGTTTTAATATATGGTGCAGCAATCACCAATGTGGTGACAATACAAATAAGAAAGTAGGTAAGGCAGTTTCAATTCACTTTTTAGCAACACAGAATATAAAAGTTAGAGAAAAGAACACTTTTGGCTTGTTGAAAAGATAGCACTTAAAGTAAGATTTCCCCCTGAAAATTTCTCCACCCACAAATAAGCAATTCTACACAGATGTACGTAAGCAGCAGTTATTCAGGAATATAGAACAGTGGACAAGATTTGAATACAATCTTCCCTCCCCAAACAAGAGAGAAACACGTTTTGGAGATGTTACACTTTTAAAACGACATTTGAAAATGTCCAAGCAAAACAATGAAAAGTGTGCAAAAATCCTTAAATTGATATACATCTCTATGGGAGCAACATGAAACAGAGCCTAACAAACATAAGCTATAATATGAGCAACATTACACAATTTGGATCAGAATGGAAGTTTGGAAATACTTTGAATTGTAAATCACACGTGTGAAACATTTGCAAAAATGCAAATTCCAGCATCATTTTCGCTATGTGATTTTTAAGAAAAATGGGTCAAAGACACTGGAATGCGGTTTTGGGACAGGGATGTAGCTAAGGGTCTTAGGTTTCAGTCAGAGTTTAAATTAAGTCTCTAGCTATAAAATTGAGGAAGTTATGCAAGTTTGAATGAGAGGCATTTTGAGAAAAAATAGAACAGAGAAAAGCAGAAAATCGGTTTTAAAATGACAGGTTGGTTTTACTTAAACTATATTAATGGCTAAGAAACAGAGAATGCCACACGTAAATCTCCACAGCTACACACAGCCGCTTGTAACCCTTTACGTGGCGGATACTCCATTTTTCTTTATAGGAATTACTTTACTTAATCCAAATCACTAATGGCTTATGGTCTAGTACAACAAAAATGAGAGAAAATCAGCTCTAACACTAAGAATTACAAATAGGGTTGCAAGAAGGGCCAAGCGTAAATCAGGATGGAGTCAGGAATCAGTGTGTCCTGTGTGTTGTGAGGTTCCCTTATTTATCCTGCCAAATGACATCACTAAGTTTATGGTAGGGGCAGACATACAACCCACACCCACAAGGCTATGATTGGTCAAAGGCACAGTTCCCGCCTTGCTTTTTGCTGGTAGGATGACAGAAATGTTTGTCATGTTTTATGATGTGACTTGGGAACCTTCCATAATTATTGGGACCAAAATTTGACTTTCCCACAAATACATATTTATGTAATTATGCCCTTTAATAAAATCGGCAAACATACATTCCATATTTTGTTGTTTACATTTACATCCAACTCCCTAGTCGGTGGGACCTGGTGTTGTCATTCTGTTGAATTTTGCAATTTTTAATCATAAAGGTTTGGCATAAAAATTCTTAATTCAGTACATATATGTGCAATCACCCCTATCACCATGCCTTCCTCACATAGGCTCTCAGATACCAGTGTTCTCAATTCTCCAGCAGAATGACTGACCTCATCCAGGTCCCCACAAAGGTCGCCCAGGATCTCCTGTGGTGGGCCTACCGAGAGACTATAATGAGGAAAACCCTTTTGGCAACCATGGCCGGAAATGACAGTTGTGACAGACACTTCACACTGTACATGGGTACATAATATTAGATTTAAGGCATTAATAGTTTCTGCGCAATTAGTCTCTTTGCATAACCTTTGTTCCTTACGCAGTAAGAAATCCTACCAAGTCTTCAAATGGCTAGGATAAGTTCAAATTTACATGTTATGTACTTTTCCATTGTGTACTTATTCTTGCATCCAAGTTAAATGTCTTGAAGTTCTGTGGCAAAATAAGCAAATTAACTCCCCAAATCACAGGTTAGTTGTTTTTCTTGCTTCCCAAGTGTGAGCAAATGGCCAGTCCTTTGAAGTTCAATGAGAAGCCTCCCCCTGGAGTGTGGAGAATCCTGCCATTGTCTTCTCCTGGGGCAAAAGACGAATGTATAATGAGGTCTTTTGTTATGAGTATGCGAGGCCTCCCCACAGCAATTAGGCCTTCTTGCCAGCAGTGTTGTGTCAACCTGAAGCCTTTCCCAGGCTGAGGACTGTCAAGCAGAATTGTTTTTTTAAAATAGTTAATTAACTCCAAGCTGGGCTTAACTTTAAGTTTCACAGATCTTTCGTTTAAACAAATAAAATGAACAAAGTTTATAGGTGGATTTTTACATTAGCAATCCTTTGACATTTCTTAAAGAATTAGGCCTTTCAACAAAAACATGCTTTCAAAACAGGCCATTTTGCACTATCTTCATGAAAAAACACATTAAACTGAGTCCTTTAAATCAGATTTATCTCTGCAGCACATACACAGTTTCTTCAGCATTGGGTCTTCCCTTGAGTGCTGGTATTGTTAGTAGTATGAATGCATGTATCCTGCCTATGTTTAGAGTTTCTCTCTCTCTGCACGGCTGGTTTTGTTACTTGTTGCAATTTTAGCTGCGTTTTTTGGATCTAGCACCAACACAGCACTTTGTAAGGTTTCAAAGCTATCATTATAAAGGCAATTTTGGTTTTCAGCACAATTCTGCTGTTTTGCTCCATGTTGAATGTTGCAGAGCCCACTTGTCAGTCTAGAAATCTAATTTGATCCCGCAAACGCATTTTGGTGGCCGTGGGCCAACCGTCTCATGCACGATACGACAGAATATAGGTTTTCGAGTTTTCCAATGAACGGCCATTTTGATGTAACAAGAATCGCCATTTTGTTTTCTAAACATTGCTCATTGCTTTCTGTTCCTATTGCTTTGCAGTATATTTTCCGCTTACACTGCTCGACTGTGGAACATTGTTGTCTGTATATGAAAAGGACAAGGCCACAGGGCCGAGAGGATAACAAGAGTTTCGCTGAAACACAAACGTAGGCAGCGCCAGGAAGAATGCCCGGCTCCCTCCTTAATGTAGCCTTGAAGCAGAGCTGCAGGGCATTTAATCATTTCACAGCTGCCAGCCAGTCTCGTTATATGGTAGAATATGTTAGAATAATACCGCTAAAGGCTTGAATTATGCTTTTCTAATGGCCCCCATTTGCTGAGCCCACTGAGAGCATGTTAGCTCCGAGGACACGAATAGCACCTTATAGATAGCAAGGTCTGGAATGCAACTCCCCCTGTATGTATTTCGCTTCCAAGAAGCGCCATGTTCTATTCAATAACCGAAAGATGCCTACGCACTCACAAATTGCAAATTGTTACTAGAATAGATGTTTGAAGGTGTCATAGTGGTCGGAGATATCCATCATCACACCAAGTTCAAAGAAACCCAATGAAGAGGGGTGTTATACATGTCATAGCTGATTGTTTGATATGCTTTTTGTATATATGTAACTGATGTATGTAATTCACTCTCTTGCGTCCCTCGAGGTCTAGAGATACACGTCGCGGGGCATGAGACCGAGTTGGCCAACTGAGACTTTTGCTTTGCAATAAAACCCTAGCTTTGGGAATACAACCTCGTGTCTGGCGTCTCTATCGTGTGTGGTGATCCGCCTTGTTTCCATAGACGTCAAGGTCCCCTAGGGGCCTCTTTCAAACTGGCTTGCTCCTGCAGTGAGAATTCTGTTTTTCACCCCACGATTGTGTGTGGAGAGTGTGCAGCCTTTTCTGGTGGTGACCCCAACGCAGTTTCAAGATGTTGGCGCACACAGGAGTCAGCGCATCCATTTTGGGCTGCCTCTTTCATCATTTGTAAAGTGATGCAGTGAGGCACATTGGAATGGGTCAAAATATCCCAGAGTACAGACGCTATCCTCCGGGGCCTTACATGAAGCACCATTGCTAATGTGCCTCATTGAGAGGCATGCCAGTAGGGGCCTTAAAAACAGCAGGTCATGCCTGCTGGGGTATCCGTGGCTGCTACCAGAATTCTCGTAGTATAGCGGTCTGGAAAGGGTGACGGTACGTTGCTACGGGCATCCTTATTTCCAGGCCACTATACTTAGATTGAGGGCCAGTGTCTGCTAGTGGCATGACACTGTCTGGGGGGTCAATTCTGTCAAAATGGCGAGTGACCCCTGAGCATTGGTTGGATGTGGGTCACATTACATCACATTCCCTGTGTCCACTGTTGTATGTGAAACTAGCACTGTGCACTTTGTACATCCCACAACACTCAAGCTGATAGAGGGACTCCTGGACATGTAATGATGACCCTCTAAAGTAACTTGGCTGAACGTCACACTCCACCACTTCTGACATGAGGGGGCATGAGTGTGCCTCCTACAGTGGGCATGCTCCTGAGCCAACTCTGTTTCACCACAGGTGGAATATTGATGGATGTCTCAATAGCCATGGCTGGACAAGCAGTCCAACACAAGTTGAACCAAGTGTGTAAAATGAACCTGTGGATTGGAGGGAGTCAAATGGACAGTATTCCCTGCCATTTTGGTCTGACTATTCCAAGGACATATCGTCAGCCAGGCACCCTGCAGGGCTGCTAATGAACTTGGACACACAGAAGTGAATCCACAGTAGGAAAAGCTTTATTGGCACATAGTGTGTGGCACGGCCCTTGTACATCTCACAGATGTGCGTAGCCTGGGTGTGTCTGCAAGTACCAAATGGAGAGCCCCCAGGACCCTTACACATTGTCACTAGTAAACCTGAGGAAGGCAACTATGCCTGTGTAACCTCTACACCCTGGGTGACATATGAGGTTGTTTGGCAAAACCGTTCATGACTCCTCTTAGACACAACAGAAGTAGATTCCAGTTTGTAGACCATCTGGAACTCCAGAGCCGGCCAGCCCTCTAGACCTACCATAATCCCCCATGTCCACCATCAGTCGACCATGCATGGGAATCGGACAACAGCCAATTCAAAGGGCCACAATGGGCACATAGGACCCATGGCCCTGGCCACTTACCATCGGCCACTCCCTATCACTCTGCAGCATGGCCCCGGGTGGCCAAACACAGAGGTAGAGGTGTTGTCAGTGAGTCCCATGTGAGGGGGGCAAAAACTAAACACATGTCAGCATTGTAGGTCTGGGAGACCTTGCTCAGTGAGCAGAGTGCACTGCTGGTCACACCATAGCTGGTAAGCCACACAGTCCCATGCAGGACCACTCAAGCCAGCCATGGATTGATCATGCACAGCATGCCAATGCAAGTAGGTGAAGAAAGCATGCAATACGCACAGGCACTCATTGCTGAGGTCTAAACACCTATGGTGCTGATGTCAGCACAAACAAATGTCAAGATCACACTTCATCTCTGGTTCCTCATGCATTGGGCTGACAGGATAAACTGACGTCCCTTAGAGGTCGATGCTCCAACATGTTATTTCCAAGCAGACATAAACATGTATCAGTCCCAGCTGTGGAGTGAGGATAATCCAATGTTCAATATCGAATGTGTGTCCCATTGAGGTATTGTGTGTGAATGTCCCTCACATGCACACAACTTCATCTACTGTCCCATGCAGAGCAGGAGCTCCAGCACACTGTGACCGCAGGAGCATCTCCCACGGCACACCAAACGAGATGGTAGGTATGCCTATGAGCTTCGCAGAGGTCGCTGCGGCCATAGTGCCCACCTGCTAAAATAGATTTTCCCTTTGCTGCTCTGATCCCATATTCTAAGCAGTGATTGCAGAAGCAATATCTATGGTCCACAACTACTTTGGACCTCAGTCTTAAGAAAACCGCATGGGCCGAGGATCTTCAAAGATGGCCGATGTTGTTTCATTCTGACCAGCAGACCCACAACGCATCACAGCACAGCTGAATGGAGCACCCGGAACCTATTAATCCAATCTGAGGCGACCGGTAGGCGAAGCCAGGACTCGTGTAAGGCCTGTCCCGAGCCTGTCCTGAGAGCTGCCAGAGGCTGAGGCCGCCTGTTATCTGCCTATTGTACCGCCAACTTTTGATACTAGAACATGCAAGCTGCATCGGTCACTCTAATTCCTACTTGGCAACTGCCCAAGCATCCACACACTATGGCGTCCAGAGCCGCTGATATCTGTTATTAATCACCAGTATTGTTCCATTATTGGCCATTATCCCTAGTCTGGCGCTGCGATATTGAGAGCCTCTGCTCTGCCCCAAATAACTTTGTGTATGCCTCTACCTCCTCGAGACAATATTACATCCTTGTCACTCATTAGAAATCTCGAGCTACTCAATATCTTCACCTGGTCCGTGTGCCATATCTTGCCCTACCCAAACTTTAGCTATGCTGATCTATATCGTATTATATTGTGCGGCAATGGATACATTCTGTATGCCAAACTTGATTCGTATTGCTCCATAGCATGCTGTATTCCTCACATATGGTGGATGCTGACAACTATATTGTGTTATATTGCACTGTAATTGATACATTCTGTATGCCAAACTTGATTTGTGATGCTCCATAGCACGCTGTATTCTTCTCATATGGTGGATGCTGACAACAATATCGTATTGTATTGCACTGTAATTGATACATTCTGTATGCCAAACTTGATTCTTATTGCTTCATAGTACGCTGTATTATTTACATATGCTCCACATGAGATACTGAAATTATTGCACTCTATATGTGCCCCTGACGCCTCCCTAGGTCTGTCTTTCACCTGAGACTAGAAGTGTGATCCTCTTAGATTAACATTGTGTGTTAGTCTTAGTGTGACCCTGTTAGATTACCTCTCACCTCCTCATGGTTTCGACTAACAGACCTAGCCCACCCTGACCGTGTACCTCATATGGTTCACAGAATACACCATAGTACTATTTGCCTGTCCCACCTCTGTGTCACCACAGGATGTGCACCTTAGGAGACATCATACCCTTTATCATATTGTCAATAGTCCTAGCCTGTAAATTTAGAACTTTGCCAGCTCCACGCCAACTCTTAGCCCACAACTCCACAATGACACAGACACAAACACAATTGTTGTTCAACCCCAGTGTTTATGCAGAACAACAGCAGCCCCTTACATTCGATACCCAACCTTGCAATACCACCTATAGAAACGCAAGACTTCGTGCCAGCTAACTAAACTACATAAACCATTAGCTAGAACTCTCACCACCTTTAACTGCAGTAAGATCACATCCAGAGAATATCCTAATAAGAGTGCGAAGAGACTCCACAGCTTCCCCCTAGGGCATATGAGGCAATCTCAGACACCAATACCAACTTAATGACCCAATCCACAGGAACTCACTGCACACCAACAACTACCTTCCCACACCTGAAAGGTGCTCTAAATAATGCTAGATCTGTGGTTGCTCATGCTATTGAGATTGCAGACCTCATCCAGACTGAATATTTTGACTTCCTGGCTATTACCGAATCCTGGCTACACGCCGCTGCAGGACCAGCCCTTATGCTAGCCATCCCCAATGGTTACACCATTTTAAGATCCGATAGACGCGAAGCTTGTGTAGGGGGTATAGCCCTTATTGCTAAATCCAACTTGTCAATCAGACTAGCTCCATTTAATAACATCAAATCCTGCGAAAGCCTCACAGCCAAGCTATCGATCAACGATTCTCAAAATCTAACCATCCACGTGATATACAGCCCATCAGGCCCCATTGGGTCCTTTGAGGAGGATATTTCCACCATCCTGTTCAATAACTTAAAAATCTCCTCTCAGATTACTCTCCTGGGGGACCTCAACCTGGGTTTTAATGACCCTAACGACCTTCACGCAACCAATGTGGCCAACCTCCTAACAGAACTAGGGCTATCCTAAAGAGTTCTCCACACAACCCACAACAAAGGGAGAATACTCCACTGGGTTGCGGGCTACAACTGCAATGCCTTCACCTCTTCTATCTCTGGACATACCACCACCTCATAACATTTGCGCTTGCACCAAAAAGACCTACTTCCACCACCACCCAGCTGGCTCTACCCGTTCCGACAAGGAACAAAAAAAACATCACCCCGGACAATCTACTGCCCTTGATCCTCCCAAAACGTAACTCACTGCCAGACAACCTGGGCCCTGAAGCCCTGGTGAATGATAACAATACAATTATGTCCACCGCACTGGACTCAATCGCTTCACTTAAAATGAGACTTAGCAAACCTAAATCCCACCTTAACTCTTGGTACACACCTTACGTGAAAACACTACGTACCAAAAAAAGACAATGCGAGGGCGCATGGAGAATGCAACCCTCCGATGAAAAAAAAAACATTCTCAGGGACATGAATATTCTCTATAAAAAGGAAATATTACTGGAAAAACAGGAAACCTACAACACAAGAATATCCCAAGCCAAATCAAGCATGAAGGAACTCTTCACCATCTTGAAGGAAATAGTATCTACCATCCCAGTGCCAGATAACTGTGGTAAAGCTAAATCCTGGTGTACCAACATACAGCAAACACTGGCCAACAAAGTCACAACTCTCCAGGACAAAATTGCCAAGGAAAAAGCATCACTCAGTCTAGATACTGCACCCAAAACTCTAACCACTCCCTCCAAAAACATCAACTGCCCCCCTCACTTTAAGTTCTCTAAAGTGTCTATCGTTGAGACTGAAACAATTATATTATCACTTAAACCCTCTAACTGCCAGGGTGACCAATGTCCAGCCCAATTGCTAAAGGATGCAGCCAGAGATTCAGCTCCCTTCATCTCAAAACGTATGAATGCTTTGTTTGCCACGGGGTCCATAGCAAGTAACATAAAAGAATCTTGGGTGCCCCCCCTACTTAAAAAAACAGACGTTAGACTCGGCCATACCCACTAATTAGCGCCCATTTACAACAGTGCCCTTTCTTCTAAAAATTATAGACAAAACGGCATATTCACAAATACAAAACTACCTAGAAGCTGACCACTTACTAGGAGCACGCCAGTCTGGTTTCCGACCCCAGCATGGGACCAAAACAGCCCTAATAGACCTAAAGGCTCAGATTGATGAGCTCAGGGACAAAGGGAATTCAACCCTACTCCTCCTTTTCGACCTGTCAGCTGCTTTAGACCTTGTTGACCACAAGGTCTTATGCACGCATTTGGACTCGGCTGCTCAATTCTCTGAAGAAGCCATAGCATGGATTCAATCTGTTCTCAATAACAAGACCATGAGAGTCTTTTCTCCCACTGGGGCGGCAGACCCAATCCCCATAACATGCGGCGTGCCCCAGGGATCATGTGTCTCTCCCACCCTATAAGACTGAAATTATCATCCTGGGCACCTCCTTCACCCTTAAAATATTGGGTCCCAGCTATTCCTCCTTTAACATTGACAACAACAACATTACTACTGCTTGTGAGGTGAAAACTTTGGGTTTCTACATGGACTTCACCCTCTCCTTTAATAAACAGGTTAATGCAATGGCCTCCTGCTCTGCTTACACCTGCAAATTGATAAGGGCAGGTAAGCCCTTCCTGTCCAACAATAGCTGCATTACCCTTGCTAGAGCACTTGTCCTATTGAAGCTGGATTATTGCAACTTCCTTTACATTGGGACCAACAAGGAAACCATTAAGAAAATCCAACTCCTTCAGAATAATGCACTTAGAGCTGCTCTAGGTATAACCAGGAGGGACCACATCTCTGAAACCAGAAGGGCAAGCTATTGGGTCTAGACTCACTAAAAATCAAACTAAAAGTGGCCTCACTTGTTTACAAATGTCTAAACAACGCTGCACCTTGCTATCATTCCGAGAGATTCATTGGAATAATTCCCACAAGATCCACCAGATCTTCCAATGCCAATGGCATCTCACTATCCAGATTCAAACTTTCCAGAGTCAGAGGATGTAGCTTCCAGTTTAAAGCAGCTCAACTCTGGAACTCCCTACCCCCCCCGATCGGGTCAACCATACTATAAATTCCGACAGAACTTCATAAGTTGGATCAAAGACGATGAAAAATAAAAGTCAGACTGTTACTTGTCCATGACTGACCATGCCTGCCTACCCCAACTAACCTACCTTGTTCTTGTACTTCTCTACTTGCATGTCATTGTATACTGTATTGATAGGCTACTCACTATGTCTAGCCTGTAATAGCTTTTGAGTCGTTCTGCTATTATGTATTTATTGTATTATGTATGTGTTCAAATTGTTATGTAACCAAGCTGTAAATTGTCGTATGCAATGCACCCTGATACCCCCGGGTCTGGTGTGCAATATAAGTAATAAAACAAACAAACAAACAAACATAACATTGCAAACTGTCCTCTGTAGCCACATGCGTACATGTAGTCAGTGACTCACATTGCATGACCCTTACTGACCTGTCGCCCTAAACATTGGTGACTGTCACCGGGCGTGGGTTGTATGTAGAAGCCTCATGCCATAATTATCAATCACTTGTTGTATTTGGGAATTTTACGGGCTAGTTGACGTTTACTGCGCCTTGTATTCCATGTGATAGCTGGACTTTTCATCAAGGAGATTTTGTTCCATAATGCTTCTATTGCCTCTTCCTCAGTACAGGTGGCAATGGTCAAGGGGTTGCTTAGAAAATCTGCAAAAGCCGGGGAAAAAGGCCTTGATCTTGTGTGTCTAACACTTGAATAATAATATCCATCAGACTCATATTTCCATCTACATTGTATAAGGCACAAGTCCAATCAACTTCAACTTTCTGGTTTCCATCCCCCTTTCGCTCCTCCACATCTCTCATCAGGAGCCTGTTTGTATCTATGTTACTGGCTAAGATAATATCCACAACCTTTGCCGAAATGGTCTTTAATTCGTACTGTTCTGCAGCCTTATTTCTACAGAGAATGAATAGAGCATCTATTTTTGATAAAATAGTGTTGGTTAAAGATACAATGGGAGGGTTGTATGGGAAAGAAACATTCTTAGATGGTGTTAATAGAGCATCATCCCAGTCGCTTTTCTTCCCCTGCAGATTTTGATCTAGAGACCAGGGCTTCCAAATCCGGGCTGCCTGACAAATTGGCGCCATTGATATTGTTGTGTCTTATTAAGGAGGGGCCCTGCGAGTTCCGTTTAAGGTTGAGGCAAAGATTAAGCAGAAAGCCAACAGGAAGTACAATTGTCAAGAGCACTCAAGGGTTCGTCAAGCAGAGGTTGTTCAGGTTGTGTTTCAACCGCTGAGGGTGTAAGGGTTGCAACATCCAAAAAGCCTGACACTTTCAGCTGCGATGATAAAACAATATCGGGGTTAGCTATTTTATCTTTTTAATCTTTTTTTCCTTTCTTAGTGCATGGTATATGACCTGTCCCAGGTGGGTGTTTCGCTGGGCTCTGGGTGCATTTACCCACCATATGTGGTGTGCTACGCAGACCTCTTCTCCGCTGGCCAGTAGTTTTCATACAAACAGGGAGAGTCAAGACCAGTGGCCCAGTGTAGAGCAAGGTAATATCAAGAGAGTTCTCTGTATCAACAGGTAATAGTGTAGGATATTTGTAAATACTCTGAGGCTGCTCCTGGGCCACTCATGGTACCGGAGCCGGACACATATACACACTCCCGCAGCTTTCTTATCACCTTATCCACTGCGCTGGTGCTACTGCGCTACCAACACAGCGTTAAGGTTGATTGAACATTAGAGGGATGATCAACTCACTGTCAAGCCACACTGCGCTGCTTCTCACCACGCAAACATGCAGCTACTTCTAATAGCAGACCTCTCAGGTTATAAATGTAGGGCGTCTGCACCCGTACCACCAAACCAGTGACTCCTGGCTGTCAACCTTAGTTAACTGAGGGAATATTTTTCCTGGAATCAATATGCTATCCCTGTTAGGCAGTATTGCAGGCAGTACCCTCTGGGAACACCACACACAATTAGGACTACAGGTGTTAGCAAAAACCAACCTTTGGTATAAGTCTGTACCACACACTTTTTGGCAGAAAGCTGAGCAGCCAGGCTTATCCCAAGAGGGAATGTGAGCAGTAGTTGAAGTTACACAGAAGTATCACAATCACAGTGGTTCAAGTAGACACCTACACTAAAGGTTTCTTGGTAAAAAAAATACTTATGCATTTATTTACACAATCATTTAGAAAATATTCACTAGTAGGAATCAACTTAATATGAAACACCAATACACTAAAGTAAACTCTAAGTTGTAGGGACAGTTTGTGATCCTCTGAAAAAGGAGCCAAATGGCAATTCAATTACTTTCAATGGGAATAGAAAGATACGTTTGTACAATGGATTAGAAAATACTTCTGTTAGGCAATGCAAAGGTTCAGTGTACCAGGAGGGTCAGTTCAATTCAATAGGCCAGGCCAAAGTTAATAGTCTAGTCTTCTTGGGTAGGACAGATAACTTCTGGTAACATATGGAGAAGTCTTTGTAAAAGTTCTCAGAAGTGGTTTAGACAAAAAAATGATATGCTGGGTCACAAGCTGATTAGGCCTGCAAGTAAGGAAAGTTTCACAAACTTTCACCCCGAGAGTTAGGATCTCTCAACAGGGTGGCACAGTACCGTAATGTGAAGCAAAAAGATGCACCTGAAGACGTTGGTTCCTGGCAGTTCCTGCAGATCTCGCTGTTCCTGAGCCTCAGTCGTGGGGACAAGAGGGAGGACGTTGGGGGACTCCTGCATTGCACAAGGATCATCGCCTGAGCAAATAAAATGGAGTCACTTCGGTTCAAGTACCCTTACTTCAAGACACAAACTGGTTTCCCTCACCCTGGCTAAACCTTAACCAGCATTGATAATGGTATCCAGGTGTCTTCTGAGCTGATTGGTCCCATCACCTCAAAAGAAGAAGCCGTCCTTGAAGGAGCTTCTCTGTTGAATGGAGTTCTGGCGATTCGGAATTTGCAGCAGGGCTTCACCGGGCAAACCAACAGTCCAGTGGTTGCAGCAGCCGTCCTCTTCCAGCTCATCTTTGGTTATTTTGTTCCAGTGGTCGACTCTGCCTTCCAGTCCTGGAGACTCGCCTTCTAAACAGTTTTCTCCCATTCATTCCAGCCTAGCTGCCACTCACCCATCAAGGTGGCTTTCTTTGCCAGACAGTCAGCCAGCCAATTATGCCAGAGTGCATTTGGGTCTCCTAGGAGATCGAGCACAGGGAGTTTCGGGCACCTCCCTCACTTCCTGGCCACCCTAGACACTCAGACGCCAAGGGCGGTCTTCAGTCTTTAAGTCCACCAAAGGCTCATTCGCAGTTCGGAAAAATCATGGTAGTTCATTATAAAACCACTGCCACCAGCCATTTCAATAGGAAAGGGTAGCTTTTGACAGCTGCAAGAGTGTTTAACCTAGGGGATACTAAGTAACCCCTCCAGAACTCTATAGGAAGATAGTGTGTGTTGGGTCTGTGAATTTAAAAAGACTAGTAAAGTCAATTTAACTTTACAGTCTCTGGGGAACAGTAAGGTATTTAAACCTTGGGAATTCCAAAGGACATCCCTGTGCCACTGCACTAAAGGTGCTGTGTGACACAACAATGAAAAGATGATGCCTAGGGAGTTATCTAAAACTCCATAATCAGAGAACACAAGAGTAACACACACAACAAAATACATGAGAGAGTGGGAAAAGAAGCTCACGCTCTCCAGGAAAAAAAAAATCGAGTCCTCAAGATCCAGCAAAGTTACTGGGGGTCTCTAAGGTGAAGGGAATAAGCACATTTCTGAGAATTATTCCTAACAGTCCCCACTCCTTCATACACTAACTCACTCCACTCCAATGTGAAAGTGGCCATGGGACAAGTGTGGACTTCGTTATGGTAGTTCAAGAGTGGAGAGGATCAAAGGCAAAAAAACTATAATCTCCTAATCCCTCTAATTACATTAAATTGGACTCAAAAAGTGATGTAGTTGGGCACACTCCCAGCTGCACTCTCTCCATGTAGTGTGTCTCCTGTGGCCTCAGTTACTGCACCAGTCTGCACCAGTCTTCACAGTATTGAATACTGTAGAAATATTGAGGGTAGGCCATGAGGGCTTTCCTGTCTTCCCTGTCCTCTGCGGAGGTGTGCAGTATGCACTCACCACCTACAGCCCACGTTCGGGAGGTCCAGACTACAGCCTACAGCCCAGGACCGGGAGCTTTACCTCAGGTGTCACCGCGGAACATTCGCCGGACCTTCCCTCAGATGGTCTCTGCAGACCTGCCTGCAGCCTTCAGCTTATAGCCAGCTGCAAGGAGAACGGAAGGAGCTTACCCCCACTCTTCAGTGCCTCTGAGCCTCCCAGCCCGAGCCAACAAACAGACAAGCAGTAGAGGAAGGTATCCAGGAACGCAGGAACTCTAGTGTCAAGCCGCACTGCTGTCTCACTCTCACTCCTCACATAACGTGTGACATGTAGCAGCCACTTCCAACACTTAAGCTATTATGGCAGTGTCTGGAAATGCAAAGCTGTATTCAGCATCATATGATAAAACATGGCCTGTAACTATGATGAGAAGGAAATAAATTGCAAAATGATTCTTCTACGAAGGCAATTCCACTTATCCATGATGGCTTTGTTTTGATAGATCAGCAAGGAATATCGAGGCTTAGTAACACCAAACATTGAATCTGCCAGTCATGAAGTCAAAGTTATGAATATAACTTTATTCTGTACAGATACAAATATCAAAGCAGATAGCTATCTGGCTCCCAAGCGCCTCGCAGTGCGTACCAGCAGACAGTGAGGGGTGAGAGTACTGGTCATCACAAAGCATGCAGTATTTATACACAGTCCTGGTCATTGCCCAGCCCTTCTTCAAACTAATGAGTTACACATGTGGGTTTGTGCCCAGTTCACATGACAAATATTACAATATTAGTTTACACTTTTGACATGTTGTCCTATCCTCGGAGATTCAATGGCGATGTTGGTTCTCCAGCTCAAGTTAAGCCCAGTTTCAAGAAACAAATTAAATAGTTTATTGCAAAGGCACATGGTTTTAGTTTGTCTGCCATTCAGTTCTGATGTTTGTATATGGCTGAAGCTATTGATGCAGACAACACTTGAATTGAGGTTCACTGTGGCTCCAAGACTCCTTAAAGATACAATACTGGCAAACTTTGTTGTATTCAGTTGTGTAGATCTTTCCTTGTTTCTTGAGCTTTAGGATAAATCCTGTTCGAAGCAATGCATAAAGAATTTCTTCCAAAACACACGGCTGTAGTTGCTTTGCTTTGTGTGTTGTTGTTTGAAAAAGGATGGGTCTGTAGGCGCAGATAACACATTGAATGGGAGTTCATTTGACTACAAGGTCTCTTTGCACTGGACACACATTTTTTGCTTTTGGCAGTCCTAGTGTTGACATAGGGTCAAAGGTCATTCTGCTCAGTGACAGCTTAAAACATGGTTAATCATTTCTGAACAGGCAGCAGGAGTTAGGATCAAAATGGCAGATGTTTTCAAGAGGGTGGCAAAGTCAATTCTATCTAAATCGAGTTAATCATAGGTTTTAATACAGGCACAAATGTCTTAGGCCAATGTTCATAATCAGGTGATATTTATGTGAGTATGGTTTAACAAACCCTTCTTTTGGCCTATGCCAAGAGCATTACTCAAACATTTCCTTTACTCAAAACCCCACGCCACAATGTCTGTATATCCTGAATCACATTCTTCAGAAATATCAATAGCCATAAGTTCCTTGATAGTAATATCCTTCATTAAAAAAACAGTAGTTTCCTTGGGCGCATATATCTTAGGTCCTAGTGTACCTATCGTTTGTGCACAACATCCTCCTGACATCAAACATATGGCAGGAAGACATTGTGCACAACAACAACAAAACAGTAGAACACCAAAAACTATCATCAGGACTGCAAAGAGTTTCCAACCCCACGATGGTAACAATTCCCAGAACCAAGCACTAAGATCCCAGTTTCCCTCGGGGACATGTACTTCAGTACTCAAGGTATGCAGATTTTGTATTGCCTTGAATATGGTAGGGGAGGAGTCAGATACAAAAACAGAACACGTGGATCCCACCAATTTACACACCCCACCACACTCAGCTAGGATGACATCTAACATCATCCTATTTTGGAGGGCCACTGATCTAATTGCCTTTTGCTCCAATGTCATGTTGTACAGAATATCGGTGGTCCTATTGATGGTTCTTTCCAGTACCCTTGCTAGTCTTCTAATATCCTCAGAGTTTATTATCTGTCCCCAAAATGGCAAAAAGCATTTCTCTACATCACCCATGACTTGTGAAGGAGTCACCATTCTCATCCCGCCTTGGACGAGCTCTAGAAACTTCAGTAGTGGTAGCCACATATAACCCTGGTAACAAGATACCCAAATAGCAAGTACACTGCCAATCTCTAGGTAACCAAGGATACACTTCTTTGGCACAAACAAAGTAAACAAGATCTCCTACATGCAGACATCTGTCCTCACTGGTTAGATTTGCAATGTTAGTACAACCCTTGAATGTACCCATTGGCTGAGAACCTTCCCTTTGTAAACAGAAGGAAACAGAGTTGGGGGCTGTGATTAATAGTATAGGAAGGAGGCATGGCATCCCGGTTGCCTACGGGAGCCATCTTGAAAGAAATCAGCGTTTGGAAAGGTCTAGAGAGTCTATCAGAAGGCCTAATAGAAGCAACATTGGGTTTGTTTCCATTTGTGAAGAGAAACCATCCCAAAGGTGTTAGGACTAATTTTTCAAATTCATTCACATTAGTCTGATCGAAGTTCCCAGAAATACTATCATTCCAATGACCAAAGACTAATACCCTGATGAGACATAGCATGCAGTAGTTAAAGGAAGAGGATGAATATACCAGCCCAACCCTTTCTCCCCATGTTGTGGCAAGTGTGAACAGACCCAGCAATTTGTTCTGTTCAGAATCGCGTGGGTCACATTCATAATCATTAAGAGACTATTCTTATGATAACCCAGTCTATGTTGGGAGTCTCGTGAAGGAAGAGTGTGCAGATGCTTGAAAGTAGGAGACACAGTGGAGATTATTTCAGTGGGTAACAAAGTTTCAAATGGATGCACCCCTTCCATGTACCAGAACCCAAGCGCAAATATAATTACTAAACAAACTAGTACTGTGATTACAAAACAGTGGGTCCTCAAGGACCATGATCTATGATGAACAGGTTCTTTGTCAGCCGCAAGACCAATAACTTGCTGCGCAGGAGTGGATTTAGGAAGGGACATTGTTTTTCAGAGTCCGTTTAGAAGCCTCTCTGTTAGGCTATTTAGTTCATCCATCGATGGCTCTTGACCACGTGGCCTATCTTGCTTGAAGGTGACTTTGCCGGTCCCTGCCTCTTATTTATTTTTCAGTGAAAGAGTGACAAGGGACTTGCTCAACAATGATTCCTTATGGGCAATGCCAATGCTGTGCTGTAACTCCGGTGTCTCGGACGCAGATCGTACCTCAAGACTCCAGGTACGGTGTGATCTGCCAACAGAGGGTCATTGATTCCTGAAGGAAGTGATGAAGCAGAAGCAAGATTGCTCAACAGTGTAGAAAGATCCGATGAAGATCTTTGAGGCAAAACAGCAGTCTCCCCAGGCCCCATGGGCTCAGGAAGTATTTCCAGGACACCCTTGATGACGGTTAGAACAGGCTTGTGATGAGTATCAAAGTGAACAATCTCCTTCTCTTCCCCTTTGTCGTGGGGCAGAGGAAAAGTTATCTTCTTGATGTGCATTGCGGGAATCCAGTGTTGTTTCCCTTGCACTCGTACAGCGGTCTGTGTGGCAAGGAGGACTTGGTACGGTCCTCTCCAGTGAGGAGCGAGACAGGAGGCTCTTTCAAATGATTTAACGAGCACCCAGTCCCCAGGTTGGAGTCGATGACCTGGACTCTCGTACTTTACTCGGAGGGCTTTTCAAACCTGTTGATAAATCAAATACAAGTTTTGAGTTAACTGGTCACAGTACTCAGAAATGGGCAAATGCTCTACATCTTTTAACTGCTTGGGTTTGGGTACATTCCAAATATTGGCTGGTCTATCCATGATTATCTCCTAGGGAAAGAGCCCTGTCCTAGACTGTGCAGTCATCTGCATGGACAAAAGAGCTATTGGTAAGGCATCTGACCACTTCAAATTGCTACTCGCACATATTTTCGCCATTTTATTCTTCAATATACCTTTTGTCATGATCTCTGCTTCCAAAAGTTCAGGGTTTTCCCAACTCCCTTGGAAGCAGATCCATAACCCAGGTTCCGAGTGCCAACCAGTCCCAATTGGGACCTTTTGGACCCAGTCCTGGCGCCAGTGGCACCAGGCTCATAAATATGCCCAGTCCCAGCGCTGGAAGCGCCGGGCTCATAATGCTTGGGTGGACTTACCTGCAGCAGACCATGCTGCTTACTTGCCTGCCAGTTGAGCCTCTGATCCTCTTCTGTTTGGAACTACTTTTCCTGTTGGGTGGGGCAGGAGCCACTCCCTAGATTCAGAACACTGGAACTCATCTGGAAAGCAGGAACTCTTTTCTTACCTAGGCGTGGCTGTGGAAGGAGACACCTAAGCACTACAGGAGGCTATTTAAACCACACCCGATGGATGAATCTTGCTTTGCGTTATTCTGCATCCTCTGCAGTAGAACGCTCATCGTGTCTTCTGCATCCGATCCTGGGCCTAAGGAAAAAGGCTTACCATCCTGATTCCAGTCTTCAGCAACACCTATAAAGACAAGAAAGAACAGGTTAGCATTACGGTCTCAGTGACAGCTCTTCACTTACCTGGTCCATCGGCTGTCACCAACGCCTCGCGCTGCATTCCGGCATCTGAAAGACAAAGGCTTACCTACTCTTCGTGCGCTCCGGAGGTCTTCACACTGCATTCCGGCATCTGAAAGACAAAAGCTTACCAACTCTTTGCACAATCCGGAGGCCTTCGGCGCTGCATCCCGCATCTGAAAGACAAAACAAGGTGCGTTTAAAGACATTGGGGAACTTTAATACTCACGTGCCATTTCTCCTTTCCACATCTAACCCAGTGGGTATTCCGGCACCCTGCAGCCGCTCCGAACTTGTACCTGCAAAATAAAAAGACAGTTAGAGCGCATCGTGAAGCAGGCAACAAGCGCTTACTTACGTGCTTCCAGGCGCTTCTATTCATCACACAGGCTCCATCTTCAACTCACTTCAGCCCGTCATCCGCCATCGCCGGAACCCTGCAAAACAAGAAACATCATTACTAAAGACTTTAAAGACATTAGAATTACTCGAAACTTACCGTTCGTGCAGTAAACGACGGACAGCAGTCCTCTGAAGTCAAGAGGCCTGCTCCCCTTATCCAGTGAAGAAACTGGTTACAGCACCCTGCCCCGAGGCAGATGGAGAGCACGGCGTTCACTTACCTAAGGTGAGAGCGTTAACCTTTGGGGTTCTACAGGAGAAGAGAAAGGGAAGAAGAGAGAGACATTCAATAACCCAGTTCCTTAATCCCATATTTTCTATCTGCAGACATCTTACCCTTCGAGTCAGACATACAGTGCACAGAGGTCCAGCCCAAAGAGCCAGCCGTGTGTTACACATCACCTTTGAAGTTACGTTATACGCCCAGTCAAGACTGGCGCCTCTACGGGAATCAGGTGAGCGTTACACCTTTATGGTGTTCTACAAGTCCAGCACTCTGAGTGTGTCTGGCCGAATGGAACCGTGTATCGATCTGCAAACCCGCACATACTTGCAGGATAACATCAGCAATAAAATGTGGACCATTGTATTTGTATTTGTATTTATTTATTCATAAAGTGCCTTACACCAAAGCGCTGTACAGTGGAACAACATAATACATAAAACATAAATGAAATAACTGTTGAAGCATTTACAATATGAATCAATCAAACAATAAAACAGTGAGAAGAGCAATTAACTGAAGGGGATGGGGAGGAAAGGGAGAAGGGACTGGATATGGGGGAGTGGAGGAGAGGAGAAGGAGGGGGAAAGGGGATGGGTGGAAGGGGAAGCGGGAGGGGGAGAGGGGAGAAATCAGGAGAAAAGAGTGAGGAGGGCGAAAGCAGAAGGGAAAGGGGTTTCAGGGAGGAGAATGGAGAAGGAGAGATTTAAGGGAAGTGCGGAATGAAGTGAGGGTGGGGGAAGAACGGATAGTGAGAGGAAGGGAGTTCCAGTGTAGAGGTGCTAGGAGTTGGAAGGAGCGAAAATGGGAGGAGGCACAGGGGACTGGGGGTGCAGTGAGAAGGAAGTGGTCGGCCATTGTCTGACCAAATGACTCTCGGCAAACCAAACCTAGGAAAATATTCCTTCAGCATGGTTTTTTGCCATCGTCATTGCGGTGGCATCTTTTAGAAGAAAAGCTTCGACCCATTTACCGAAAGCGCAAATAACTACTAGAAAATATTTGTAATTCTGACAATGCTCCATTTCAATGAAATCGAAGTGTGTAACCTCAAAAGGCATAGAGGGGGGACTAAAACTATCCCTCAGTGTCGATGTACCTTTGCCAACATTATGCTGTAAGCATACCATGCAATTTTGGACAAAACGCTCAGAAGTTTTTGAGATATTTACATTCACCCAGACAGGTTCTAACAATTTACAAATCTTTTTAGCACAAATGTGAGTGGGACCATGAGCCATCGTAACCATAGCAGTGACATAAGCATCGGGCAGCATCAATTTTTGTTTCACATTATCTACCCAACAACCTTCATCGTCTAAACTTGCTGAACGCTCAGCCCACTGTTTAAGTTTATCTGGAGTATCATCAGCCTAAATGTCTTTTATACCACCAATTCCTACATCTATTACACAAGTTTTAGTGACCTCTTTTGTTATATACATTTCGGAATGCGAATCATGGCAGTCTGCTTGGCTATTCTGTCAGCAAAAGTGTTTGCTTTCACCATATCATATGTTACTTTCTGGTGTGCTGCACACTTCATTATTGCTAACTGGGTAGGAAGCGCAAGTGCTGAAAGTAGCCAAACTATCAAAGTGCCATGTTGTATCTTAGTTCCATGCGAGGTCAAGAAACCTCTCTCTGCCCATAATCGACCGAAGTTGTGAACCACCCCAAAGGCATACTGACTGTAAATATATTCACACGAAGCCCTTCGGAAAGTTCACAAGCTGAGTTATGCGGAATTCTTTTGGTTTCCACAATAGTGCTTAATGTAGTGATTGTGTAAGCAGCAGTGGATGAATCATCTAGAAGTTTGAAGCCGGAGCCATTGCAAAACATCTCCCCTTGCGGTTCTTTTAACGGTGTATCACTTAGATCAATTCTGCCCTTAGTCTCTTGTTCTGTGGCATAGAGGCAATCATGTGACATCTCATCACTGCAAGCAATTTCTTGCGGAAGAGGCAATAGTTTGGTCGGATTTAATGAGCAGCATCTCTTAATTTGGATATGCGGTGCAAATAGAATCTGTTCGTATCTTGTTAATCGTGCTGATGTGAGATGTTGGCGGTCATTAAAACCTTGGTGCTAAGTGCACTAACTTTACCACCATACGTTTACACCATGGTAGATGGCGGATTTACCGCCCCATTCCAAGGTGAGTGGGGCGGTAAATCCCCATTTCCCATTTTCCCTTCCCCATTCCCATTTTGCCCCATAGGGCATAATGGGAGTGGGGAAGGCGCTAATTACGCCGCCGTAAAATACGGCGGCGTAATTAGCACCATGGCGGGTTAGCGCCATGGACTTGAACGCCTGCCAAAAGCAGGCGTTAAAGTGGGAATCCGGCGTTAAGGGTTAACGCCGTCGTTAACCCTTAAAGCCGGGGTTGTAATGACCTCTATTGTGTCTATTTAATAGAACGTCTACAGAGTGAGGTACCATCACGGTTAAGGTTTGACCCAGAACCATACCCTCACTTTGTTGTACCGATGCAGCGGCAGCAGCAACAGCTCTCAAACATCTCTGCAAAGCGCATGCAACAGGGTCAAGCGTGGAGGAAAAATAACTGCACAGTCTATTCTTCCCTCCAAGCTCCTGTGTTAACACTACCAAAGCACATCCATCACATTCATGCAGATACAAAACAAAGGCCTTGTCGTAATTTGGTGTGCCCAAAACTGGTGCTGAACACAACGCAGCCTTGAGCAGATTGAAAGCTGTCTGGCAATCCATGTTCCATGGTAAAGGCAAATACATGCCCTTCTTTGTCAATGCCAACATTGGTTCTATCATTAATGAGAAGTTAGGGATCCATTGTCTACAGTATGAAGCCATGTCTATCACGGCTCTGACCTCTTTCTGTGTATTTGGGGCAGACATGCTAGAGATGGTTTGTATCCATTCAGGTGTCAGTCTTCTCCCCTCCTTTGACAGGAGATAGCCTAAATAGGCGACCTCCTGTCGACAATATTGAAACTTTTTCAATGAAGCCTTATGCCCATGTTCTGCTAGATGAATAAGCAGCAACACAGTGCCCTCCTTGCAAGAAACTTCTGAATCTGCAGCTAAAAGAAGATCGTCAACATACTGCAACAACGTACAAGTGGAAGCCAAGTCAAGTTTATCAAGCTGTCCCTTCAAAGCTCTACTATACATGCGTGGACTCTCAGTGTACCCTTGTGGCACACGAGTAAATGTAAACGAGCATCCTCCTAGGGTGAACGTGAACAAATATCTACTGTCAACATGTACAGGAATACTACAGAAAGCATTCTTTAAATCCACAACACTAAAATGAGGAGCTGAAGCCAGAATCATTGTCAATATTGTAGTCAAATCAGGCACAATCAGAAATTGTGGAGCAACAATTTTATTAGTAGCACGTAAATCAATAATAAAACAGAAAGGAATCGCATTATCCCCTTTCTTATACAACGGTAGAATCGGATAATTGCACAAACTTCCTGCAATTTCCTCAATCACTCCTCAATGTACAAAATCAGAAACTATACTCTTCAAAGCTTGTTCACCATCAACTGAAATCTTATACTGTGGAATATGTGTCAATTTAACACCTGGCTTCAACACAATTTTAACAGGCTCAATTTGCAAAATACCAACGTCATTATCATCTACCGCTCATAAACATGCTGGAACCTTATCCAATTCAGTCGGTAAAGGCCTAGTCAACTATTGCGTGTTTGTTGAGGTGAAATTGTTAGATGCACTCCATCCGGAGAACATTAAATTACAGTATTCAATTCTTTCAACAGATTCAACCCCAAAAAATGTTCACCACAATTCGTTGTCAAAAGAAATAGACTTGAATCAGTGAATGACCCCAGTGAAATCGGTAACGGCTGAGAGACCGGACTAACCACTGGCATACCAGAGAACCCTACAGAAATGTTGTTCTGTCCTGACATTGGAATATCTGGAACCCATGAATGATCAACGGAACACTTCTATGCTCCTGGTTCTATCAAAAATAGATGCTTCCTATTCCCCACTTTCATCTCAATGTAAGGCCCTTTCTGATCAACGGGAATAGGTATTGGTTCCAGACTCTGCTTCGGGCTGTCCTAACATCATCAAATGCAAGATCCTATGAGAAATAGACAGTCCAAGGATTGTCAAAAATGTTACCATTATTAACACTATGCGGCTGACTATCATGTGAAAATGACTGTTGATCCTGAGCGAACGGATTTCTACCAGGATCCACTATCCCAGGAAGGCCTCTGGATCATCTACCGATGGTACCATATGTGTTATTCGATCGCTGCTGAAGGATCAGGCCTTGTGCTCGCCAATGACCTTCTTGTCTGCAATAAGCACATTGGTTCATGTGTACAGGACACATCTGCACATTACTCTGTGGTGCAAACTTTCCTCTAAACTCTGTATTCCCACCTCTAGTTCTTCTTACTATTTGCTGCAACAATACTTTTGTTTTTAAGTCTCCCTTCTTTTCTATCCTCTCTTTTTCAGTATTGACTCTATTTTCATAATACTGAGCCATGTGACTGTGATTTAGCTTGCCAGGTGCTTTTGAATATCATAATTTGTGATTGGATATCAGGCAACAATCCGCACACAAATGTGTCTACAAACAGAAAACAGACCTGTAATCCATTGGTATATAGTAGATAAAAATCAATGTAAAAATGCTAGGTGGTCTAGTATACGTGATACTAGTGAGATGCAAGGTGCATGAAGCCCTACCACAAGTCATGTCATGGGATTGGTGTCAAATAGCCAAGTCATCTCTGTACACCGTGCAAACGGATCGGTGATCAGTGAAGTCCTATGGGATTGTTGTCAAATAGCCAAGTCATCTGTATACACCGTGCAAAGGACAGTGCGTGCATTCCAGTCTTGGTGCAATAATGGGAATGCGGATACGCTAAGTGAATGTGAAGTGGTATAAATCCCACTCAGTGAAACGATGAGATTGAGCAGCCATTTTAAAGATCAAATCCTCTTCTCCTGAGGATGCTATTCCTGCTGCTATGATGAAGACGATTGCCCCTGACATCTTAACTGATATCACAATGGCGATAAATAACTCATGCCAGACTGGCCTGGTTCCATCGGAGTTGAAATCAGCAAGGGTTATTCCCCTCCTAAAGAAGCCTTCCCTGGACCCTACTATACCGGCTAACTTCCACCCTATTTCCCTTCTCCCTTTTCATATATAAACTTTTGGAATCTTTGGTCACCCCTTCTTTTCTGGAATTCTCTAAAATCTTTAATCATGCTCAGGCCGGTTACAGGCCAGGCAGAGGTACTGAAAGTGTCCTTGTCTCGGTGCAGGATGACTTGTCCAGACTTGTCGATGCTGGCGGAGCTGGGGCTTTGATCTTATTAGATCTCTCCGCCGCATTCGACACGGTGGACCATTCCATCCTCTTCTCCCGCCTCTCACAGATCGGTATCTCTGGCTCTGTTCTTGCCTGGTTTACTTCTTTTCTTTCTGATCGCACACAGACCCTCGCTATGCCACCTTTTCTATCTACTCCCTGTCCCCTCACCTGTGGGGTCTCCCAGGGATCCTCTCTATCACCGATTTTGTTTGCCATGATCTGTCTCATCCGTTTGTATGGGCTTAATTGTTACTCATACGCGGATGGCACACAAATTCTGATCCGTTTGGATCAGGATCAATCTGAGGTTTCAGCCTGCCTCCATGACTGTCTTAAGGCAGTCAGGATATGGATGGATCAGAATTGGTTAAAGTTAAATGGGGACAAGACGGAGGTACTGTTGGTAGGATGCCCTCCCAACCCCCTACTGTGGGCCCCTGCTTTTTGGCCTCTCTCCCTTGGCCCCTTACCTGGCTCAGTTATTAAAGTAAAGAACCTAGGGGTTATCCTCTCCGCTTCTCTGTCTATGGCTAACCAGTTCACGGACATTTGTCAGTCCACTCATCATCAGATCTGGGTCCTTAAGAGGGTCATGTCTATGATCCCCAAAGCCCTTCACCCTCCCGTGGTGGTTGTGTTAGTGCTCTCAGGGCTGGACTATTGTAATTTGCTGTACCTCGCACAACCGATTGGTCTTATCCATCGCCTTCAGCGTATGCAGAACCATGCAGCCAGGTTAGCCACTGGCTCTCCCTATGGGGCTCATATCACGCCAGTGCTATGCCAACTTCACTGGTTGCTGGTGAAGCAGCAAATTAATTTCAAGTCTTTGTGCATCGTCCACCGGGCTATTCACGCCCAGGGTGCCGAATTTTTACAGTCTAAATTTATGAGATACATACCGGATCGGGACCTCTGCTCCGCAACCTCTAACCTTTTGACTGTTCCTAGAGCTAATCAGCAAGAGCTTGGTGGCAGAGCGTTCTCTATTGTCGCCCCCAAACTGTGGAACAGCCTCCCCCCACTACTTAAAGCCACTGCGGACCACCTTGGTTTTAGAAGAGCTTTGAAAACGTACTTCTCTCCATTGGTTTTTCCCCGACCGAGCAGCTTCCTTTCGAGCGCCCTGATGCCTTTGGGCGACCGTGCGCTTTATAAGTTGCAATAACATAACAAAAACATAACATGCATGGTGTTAGGACATGCTTGGTAAAAATGCGTGTGGTGGAGGACGCCAAATGGTGTGTCCATATCCCTTGGGAAAAACTCTGTTGTATCAATTAATTGCGGGAGCCGTGAGCGACTGATTCTCACTGTGGAAGCAGCAACGAATGCTGGAAGTTGCCTAGGTGATGGTTGCCAATGCTAAATGTTGTGTCCCGCCCTGAGGGCTGACGCCGCCAATGAGGATGCGGCAAGCGGACCAATGGGGCCGGAGGTGTTCGTGTGATGTGACACACTGCACAAGTGAAAGTGAAAATGCGACTGATTGGCTCGAGCGCTGAAAAGTTGGGCCAATGATAGAATGATTGGAAACCTGAAAGTTTACGCAGAGGAACCATGGGAATTGTGGTCCAGTGTGAGTGAGTAGGGATAACTCGAGCTGTAGCGAAAGTGCTCACTGCACGTTTTTGAGTGCGGCTCTTCGTGTTTCCCAGAGCCTGTGATATGACAGGCAAGGTACATGTGTCACTAGTGGGGGCAGACTCAGATGGATGTATCAGAGGGGTATACAGTGTAGTGTCTATTCGCATAACAATCCATGGTAAAAGATACAAATGGTGGTGGATGCATGGGAGATTGTCTGATGAAGAGGTCTCTTCAAAGCATTGCATTGCGCGTTATAGTATTGTGGTATGCAGTGCGAATACACTAGGTGTCTGGGTGTTGGCAATACGATAGGTACCAATGTGTCTGTACAGCATTACACCGGTAGTATGGCAACAATGGTAATACATTCAATCCAAATAAGATACAGGCAACTTAGTTCAGTCGTCTATGTGCCAAAACTAGAGCACCAGATAATAATAATAATAATTTGGCATTTATATAGGGCTATGAACCCTCAGGTATCTGAGCACTGCTTATAGTTACCCACGGTGTGCGGTGCTCATTTATCGACCTTGGAAGGATGAAAGGCTGAGCTTGGACCCGCCTGGATTTGAACCTGGGTCAGCAGGCTCTGCACCGATGTCAAAGCGAGCACTCCACTCGCTGTGCCACTTGACCAGCTATGACCGGGTAAAATCACAGACAACAACAGTGCATACAAATGATTGCATGTAAAAGTACACATGGCATGGTATCAATCAAACAATGCTGAACACTGGATTTGGACCACGAGTTAAAAAAGGCAAGATATGTTAGAGCAGAGGGTTAGACAATACAATTGGTACTAATGTGTCTGTATACCATAACACCGGTAGTATGGCAACAATGGTAATACATCCAATCCAAAGAAGATACAAATGAGATACAGGCAACTTAATTCAATGGTCTCTGTGACAAAACTAGAGCACCAGATATATAAATACAGACAACAACAATGCATACACATGATTGCATATAGAGGTACAAATGGAAAGTGGTTCCAGCAGTGAATCACAGGCTGAGACAATTGGTCTACCAGGCGGTCTGGTGGCACGTTTGTGTATTTTTGGTAAAATGTAGAAGGCAGGAGTCCTGGGGTGTTTTTTGTTAAGGAATCTGCGTTCATACTCGCAGATCCAGTCCTCTTCATCAGCATGTCTGGTAAGGCTTGTAATTTCTTCTTGTAACCGTTGGGTGGGATCTCTATTCAATTCTTTTTAGGATGCTGTATCTGCTAAGAGTCGTATACATTCTATATTGTACTCAGTGGTGTCCATGATAACTATCCCACCATCTTTGTCAGCTAGTTTGACCGTGATGGATCTATCGGCATTCAGTTCACTTATGGCTATTCTCTCTTGTTGGCTTAAATTGTCTTGGTAGACGTTTCTGTGAGACAATCCTTCTGTAATGGTCTTCATGACTATTTTTTTCAAAAGTGTTGAATTCCACAGGAATAGTGTGAGGTGGTGGCATAAAAGTGGACCGGGGTTTTAGACCAGTGATGTTGTCAGGCTGTTTCTCGTGCCCCTGTTCGGCCATGTTCTCTGTGTTTTGTTTGTCTGGTAGGTACACCTCAAAGAAATATTTCAATCTAAGGTTCCTAAAAAATCTTTTTAGTTCCACTTCTGTCTGGAAGGGGTCGGCTCTTGTGGAGGGAACTGAGGAGAGACCTCTCTCTAGCAGCGCTTGTTCTGCATTGTTCGAGGTTCTATAAGATACATTGAAGATTTGTATTTGTGTCAAGGTTGGTAGGAGCACCATTGTCTGGTGCGCATGTATTGGCCTGTCTGTTTTGGTCTCCTCTTGGGGCATTCTCGTTGTCCCCTTCTCTGAAAAAACAGGTGTTGGGGTGGTGGTCCAGGTGGCCTGTTAGCACCAGGGGGCTGCCGCTTGATGATCGGGAGCTCCCAGAGAAGTTGACAATTATATTACGTCTGTTGTAGTTGTTATATTGTTGCTGTTGTAGATCACTGTAATATCTGTCTCTTAGATAGGGGTATGTTTTTTCCTCGGCGTAGTTGTTGAGGTCCTTTTTGAATTTTTGTACCTTCCTGTCTATTGTGATTTGTTTAAACTTGGTAACTTCTTTTTCTAGTCTCTCTAATTTTTGTTCGGCTTCTGTGATGGTGGCGTCCTCTGAGAATTTGTTCTCTATTGCTAACAGTTCTTCTCCCTGTTTTTTTACACTCTTTGTCCGCTGTGTCTATGATTAGGATGATCCAATCGCAGCTGCACTTATTGCCCACTCCACTAAAATTGGTTTTGAATCTAGGGTTGTCTGTAAACACTTGAGGAATGTTTTTTACCTGGAGTCCCTCTGGTTTGATGCCAGCTTTGAGGTATTCTAGCATAAGGGTGCCGTGCATCTCTGTGCGGATTAGTCTCTTTTTCTTTTGGTGGATTGTGTCTAAGTCATCTTTATTGGATCCTTGCGCGATAGCTCCTCCTTGTGATCCAATGGAGGAGGTGGTGCCTAGAAGCGTTTGGAAATATTTGTCTGTGTATGAAACTATGTTGACTTTTTCCATAGTTTAGGCTGAGTTTTAATAAAAAACGGAGTATAGTTGTTGATCCATACTCTGGATATGAATGGCCCTACAACCATGGGTTGTGCTAGGTCAACATATATACAAAAGGGCGCCTGGCGGGGTCCTGATATGCCCATGAGGGTAAATAGTAATCATGATAAAAATCAGGATGTGAGATCAAAACAACAAGATTATGGATTATTTTATTTAGTCTCAGAATAATAGCATAATGCTCGTATTTACTTTTTTTTTTTTACCAGCGACAATACACTGACACATTTTGCACTTTTGACAATGGGGGGCACTTCTGAGTACCAACCTCTATATTGTAGAGGTTATTTTCCTCGTATCAGTATCAGTGCACCTTCTCTAAATCATAGTTTGAACATCTCAATACAAAAACGAGTAAGTGCTGCCCAGGACACCTAGTGGTCCATGGGTATTAAGAAACATAACACACAACAATATGTACAAGCAGAAAAAATGGGACAAGGAGTTGTGTCACAGATCGACACTGTAGTGTTTCAGCCAGCTGTAGCGGTTGATTGGAGCTAGCTGCTGTGGTGGCCTTCTTCAGGCGTACCCGCATACCCACAACTGGCAAGGCCCTCTACAGAATTGGTAAACAAGATTCCAATCTTTAATTTAACTAAATACATCTTGGCACAAGAGGAAACTGACATCCTCAGCAAAAGTCTTCCTTTGTTCCTACGAAAAAAGCAGACTCTTTTCAAACAGCCATTGAACTACAAAAATTCTTTAGGCTCATTCGTCTCAAGTATTTTTTCAGAAACTCGCAACCAAAAGATGACCGAGATAACATCACGGGACTTAAACCTGCCTCCACCTTCATCACCAATAATAGCATGGTTAGCCCTGCCATTTTGGCATTTGGGAATAAGATCATCCATGAAAGCGCATGTTTGCTCAAAAAAAGGAATTACCACTATGACAATCTTTCTCAAAAAGAACGCATTGCCTTAACACAACTCCAAAACAACAAATCTTTTGTCATAAAAACTGCTGATAAGGGGGGGTGGCATTGTCCTCTGGGACAAAACAGCATATGACATAGAAGTAAAACTACAACTTGATAACACCTTGTTCTATCGTCAAATTGATATTCATCCCACACCGAGACTAACAGAGGAAATCACCAGCCTCATGTACCACGCACATCTTGAAGGCTGGATAAGCCTAGATGAACAGCAATTCTTGATCGCTAAGAATCCAATCATTCCAGCATTCTAACTGTTACCCAAAGTTCATAAAAAGGCCACTTGTCCACCAGGTAGACCTATTGTCTCAGCTCTTAATTCCATCCTTGAGCCTTTATCTATTTATGTTGATTGGTTTCTTCGTCCATTTATCAAACAGATGAAATCTTTTATAAAAGATACAACTAACATGATTCAAATAATAGACAACTTATCCATCGCAGAAACTGATATCTTGTTCACTCTGGATGTAACTTCACTATATACAAGTATACCCCAACTGGATTGCCTTCAAGTTATTGAACTCTACCTTAACCAAAGAACATCCACTTTACTCTCTGTACCTACACTCTTTCTTCTAGAATGTGCCAGAATTGCATTAATGGAAAATTTATTTTTGTATAACGGCTCCTTTTACAATCAGAGGCATGGCACAAGTATGGGGCCACCTTTGCTCCAGATTTGGCCAATCTGTTTATGGACAACCTAGAAGAATATTCCACTTACCATCCCAATAATCCACACAGAAACAACATCCTGTGCTGGTACAGGTACATTGATGACATATTTATGGTTTGGAGAGGGTCAATTAATAACCTTGGCCTATTTACCCAATGGCTAAACGGACAAAATCCACATATACAATTTACGGGAACCGATAATTCAACCTCAATTCCCTTTTTGGATTTAGTCATTAAAAAATCCCGTAATGGTCATCTAGAAACCTCACTATATCACAAGGAAACTGATAAGAACACCTTGTTAAGATTTGATAGCTTTCATCCGGCCAGCTTAAAAGAAAATCTGCCAATAGGTCAATTTCTTCGAATTAGACATAACTGTACGAATATATCTGATTTTGAACATCATGGCAATATCCTAAAAACCCGCCTATCTAACCGGGGCTATCCATCCAAGACCATACAACGAGCATGCAAAAGAGCAAAACATACCAATAGACAAAACTGCCTGGAACCAGCCACCAAAAACACAACAGACAAAATCACTTGTGTATCTACGTTTTCACCCATCAGCAACCTTTTGAGAAAGACAATCATAAAAAATGGGCATATCATCACTACCCCTGATTTTGCCCCTCTCACACCTTGCTTTGCATTTAAAAGACAACCTAACCTCAGAGATAAACTTGTACATACATACCCAATCATTCGAAAACCTACAGCTGTTCAAACCACACTTTGGTCTATGCCACCCATGGTAGGTCACTTTAAATGCGGTTTGTGCTCTGTCTGTTCCTAAACAAAGAACATTAAAACACTGGAACTGTACGAAACAAAATGGACTTTAACAGGCTTCACCAATTGCAACACTGCGTGGGCTATTTATGGCATTAAATGCCCCTGCAATTTATTGTACATTGGAAAAACTAAACGTCCAGTAAAACAAAGAATATGTGAGCATCGCTCCTGCATTAAAAACAAGATCGACAATAAACCAATGGTGGCACATTTCACACAACAAAAACATTCTCACAATGATTTATTTTGGTTTGTGATTCAAACCATTCCAGCGCCCGCACGAGGAGGTAATAGAGATCTTCTCCTCACTAAACAAGAACAGAACTGGATCTTTAACTTGGACACGGTTAAATGTGGTTTAAATACCAGAGTGGAGTGGTCTCTTTTCTTTTAGAGTAATCGAGTTCACCTGCTTTAGGTGGATGTACATCATCTTTTCCCCCCACACAGAGATTTGGGGTCCCTAGACAGGGCACAACAGTCCTGTGGATTCTGCGAGGTGTACATTTCAATCTTATCCCATCCCTTGTCCTACATCTTTGTACTGTTTTGCCTGATTTGCCCCTGTGGGGAGGGGCTTTCTTGTCAGTTCCCCTAGCGCCTTGCACGAATGTGTTTTGTGCCCGTGTGATGTTTTTTACAACGTTGACACATAATTTTTACTTTACTCTTAATACATGGTTTCAATATACACGCGTTAAAGGATGTTGCCCCCAACACATTCAATTGTACTTTCACTTTAAACACTTAACAAGGCCATCCTTTGTCTGCATCCAGCAGCACACGTCAACACGCACGCTTGATCAGCTGACCACCACGGCTTCTAGGTTCCGGACCACTCCACCCTGCAGATGACTCTTGGCTCTCCCGAAGGAGATCAAAGCGCTGTTCCGTACGCGCCTGGCACATGCGGCGGCCACGTTATCTATAAGGTAAAATAGAGTCCTTTGTCTCTAGGAACTTTACACGCTTATATCCTTTTGTTCAACTTATAAAACCCAGCACTGACATCTGTGCTCTTACTACCTGTTAATTAGATACCGTCCCTGACTAATGCAAAATGGCCAGCTGCTACACCGCTCAAGTGGATCCACTAGCGGATCCATCCAGAGGTAATTATTCAGTGACTTCCATCATAAAATAAACAGGCAGTTTGCTGATTATTAAGTCTTTATAATGAACTTTCAAAATCATTTTGTAGACTTGTACAAAACCCAATACTTTTCGAATGATATCTCCAGACTGTCTAATACAAAACGACACTTTTCGAGGCCACCCCAGCGCTTGTCGTATTGATTATAGGTGAGTTGAGCCTCCTAAAAAACCTCTACGAAAACACACAAATATAATCAAATGTGCTAAACATATATTTATGTCTTAGGTGCTTTCTATCGATAGACCTTCAGTAATTAGGATACCTGCCTGCGTTGAAACTCCGTGAAGCGAATTGCAACCTTCTTGTGCTGTATATAGGTGAGTTCCATCACCTGAAGCATCTAAATGTGTCCTTGATTGACATGGGCTGATCATAACAGGTTCTAACAACCTTTCAGCTTTGGACGGCTAAAAAACATGCCCTCTCACTCATTTCATGACAATGCAATACCGCATGTGTCTGTTTTTCTGCCTTGACCACAGTCAGTGATGATATATAATGATGTGCACTATTAGTGGGGGTTCCCCTCCATGACACTGTTAGCATTTTAACTTAACAATCACAGTTCACCACTGTAATACATTTTGTTTTTAATTCTTCACTGCGTATCTTATAAATATGCTCATGTTTGTTTCATTCTGTAGTGGGTTTTCGTGTCAAAGAACACGGCGACTAAGAAGTACTCAGCACTACCAAAATTAACCACACTGTGCTTCTCCTCTTGTCCTGAAGACGGCTACACTCGCATCAACAGACAATGTGTTTGTGCTTTGCCTGATTTTTTCTGATGCCATTAGCTGAAACATATGTTGACTCTCACAAAACCTTAGAAACCAATTAGGTTTTTTTGTTTATTTGATAGAGCGGGTTCAATTACACAATGCTCTACATGTAAGAGTTGGTTGTTTTACATCAAGTGTTTATACTATCTCTTTGTCTCCTCATGTACTAACCCCACTTTAAAACCATCTATGATACAATTAATCTATACAATGTGTTTTTCTTTGTAACAGGAAAAAGTTTTTTAGATTGATTTTAACTTATTAAATAAAAATCAATTTTGTTATGATTCAGTGGTTGACCTTTAATATTTCTCTACGAATGTTTTTGTAAGTGAAATCTGATGTTTCTTGCTCCTTTTTAGTTTATCTCTCAAAAAGTGTCTTGGAGTTGATCTCCCCCAACGATAGGCACACCATTCACCTGACTGAGGTTTCAAGGGCACAGGGTCAACTCCTCCTCCTGTTGCTCTCTTTTTCTTCTTCAGGATAAGAATGAAGGATGACTTTGTCCAGATGGTATCTGTTAGAGTGATAATGTAAAGAAGCTGTTAGGATCTCTGTGTTGTGTTATTTGTACTTTTAATTATTTATTAGTAGCTGATTGGTGCTGGACAAATACACTAATGCGTGCATTCAAGAAGGGCTTACGGTAGAGTCAAAGTGCGACGGTCGAACTACTGTACCACAAGTCACTATTCTTGAATCAGCACTCAACCCTTCAATTGCTACAAGTGGAGCAGAACCACTTGGAAAAGAAAGTTCAGACAAACCTTGTTCAATAGGCAGTGGAGATACTACCGCTGGCGGCAAAGATGGAATTAAGAGAACGGCAACTGTCGGTAAGGGCAAAGATGCAGAAGGGGTAACAACAACAGGAAGAGGAGCAACAACTGGAGGAGGAGCAACAACAGGAGGAAGAGGAACAACAACGGGAGGAGGTGCAACAGCTGGAATAGGTAAAACAACAGGGAGAGTCACATTAGGAGGTGGTGCAGTGGCAACAGTCCTACGCTCATTCAAAAGCTTATCGATTAGTTTGTCTGAGGTAAGAAAATCCTGAGACGGATATATTTTCTGTACTCCACGTTGAAAAGCCCTATCCATACTTCTAATAGATTCCATACATTGAAGATTTGTATTTGTGTCAAGGTTGGTAGGAGCACCATTGTCTGGTGCGCATGTATTGGCCTGTCTGTTTTGGTCTCCTCTTGGGGCATTCTCGTTGTCCCCTTCTCTGAAAAAACAGGTGTTGGGGTGGTGGTCCAGGTGGCCTGTTAGCACCAGGGGGCTGCCGCTTGATGATCGGGAGCTCCCAGAGAAGTTGACAATTATATTACGTCTGTTGTAGTTGTTATATTGTTGCTGTTGTAGATCACTGTAATATCTGTCTCTTAGATAGGGGTATGTTTTTTCCTCGGCGTAGTTGTTGAGGTCCTTTTTGAATTTTTGTACCTTCCTGTCTATTGTGATTTGTTTAAACTTGGTAACTTCTTTTTCTAGTCTCTCTAATTTTTGTTCGGCTTCTGTGATGGTGGCGTCCTCTGAGAATTTGTTCTCTATTGCTAACAGTTCTTCTCCCTGTTTTTTTACACTCTTCGTCCGCTGTGTCTATGATTAGGATGATCCAATCGCAGCTGCACTTATTGCCCACTCCACTAAAATTGGTTTTGAATCTAGGGTTGTCTGTAAACACTTGAGGAATGTTTTTTACCTGGAGTCCCTCTGGTTTGATGCCAGCTTTGAGGTATTCTAGCATAAAGGTGCCGTGCATCTCTGTGCGGATTAGTCTCTTTTTCTTTTGGTGGATTGTGTCTAAGTCATCTTTATTGGATCCTTGCGCGATAGCTCCTCCTTGTGATCCAATGGAGGAGGTGGTGCCTAGAAGCGTTTGGAAATATTTGTCTGTGTATGAAACTATGTTGACTTTTTCCATAGTTTAGGCTGAGTTTTAATAAAAAACGGAGTATAGTTGTTGATCCATACTCTGGATATGAATGGCCCTACAACCATGGGTTGTGCTAGGTCAACATATATACAAAAGGGCGCCTGGCGGGGTCCTGATATGCCCATGAGGGTAAATAGTAATCATGATAAAAATCAGGATGTGAGATCAAAACAACAAGATTATGGATTATTTTATTTAGTCTCAGAATAATAGCATAATGCTCGTATTTACTTTTTTTTTTTACCAGCGACAATACACTGACACATTTTGCACTTTTGACAATGGGGGGCACTTCTGAGTACCAACCTCTATATTGTAGAGGTTATTTTCCTCGTATCAGTATCAGTGCACCTTCTCTAAATCATAGTTTGAACATCTCAATACAAAAACGAGTAAGTGCTGCCCAGGACACCTAGTGGTCCATGGGTATTAAGAAACATAACACACAACAATATGTACAAGCAGAAAAAATGGGACAAGGAGTTGTGTCACAGATCGACACTGTAGTGTTTCAGCCAGCTGTTGCGGTTGATTGGAGCTAGCTGCTGTGGTGGCCTTCTTCAGGCATACCCGCATACCCACAACTGGCAAGGCCCTCTACAGAATTGGTAAACAAGATTCCAATCTTTAATTTAACTAAATACATCTTGGCACAAGAGGAAACTGACATCCTCAGCAAAAGTCTTCCTTTGTTCCTACGAAAAAAGCAGACTCTTTTCAAACAGCCATTGAACTACAAAAATTCTTTAGGCTCATTCGTCTCAAGTATTTTTTCAGAAACTCGCAACCAAAAGATGACCGAGATAACATCACGGGACTTAAACCTGCCTCCACCTTCATCACCAATAATAGCATGGTTAGCCCTGCCATTTTGGCATTTGGGAATAAGATCATCCATGAAAGCGCATGTTTGCTCAAAAAAAGGAATTACCACTATGACAATCTTTCTCAAAAAGAACGCATTGCCTTAACACAACTCCAAAACAACAAATCTTTTGTCATAAAAACTGCTGATAAGGGGGGGTGGCATTGTCCTCTGGGACAAAACAGCATATGACATAGAAGTAAAACTACAACTTGATAACACCTTGTTCTATCGTCAAATTGATATTCATCCCACACCGAGACTAACAGAGGAAATCACCAGCCTCATGTACCACGCACATCTTGAAGGCTGGATAAGCCTAGATGAACAGCAATTCTTGATCGCTAAGAATCCAATCATTCCAGCATTCTAAATGTTACCCAGAGTTCATAAAAAGGCCACTTGTCCACCAGGTAGACCTATTGTCTCAGCTCTTAATTCCATCCTTGAGCCTTTATCTATTTATGTTGATTGGTTTCTTCGTCCATTTATCAAACAGATGAAATCTTTTATAAAAGATACAACTAACATGATTCAAATAATTGACAACTTATCCATCGCAGAAACTGATATCTTGTTCACTCTGGATGTAACTTCACTATATACAAGTATACCCCAACTGGATTGCCTTCAAGTTATTGAACTCTACCTTAACCAAAGAACATCCACTTTACTCTCTGTACCTACACTCTTTCTTCTAGAATGTGCCAGAATTGCATTAATGGAAAATGTATTTTTGTATAACGGCTCCTTTTACAATCAGAGGCATGGCACAAGTATGGGGCCACCTTTGCTCCAGATTTGGCCAATCTGTTTATGGACAACCTAGAAGAATATTCCATTTACCATCCCAATAATCCACACAGAAACAACATCCTGTGCTGGTTCAGGTACATTGATGACATATTTATGGTTTGGAGAGGGTCAATTAATAACCTTGGCCTATTTACCCAATGGCTTAACGGACAAAATCCACATATACAATTTACGGGAACCGATAATTCAACCTCAATTCCCTTTTTGGATTTAGTCATTAAAAAATCCCGTAATGGTCATCTAGAAACCTCACTATATCACAAGGAAACTGATAAGAACACCTTGTTAAGATTTGATAGCTTTCATCCGGCCAGCTTAAAAGAAAATCTGCCAATAGGTCAATTTCTTCGAATTAGACATAACTGTACGAATATATCTGATTTTGAACATCATGGCAATATCCTAAAAACCCGCCTATCTAACCGGGGCTATCGATCCAAGACCATACAACGAGCATGCAAAAGAGCAAAACATACCAATAGACAAAACTGCCTGGAACCAGCCACCAAAAACACAACAGACAAAATCACTTGTGTATCTACGTTTTCACCCATCAGCAACCTTTTGAGAAAGACAATCATAAAAAATGGGCATATCATCACTACCCCTGATTTTGCCCCTCTCACACCTTGCTTTGCATTTAAAAGACAACCTAACCTCAGAGATAAACTTGTACATACATACCCAATCATTCGAAAACCTACAGCTGTTCAAACCACACTTTGGTCTATGCCACCCATGGTAGGTCACTTTAAATGCGGTTTGTGCTCTGTCTGTTCCTTAACAAAGAACATTAAAACACTGGAACTGTACGAAACAAAATGGACTTTAACAGGCTTCACCAATTGCAACACTGCGTGGGCTATTTATGGCATTAAATGCCCCTGCAATTTATTGTACATTGGAAAAACTAAACGTCCAGTAAAACAAAGAATATGTGAGCATCGCTCCTGCATTAAAAACAAGATCGACAATAAACCAATGGTGGCACATTTCACACAACAAAAACATTCTCACAATGATTTATTTTGGTTTGTGATTCAAACCATTCCAGCGCCCGCACGAGGAGGTAATAGAGATCTTCTCCTCACTAAACAAGAACAGAACTGGATCTTTAACTTGGACACGGTTAAATGTGGTTTAAATACCAGAGTGGAGTGGTCTCTTTTCTTTTAGAGTAATCGAGTTCACCTGCTTTAGGTGGATGTACATCATCTTTTCCCCCCACACAGAGATTTGGGGTCCCTAGACAGGGCACAACAGTCCTGTGGATTCTGCGAGGTGTACATTTCAATCTTATCCCATCCCTTGTCCTACATCTTTGTACTGTTTTGCCTGATTTGCCCCTGTGGGGAGGGGCTTTCTTGTCAGGTCCCCTAGCGCCTTGCACGAATGTGTTTTGTGCCCGTGTGATGTTTTTTACAACGTTGACACATAATTTTTACTTTACTCTTAATACATGGTTTCAATATACACGCGTTAAAGGATGTTGCCCCCAACACATTCAATTGTACTTTCACTTTAAACACTTAACAAGGCCATCCTTTGTCTGCATCTAGCAGCACACGTCAACACGCACGCTTGATCAGCTGACCACCACGGCTTCTAGGTTCCGGACCACTCCACCCTGCAGATGACTCTTGGCTCTCCCGAAGGAGATCAAAGCGCTGTTCCGTACGCACCTGGCACATGCGGCGGCCACGTTATCTATAAGGTAAAATAGAGTCCTTTGTCTCTAGGAACTTTACACGCTTATATCCTTTTGTTCAACTTGTAAAACCCAGCACTGACATCTGTGCTCTTACTACCTGTTAATTAGATACCGTCCCTGACTAATGCAAAATGGCCAGCTGCTACACCGCTCAAGTGGATCCACTAGCGGATCCATCCAGAGGTAATTATTCAGTGACTTCCATCATAAAATAAACAGGCAGTTTGCTGATTATTAAGTCTTTATAATGAACTTTCAAAATCATTTTGTAGACTTGTACAAAACCCAATACTTTTCGAATGATATCTCCAGACTATCTAATACAAAACGACACTTTTCGAGGCCACCCCAGCGCTTGTCGTATTGATTATAGGTGAGTTGAGCCTCCTAAAAAACCTCTACGAAAACACACAAATATAATCAAATGTGCTAAACATATCTTTATGTCTTAGGTGCTTTCTATCGATAGACCTTCAGTAATTAGGATACCTGCCTGCGTTGAAACTCCGTGAAGCGAATTGCAACCTTCTTGTGCTGTATATAGGTGAGTTCCATCACCTGAAGCATCTAAATGTGTCCTTGATTGACATGGGCTGATCATAACAGGTTCTAACAACCTTTCAGCTTTGGACGGCTAAAAAACATGCCCTCTCACTCATTTCATGACAATGCAATACCGCATGTGTCTGTTTTTCTGCCTTGACCACAGTCAGTGATGATATATAATGATGTGCACTATTAGTGGGGGTTCCCCTCCATGACACTGTTAGCATTTTAACTTAACAATCACAGTTCACCACTGTAATACATTTTGTTTTTAATTCTTCACTGCGTATCTTATAAATATGCTCATGTTTGTTTCATTCTGTAGTGGGTTTTCGTGTCAAAGAACACGGCGACTAAGAAGTACTCAGCACTACCAAAATTAACCACACTGTGCTTCTCCTCTTGTCCTGAAGACGGCTACACTCGCATCAACAGACAATGTGTTTGTGCTTTGCCTGATTTTTTCTGATGCCATTAGCTGAAACATATGTTGACTCTCACAAAACCTTAGAAACCAATTAGGTTTTTTTGTTTATTTGATAGAGCGGGTTCAATTACACAATGCTCTACATGTAAGAGTTGGTTGTTTTACATCAAGTGTTTATACTATCTCTTTGTCTCCTCATGTACTAACCCCACTTTAAAACCATCTATGATACAATTAATCTATACAATGTGTTTTTCTTTGTAATAGGAAAAAGTTTTTTAGATTGATTTTAACTTATTAAATAAAAATCAATTTTGTTATGATTCAGTGGTTGACCTTTAATATTTCTCTACGAATGTTTTTGTAAGTGAAATCTGATGTTTCTTGCTCCTTTTTAGTTTATCTCTCAAAAAGTGTCTTGGAGTTGATCTCCCCCAACGATAGGCACACCATTCACCTGACTGAGGTTTCAAGGGCACAGGGTCAACTCCTCCTCCTGTTGCTCTCTTTTTCTTCTTCAGGATAAGAATGAAGGATGACTTTGTCCAGATGGTATCTGTTAGAGTGATAATGTAAAGAAGCTGTTAGGATCTCTGTGTTGTGTTATTTGTACTTTTAATTATTTATTAGTAGCTGATTGGTGCTGGACAAATACACTAATGCGTGCATTCAAGAAGGGCTTACGGTAGAGTCAAAGTGCGACGGTCGAACTACTGTACCACGAGTCACTATTCTTGAATCAGCACTCAACCCTTCAATTGCTACAAGTGGAGCAGAACCACTTGGAAAAGAAAGTTCAGACAAACCTTGTTCAATAGGCAGTGGAGATACTACCGCTGGCGGCAAAGATGGAATTAAGAGAACGGCAACTGTCGGTAAGGGCAAAGATGCAGAAGGGGTAACAACAACAGGAAGAGGAGCAACAACTGGAGGAGGAGCAACAACAGGAGGAAGAGGAACAACAACGGGAGGAGGTGCAACAGCTGGAATAGGTAAAACAACAGGGAGAGTCACATTAGGAGGTGGTGCAGTGGCAACAGTCCTACGCTCATTCAAAAGCTTATCGATTAGTTTGTCTGAGGTAAGAAAATCCTGAGACGGATATATTTTCTGTACTCCACGTTGAAAAGCCCTATCCATACTTCTAATAGATTCCGAATGTTTCTGTTGATCATACAATAATGCTTTTTCAGAGTTAGACATATGTCGACGTGCATGTTTCTCTTGACTCTTAAATTGCTGCATAGCTTCCTATCTCCAATCCTTAATTACATCAAATGCTGCAGGCCTATCCTTTTTCTTGAACAATATAGACTCTAAATACTCTATACGGGCAATTTCAAAACTATCATGAACTGGCCACTGAAATTCGGAAGCATGTCTAGTTTGTCTGTGCCAAATACCGTTCAATACAATACTATCTAGGCTCTACTTACAGTATATAGTAAACGCCGGTGAACCAACAGGTGGCGTCGGTCTGCCTCGTTCCCAAGATTGTCTGTCTCTGTGGATGAAACAGGCAGACAATTTCCCAGGCATGTAGAATACTGGTGTTACCTTGCCTTGTTTGTACTTGCCTGCAACCAATATCAGGCTTCTTAGGAATCGGGGCACAACTCACCTGATTTAGAAATATTAAGGAGGTCCGATCGGATTACAAAGGATCAACGTGGCTGGCAATTTCATCAAAAATACCCACCTCGCTATGGGGTCCCTTGTCAAGATGTCCTCTCGAACCGCTTGCTCCCCGTTCAGGGATCAGATCGTGCAGTACTGTCGAGGTGTCACGTCTCATACGAAAAGGGGCCCCTTTCTCATGCTCCGATCCCTGTCAGTACCTGCGTCCTTGATTAGCGAGGTGACATCAATCTTGAGGGTACCTATTCGGGCACCATCTGGTAGATCAGCAAGTAATATCGAAGCTTAGTACCACCAAAAATTGAATCTGCCAGTCACAAAGTCAAAGTTATGAATATAATTCTATTCTGTACAGATACAAATATCAAAGCAGATAGCTATCTGGCTCCCAAGTGCCTCGCATTGTGTACCAGCAGACACAGTGAGGGGTGAGAGTACTGGTCATCACAAAGCATGCAGTATTTATGCACAGTCCTGGTCATTGCCCAACTCTTCTCCAAACTAATAAGTTTCAAATGTGGGTTTGTGCCCAGTTCACATGACAACTATAACAATATTAGTTTACACTTTTGACATGTTGTCCTATCCTTGGAGATTCAATGACAATGTTGGTTCTCCAGCTCAAGTTAAGCCCAGTTTCAAGAAACAAATTCAATCGTTTATGCAAAGGCACATGGTTTTAGTTTGTCTGCCATTCAGTTCTGATGTTTGTATATGGCTGAAGCTATTAATGCTGACAACACTTGAATTGATGTTCACTATGGCTCCAAGGTTCCTTAAAGATAAATACTGGCAAACTTTGTTGTATTCAGCTGTGCAGATCTTTCCTTGTTTCTTGAGCTTTAGGATAAGTCCTGTTCCAAGAGATGCATAAAGGATTTCTTCCAAAACACACGGCTGCAGTTGATTTGCTTTGTGTGTTGTTGTTTGAAAGAGGATGAGTCTGTACGCACAGGTAACACTTTGAATGGGAGTTCATTTTTATTGAAAGGTCTCTTTGCACAGGACAAACATTTCTGCTTTTGACAGTCCTAGTGTTGACATAGTCTCAAAGGTCATTCTGCTCAGTGGCAGTTGAAAACATGGTTAATCATTTCTGAACAGGGTGCAGAAGTTGCGATCAAAATGGTGGATGTTTTCAAGATGGCGGCAAAGTCAATTCTAGCTAAATCACGTTAATCATAGGTTTTAATAAAAATGTGAATGTCTTAGGCCAATGTTCATAATCAGGCGGTATTTATGCGAATATGGTTTAACAGTTTGGTGTGCTAATATATCATGATTGTGTGCATGGCATACCTATATGGCATACTAGTTGACATATGGTTGGCAACTAAAATAGTCTTGTATCTGCTTTATTGCAAACTTTGGAAATAGCATCAAAGGGGAATTTGTACAATCCAGGATCACCAAATGCTAACCCTAAAATTCTGACATTTCAAAAACACCTCAACTAGCCAAGATGCCCCATGAAATGTCAACTGCTTTTCAAATCATTGTCCCTATGGATAGTTCCCTCCCAGGTGCCCAATCTGATTAATACCTGCTGTGCTTTGCTTCATGGTGCCCTATATCATAACTGTGCCACTGTGAGTTTTCTGTCCTGTATCCTGTGTAACACTGGTTGGCGTAGATTCACCGCAGTGGAAGATCTCATTTAGATTCCCTGTTTGATGTACCCAATGTAAATTTGCAAGTACAGCACCTAGATATTAAAGCTTGAACTCATATTATGAAAAATGGTTCCTAACATCTCAACTAGACTTTGGCCTCTCAGGAGCTCCCACTTTATATTCTCTTCAGGAATAATCCCCAGTCATTGTCTACTTTGTTTCCCACGTCCTACGTTTCCCCGTCTCCCTTTGTTTCCTCATCCAGAAGTAGTTGCATCACACTCTCCACTTCTAAATACAATAGCCCACACCAGGATGACTCAGGATGTCTCGCACAAGCTTCTCCCCAAAGGACAACACTATTACGCTGGCATTGAAGTTGCACCCCCACTGAGACATTGTCATGGAAACATGCCTGGATGTGCTGAATTGTCTACTGACCCATCCACCAACCTCCCCCACTAACATTCTCAGCTTCTACGTGCAAACACACTATGCACAGACCAATTTAGCCATCCACACAAGCAATCTATCCTAGTGCCATGGGCACATATCCCCACACCCCTCTAGACAAAATTGCATTTATGTTTGAACATAGAACACCTAGAACAGACTTTCATGCAGGGCTTGGTGTACTTACGGTCTGCACACCTATCCACAACAGCAAATCTCTCTTCAATTGCTCCTATCTCCCTACTAACCAAACCCATTACCCTTCTCTTTCATATCCGACAAAGCACTCGGAGACCATGCAAATGACAGTAGTGTACCCTATACATCCCTATACATCCCAGAACAAGAATGCAAAAAACCAATACATGTTTTCTATAGGACCTGATTGATTTGTATTAGGCAAAAATGAATATGTGCCCTTTTTTAACAGTGGGTATATGAATCAGTATTAATTTAGGGAACAAGCCTTTACATTTTGGTGAAAGGCAATCATTGTTCTCATCTATGAAGCAGGTAAACTTAATTTCTGGGTGACATGTCAAATTTCTATGGGGTGTTCTTTTTAGGGAGACTCTCAGACTGAACTGAGGAGAAGAACAGTATGACTAGTCTCCAAACAGGGGGGTGATGATGGCAGATCATCACTTAATTCACTATCTTATGTTGACTAAGTGGATTATAGGGAACATGCAATACCACTCCCTTGCCTTAATGTATTTGAGAGTTGCTTCTGAGTTGCTTTTGATCATGCGTTGCTTTTGAGTTGCTTTTGATCATGTTAACATGGCAAAGTTATGTGGTCCATTGAGCCAGTTGCCAGTGGATTATGACTTGGTAGTGACCTCTATAACAGTACTACCATCACTATCCACCAAGGCAAAGCTGGTGGCCTAGCCTGCACCTTCTCGTGCTATAAGGTGTACAACTACTTTTTAATTTAAAATTAAGTAGCATGGTGGCCTCATTATTTACAGTTCCATCAGAAGCCCCATCGTTTGCAATTGTAATTCTGATGTTTGCTGACAACATGTTCCTTTCACAGAAAATTACCTTTCTCAACTCTTCAATGATTTTCTGAAAAAGGTGCAGGGCAATCATCCAAATGCCAAATAATCTAAAATCATGACTGTGGGATATCACTATAAAATCAAACGACCATTTTGAAACGATCAAGAACTTGTTAAAGGTGGCTAACTTTTGAACATTAGGAATCGTTTTCTCACATATGCTAAATTGGAAAGGGCAATTTAACAAGACTGAGAGAAGATTTATACAGTCGTCTCAAGAGATTATCAGATTAAATCATAGTTATTGTGGCAGAGTGGTGGTCTTCTATAAGAGCCTAACTAGGTATTGTCCTGAAGGGGGCCCGATAAAGGGTATTATAGCATTTAAGCATCACAGTTGCAAATTCGAAACAGAGGGATGATTAAACGAAATATATCATGACATTGAATACAATTGAATACAGTTGTCTTTTAATTCTAAATTTTGTATTGAGTAATAATATTTGAGATTAGGGGGTATGCCGCCAAATAAAACACCAAATAAAGTTAACACGATTTTCACTCTATCACTTCTTCAAGAGTTGCATTTACAATTTGAACTCTTTTTTATCGGTGTTACAGCATACATTGTTCTTTGTTTTAGGAGCCATTTCACCAATCAATATACAGAGACCAATTTATGCCGGGAAACTGTATCAAAATAATGAAATGTTAATGTATAATTAAAACAGTTTCGAACTAAGTACCGCAATACTAAACAGAACCAGCTAAACTGAACATTCTCCATTAATTATACTGGGAATGAGCGTACTTAAGCAAACATTACACATTTTGAAACAGCCCCATTGAAATGGGTAGCACAAAGCAAATACGTGGCTTTACCAGACCATCACACAGGTAAAACATGAATATTTTTTCACCAACAATGAAGTCAGGCGGATCTTACAATAACTCTTGAATTCTGGGCCCTAGTCTTCACTCATACTGCCAGCTTAACTTAATGTGTACCCATTTTTACCTGCGTTTCCTCCTGATCCATTAGTGGCATCCAGTCAAGACATGTGTACTGTTTTAAAAAAATATATATTCTGTTTTAAAAAATATATATTAAACACATTTTATCTTGTTAATCTCTTTTTTTTTTTGCACTGCAGTTTTTTTTTCATTCGCCTCCCTGCGAATCATTCAGGCTTACTCTTGAGCTCGGCAAAGCCACCAAAACGAGAATCAAAGTGTGCTCAAAGAAGCGTCGTAGAGGTGTTACAGAAACCTTGCACCAGTACAATTAGCGCTAGGACATTAATGGCGGAATTCATTATTTTTTTTAGTGTGGTGCAAAGTGAATTTGCACTGCCAACAAACACCCTGATTCACAGAGCAGTACATAGTGTATTTTTGCAGTGCTAAGTCGCTTTGCAGTGGAAAAGTACTCTTTGCACCACAAATTAGCCCCATTTAGTGTAGTGTAAAGAGGTCTTTTACAGTGCAAAGATACTTTGCACTGCAAAAATATACTTTGCACTGCTCTTTGAATCCAGGTGTTTGTCGGCAGTGCAATGACACTTTGAACTAGTGCAAAGTCACTTTGCACCTTGCACAAAATTCCATGAATCATGCCCAAATTCGTTTTGTGCAAAATACCTATTCAAAGGGCTATGGGCCCGATTCATGGAATTCTTTGGATGGTTCAATGTGACTTGGCACTGCTGAAAAGTGACTTTGCACTGTCAACACAAACACTGATTCATGAAACTGTGCAAAGTGCATTATATACTGCAAAAATGACTTTGTACCGACTTAGCACTGCAAAAATACACCTTGGACAGTTTCTTTTTTTTTTTTATTGAAAAACTACAGTCTTAATATTTAGAAAAAGACTTTTGTTTCAGAACAGAACGAAAGGTAGATAAACAGAAGAAGAGGAAAATAAATAAATCAAGCTCCAAATCAAGATCATAAACGCCGAACCTTAGCCACAGAAATCAACAATGACACTGTGTGTGTGCCGTATAAGTTTGTGAGCCTGTTCGACGCAATTACGTTCGTATGGACTATACAGGAAATTTCAGAAGTTCATTCAAGTAATTGACTAGTGCGCACACATGTTTCGTATTGTTGCCATTTGAGATTGTGTGCCACCATACTGCCATGTCACCGTCTGCAGGGGTATATTTGCCCAAATGTTTCGAGCGGAACTCACAGGTTGCTTGACAGTCTAGAATTAAATGTTTTAGGGATTCTACCGCATCTCGACAAAAGCGACAACAGTTATTGGTTATAGATGGGTTTTTCCTTTGCCATAAGATCTCTTTCCACTGCAGGGTATTCAAACGAAAGCATAGAAATTGCTTGCGATAATGGCGTGAGTAGCATCGTATCAGATAACGTGGCTGTGTATTTAATTTTTTATGGTCGCTGCCTAACCAGGAGGCTGCCGCCAATGAGTCTCGTTTCTCTAAATTGATAATCCATGACCAAGTTTCAAACTTTTTCTTGGCATATTGAGGTCGACGAAAGAGATCAAAGTTACTGATTTCAGCCGCATTGATCCAGGCTTGCACTCTTGGACAGTTTCATGAATCAGTGTAAAGTCACTTTTCAGCAGTGCAAAGGCACTTTGAACCGTGCCAAAAATTCCATTAACTGGGTATGTCTAGGAAAACATGACTCTGGTGCAAAAGCGCATGGAGCTTTTTGCTCTCGGACAATTCTTGCTTTAGTGCTAATTGCGCCTGCATCAGTGCAACATGTCTGTAAAACCACACCCACGTTCACCTCTGTTTATTAATAGTTTAGTTTGTGAGTGATGGAAACCATTAAAAGTTTGACTTTTATCTTCTCTTGCACTTCAGTCTTGTAGGGCCTTCTTCACAGGGGCCATGTTCTATATTACTGCAACAGAAACCAATCTCTGCTTTACCGAATTGCCGGGTAGTAAAGCTATGTGAATTGATCAATAGATTATGAGATTAGCAGAAAGACAGGGAAATTGCTGAGCGTGTTTGGCTTCGGTAATTAACTACAGGTGTTGCGATTCTCAGGAAGCAATGTTATATGTTCATTTTGCTTGCATATGCACATAGGTGTTCTGGTGATTTCCCAACACCGCAGTGAGAATGAGAACTCAGCATAGCCTTTCATCGGTAAAACGAATGCCTTTGCTGATAGGATGCACATGTTTCTGATACAACACAATTGCCATGGGGCAGTGTTATGGAGGATGCTTGTGCATTCTTGGCACCTAGATGACTGCTACAAGCTCTCCTTGGACGGAAATGGCTGACCTTTGAAGAGTGATGGCATTTGTCTTTGAATTCTCAGTTGAGCTGAGATGAGACTATGCATTCTAATACAATCAATGAATCACAGGACGAGATAGTAGTGTGTCCACGGGACACATCAATAATTATTTATGTGCCATTGTAAAGCCCTTTGGTAAACATCAAGTGTTTTTGAAAAAATACAGCTAGCGTTTATTAGTAAAACAAATCCTTGTTTGGTGCTGCAGTGCGATGGAGGTCATTTCAGAACACTGCAGTTAAAACAGAAACACGTAGGCGAGTTTAAAACGTGTTTAGCTATACACAAATCATTTATATTCCATCGCGAGCATTTGGCGGACAACAGAGAAAAGGACCCTGCGGCGGATATGTGGAAAAGCATGCTTTTAAACGTCGTCAAATTGAAATTACGCTGCAAAGATGCAATATTTAGATCCGTATTGCCTTTCGTTAAACATAGCTGGGCTGAAAAAAAAGCAAAAACGTGACATCTTTCTTTATGATATAAATACCTCTTTGTGCACAGTTTTATGAAATCATGGTATATTCTTTACAACCTATGTGCAGGGGGTAAGTTCTCTTAGATCTCGAATATGAGTCATTGAAAGGTGACCATGCCATAATTTCAAATAATGCTAACAATATCATAAAAGTGATCATCAAAAGATGTTGCAGTGAAGTAGCAGAGGGTAACCTTGAGATATCTAATGTCTGATGTCCGTCTAGATATGCACATACTGGTTTCTGATTTCAGACACACTCTTTGACTTATGGAGAGAATGCGTGATAACGTGATAACGTCTCAGTGAATCCAGGGAATGTATACAAATATGTGTCTTGAAAGAGTTGTCTGGGCTTACAGATGTCTTGGTATTCAGAGCATGAATTCGGTTGTAAATATAGCATGTGTTCTATAGCGCACACAATTTTATTGTAGCTGTCCTTTAAGTTGTGAATGGCTGGTTTAGGAAACCATTAGCGACCCATTAACTCTCTGAATGCTCTACCCTCCTAGTGCGACACTATGTAATTCAGAATCAACTGCCATAGCAACTGGCCTCAATGCAGGGGTATATGGACTTTTCTCCGTCATGTTTTTCTTCCTGGATTGCTGCAGGGAAGGGGTGGTATTTTGTTAGATGTATATGGTTCCTCATGCATCCATGGTAACAGTGAATAGGTTGTAATGGGATATGGGTTCACTGACTACATGCAATTATGTATGGGTAGGCCCATCCCACACCACACAAAGTGTGGGATGGGCCTACGCAATGAATCAAATAGGCGACGGAACATTCATATTCACCATTCTCACCCCAAAATGAGGAAGAGCGAGGAATAATGTGGGCGTGCTAAGGGACACACCACGCAAAGAACTTCACATCGGGAAAAGTGACACGCAAACCTTGTGATCTTACCATCACATGATAGGAGATGCAATGCACAATACACAAACAACCAATGCACAAACGAAACCAATATAAAGCATGCAATGCACAGTATACAAACGTTGCTCTACCAGGATGAATCAAGCCATATTGCGAACATTCATACTTGTCCGTAGGAGGAGGAGGAGGATGGTGAGGGACAGGATTTTCCTAGCAAGTTCTACACTCTTTGGGATGCCAGATGACCATGTGTATGCAAGGTACAGGTTCCCAGCCCATGTCACCCTAGGCCTGGTCAGAGAGTGACCATCACCCACCATCTGCTTGCATGCCCTCACATCCATGGAGAAGGTGCTGACAGCCCTACAGTTCCTAGCCACTGGCTCTTTTTAGCTCACCCATGCCATTGTTGAGGCCATATTGCAGGCCACGTAATCCTGTTGTCTACACCAGGTATTTTGCTGCATCACATTCACATGTGTGTGTGTGTGTGCATAGGCACATATACATGTCACACACACTGCAGGTAAGGCAGAGAGTGTATATATATATATGTAAACAAAGGAGATCAGGTAGAAAACTGTTAGATCATTCGAATGCTCATCTGTCTGAAAAAAGGGATGACAACTAATCACCCTGAAAAAATGGACTAGGATTATGACACAAAACTCTTTTGGCATTAAATCTTTTTAATTTGTATATTCAATACTCAATAAAACGTTGTTGTACCAACTTATTTTAAAACTTTCCTGTAACCCAAGATTTCTGACCCACATGGTGGGTATAACACCAATCTAATGGGAACATATACCACAAAACTTCTTTACAACATTAAAAATTTCACATACACAAAACATTTAACATCCGCTAGACATTTAAACAATGTGTTGAGATACACAGAGCATCTGTCAACAGGCATCAAAATAGCTGCAGTTGTACTGTGCATGGTACGCATCACCATGGCAAACAACAGCACCTGGCCTGTGGTGTGTGAGTGGTGTCAGGGGCAGGTCCTCCACTCTGTTGCATTTGCATGAGCATGGCAGCCTCCACATGGCCTGCAATGCTCTTGTGGGTGTTGTGTGGTCTGGGGAGCATACGCCCAGACAGAGCACACGCACCAGAAGTGGACTGCCAGTGTGGGTATACACACCAGAAAAAGGTGAGTCAATGGGCTGCCACGCAGCAGGCATGACACATGCAAAAAATACAAGCAATTGCTCACCAGCCTCCCATCACCATGTCTCCCCAGAACCCATGCAGCAGGACATGCTCACATCAGGCCAATGCAATAAAAACACCCCACATAGTGACAGCTGTGGGTTGCAATTCATGTGAATTAGATTTGTCCTAGCTGGTTGCGTGTGTCCTGGTCCTGTGCCACTTGATTTGGTAAGGGAGTGGGTGGTGCCTGTGAATGAGGGTGGAAGCACTCCTGCATCTCTACAGCAATATTATGCAGGAAAAAACATGCCAGAATGATTTTGCATACTCAGGGGTGCATATAGCAGTATGCCACCTGAGAGGTCAAGGGAGTGGACCCATGAATTAAGCACTCCAAATGTGTGCTTCACTATCCCTTTAAGGGCTGTGTGTGCTGCATTGTATGCACCACAATGGAGTGGCTGGATTCTGGATTGACATCAACGGGAATGCTGAGAGCGGGTAGGCACTGTCCCCTGCATTGCAGTGTTTGTTGCTTATTGCATGTATTGTTATTTCTTGTGTTTGTGTGTCATGTGACTGCTTGTGAGTGTGTGGTGGTTGATACTCAACCACAAACCAGCTGTTTCCAAATGTTCCCAAATCCAGGGCCTGGTATGTGGGTGAACAGCACAAGATGCAGGTGCCATGCGTGCATCCTGGGAAATTGTCTATGACATGCATGATGTGTCCCTTGGCATCACAAATCACCAGCACATTGTTGGAAGGCTAATCTTTCCTGTCACAATACATGTGCTCCGTCTCTCGGAGGAGAGGATTAAGGTGCTACATGTGTGCAGTCGATGGCTCCCGGGACATGGGCAAAGTCGGCAAATGCATATAATTCCTGGCACACTCTTTGCCTTTCCTGCAGTGTGCATGGTATGTCAATGTGCCCATGCACTCATGCTAGGATGCAGCACAAGACCTGGTGGGGGCACCTTGATTGTGTGGGCTGTGATATGCCACTGATGATGGCTGTGCTATGCCTTAATGAGCCATTTGCCAGGCACTGTGGGGCTGATAGCACTTTGACCAGAGGTGTCACAGCCTGTGAGCACATGGTGGGTGATACCAGGTAATTCTCCCAATCCCTTACCAGGTGTAGGATGACATGGGGAGGAAAGTGGTATCCTAAATGCACCTGCTCATCTGGCATCCCAAATGGTGTTGTTTGTGGATGGAACATTCTGGCCCTCCTCTTCCTGCTCGTCCTTCCATGTAGTAAAATCAGAGTTAGCAATGCAGGTTCTGGCATTGTGGCAATTGTATGTCCATTAGGGTTGCCTAGTGCTTTTTATGCATGGGCTTTCATTGCGCTTTGCACTATGCAATGGGTGAAGGGTAGCAGTAAGTTTGTTTGCCTTTGGAGTCAGGCAGATAGCGTGCCTCCCTACCCACGAACATGTTCATCCTATTTTCAACTTTAATGGGGATTTTGCATGTTCCAACACATATTTAGTTCTTTGCACTGGCCCCTGCCGCGCAATGCACTCTGTGTCATACAAATCGCTCCAGCACAGTACAAAGTGAGAAGGGCCAGTGCTTCTCACTTTGATTTGTAAATCTGGTAATGACAATTAGCTTGGCACAAATTCAATTTTCGCCACGCTAAAACCTTTTTTATTCACTGAGTTAGTCGGAAACAAATCACTTTTTGACATCTCAATTTATAGGTCAGAGATAGCAATGGCAGTGCCGGGAGTATAAAGGGTATTTGGAGAGGTAGCAGAAGCTATCTCTGGTGACACCTAATTGATGTCCATGTCACATCTGAATAATAATCTTATTATTCTATTGTTGTTAAAAAAGCCAATGCTTTGATGGAAAGGGTGCTATGTAGAAAGTTGTTTAAGGGCATTATCCAATTGAGTGAGAATAGGTTGTAAAAATATTTATTTTTGTACTGTGTTAATTTCTGGTTCATATATTATTCCATTGGCCATCATAATCCCTTAAGGTTCTTCTCTACGTTTGAAGTTTCTGGGCATTTAACAATTTCGGTAGTGCAAAGGATAACTTCCTGTGGTGTGACATCAGGTGAAGCGATTGCGAGCTCTGTCTTGTCTTGGCTCTTTTTTAGGTTACTATTCTTCATTGAGGTTTCCATTGGGGCACCCAGCTGGTGAAGATGACCTTGGTGTCTTTGGTGGTAGTGATTATACACATTATGTGTGTGTCTTCTGGGTATTGGTAGCTGGACAGTCTACGCATTGTTAAGCGACTTCAATTCAGTACTCCAACTAAGTCAGTGCCTAGTCTGGGATGCCCAAGTGAAGCCCTTATTTATATATTTTTATGACAGGTTCATGGATCTGGATGATAAACCCTTGTATAACGCCCCTCTCTTTGAATCCCCCTGACCTCACTGAGCCAAGAAGTAGGTTTGTTTTGCAAATTAAAAGATTGCATGCCCTATTGAAGTCCAGTTGTTGCTCCAGCTTTTTCTGGCTCTGCAGTAGGGGGTCCAAACCTTCTTGGTACTCCTTCTGCAAGGCCAGGAATCTGGTATCCTGGTCTGACTTTTCCTGTTGCAGGATAACCATGTTCTCTTTTATTTTAATGATATACTGCCTACTATAATTTTCTGACTCCTGGCTCCACTGCAGCCTCTGCTCAGAAGAGACCAGGTCTGATTGGGCCTTTTCTAATGCCATCTGTTGCCTATTAGCCAGATCTTGGCCTTCAGCACATTTGTCCTGTATGGCTCCCATATACAAATACAAATATGCCGCTATACTAACAATCTTCTTGTGCTTATCTTTGGCCTTAGGGGCCATGTATAGTTTGCTCAGGGCCACGTGTAAGGGACCCTGATCTTTCCAGCTGTCTAACCCAGTCGCATTGACCTGTTGTGTGATTGCCTGCAGCCACACATTCTGGTCCTGTTCAGACCATTCACCTCTCAAAACAGTTTATGTAAGAGGTGCTCTCTAGCTATCTTCATATCTACCAATGTCGTCATTCTGGAAATTGATTTCCTTCCTGACTTGCAGAAGTTTGTATTTTATTTTGCAAAACAGACTGTTTCCTTAGAGCGTTCCTTTGAGGAGTGATTATCTGTTAAACGACTTCAATTCAGTACTCCAACTAAGTCAGTGCCTAGTCTGGGATGCCCAAGGGAAGCCCTTATTTATATATTTTTATGACAAGTTCATGGATCTGGATGATAAACCCTTGTATAACGCCCCTCTCTTTGAATCCCCCTGACCTCACTGAGCCAAGAAGTAGGTTTGTTTTGCAAATTAAAAGATTTATTTGAAAATTAAACAATATATATATACATATCTATATCACACTTTTATAATAAATTAATATTTGATCACACACTTATAAATATGACAGTGATCAACAGTGGATAATATTACACTACCACACTGTTGTAATCACTTAGGAGTTGGTATAGAAAGGATAAGGTACCTGAGAATGCTTTTATGGTTTCAAGGAAAAACAATGATGGAAAGAATGCAGCACAAAAATAAACTGATATGGTTTCAACAAGAGAGAATATAATCACTTTTCCCCTTGTGGCAATTCACTCACCCTGTGTGCAGTAGAAAGAGGTGGAAGAAGAGCACACAATTTTCAGGAATACCATCAAATGCAATACCAATTCAGTTCCCCCCTAGCAAGCTTGGAGCAACAGGGATGATTTTAAAACACAGGCAAAAATACTTTAAATGTGATTTGTACTGAAGTGAAAATATGCGAAAAATGATTTTAATTCCTTATAAGAGATTCAGGGTAGGTAATAGCTACTTAAGATTGGTTCAGGTCAACACTACCAATTATTCCTGAGGGATTATTAGGTTGAAACGAATCTCAGCAATGCAAACAAAAGCAGATATTTTTTTACAAGTGGTGAAATTCAGCTAGTTGCAATTCGGGGCACTTTTTCTGAGTGCGTCGAGCGCGATTACGGAAAAACTGTAAGGATTAGAACAGTTGGAAAGCTTAGATTCTTAGCTTTAAAATGAAAGTTAAATCTCGTTCCTAGCACATGTGGTTCAAAAGATACAGACGATTTAAGGGAGGTAGTTTCTCGAAATTAAAGTAAACTTCAGAATGACAAAATGACACTTTTACAGGTTTGAAATCACAGAATGGACACACGATTTCTATGCAGTTCTAGGCAGGTTAAATTGGATGGGATAAGCCTATTTTAAACTAATAAATGACTATGCACAGTTATGGCTGGGTGCTCACACTATAAATTTGAAATTGGCTGTCAAGATCTGGTCAGGTTGGCTGCGGTTCTCTCGCCACGGGACGGTCTCTGGCACTGGTTCTGGTCACAGCGATCTGGTCTGGGTCTGGTCTGCGGTTCTGGATCTCTGGTTCTGGTCTCGGCACTGCACAGCGGTCTGGATACAGCTCTGCTTTCTGGGTTCTGGCACAGGGTTCTAGCCAGAATCAAACAGCTCGCCCGGCTGTTGAATAGTTTGGTTAGGTGGCTGGATTCTGAGGCCTGCTGAGAAGGATTCAGCTTTTGGACTAGGCCTCTCTGCTGAAAGTTCTGAAGTCTGATTTCTAAGTTCTGGTTCTGGAGTCTGCAAGAAATCAGTTTGAAGTGGAAAGTGAATCTCCCTTCCTGGGTCTCAGTGGGTCCTTTTATGTCTTTAGAAAGTGGCTGGGGAGGCTCACTTTCTATGCCCCACCCTAAGAGGATCCTGATAGGCTAGAACATTTTCTGTGCTCTCACTGGGGAACTAAGTTGTGAGTCAGAGTGTTGCTACATTTTACAATCTATTGAAGAAACGCCCCTTTGTTTTTACTGAGAAAATCATTTTTACCCAAAACACATATTTCCCAGATGCACAAGTTGTTGGAAATACATGAACACATGGTGGATGAATTAAGACAGGTCTCTGATCAAGCCCCATATTCCTGCGAGCTTGGGTTCAGAAATGACAACATTTTGCGCTTTTTACTAGCTTTTGGTTTTTCCTCAAAATTTACACAGAGATACACCCCTGCCCTGAGCACATTACAATAATTTTTCAATTCTCTAGTGTAAACACAGTGTCTGCAATATTAATAAATAGTGGGGTTTGGCCTCAGAACATCGTACGGAGTCCTAACACCTCTTGAAATGTGCACAGTAAAATCACAGGAATCATGATATTATTGATATAATTTTGACAGTTATGTACTATGAATTATCCATCTTTTTATAATTATGCTGTGGCCCAGATGGGTGTGGTTTAGGTTCCAAAGCACATGGGAGAATTTCTGTCAGTACCCGCCTCCAACTCACGTGGCTCCCAGAGGCAATGCTCCTCCCAGTTTCTTCCAAGAGGAAGCCATTTACGACCCCTGATTTAGCATTTGCCTGGAGCAAAGGGAAGTTCATTGTTCTGTTTCCCTGCTCACAGGTGCTCCTCCCCTGATTCAATCAGAGAGGTGTATTCTACTTTTGCTGGGAACAGCAGAAGGCAGCCAGGCCTGTGAATGCAGTTGCTGGGCAAGTTTCAACTCCTGTCGGGGTTAGTTGCCGGGCAGAATTCAATCTCTTCAAGCCAGGCTTCAGCTAAATGTCGCTTTTGTTACAGTTTTCCTCATTCAAATCAAACTTACAATGTTTACACATGCAGCTAGAACGCTGATTCTAAGTTCAAAACTATGACATTTAAACAGTTGCAACCTATGTGACACTCAAAAGTAGGTCACTCATTTATTTAAAACATTTCGATTTTAGTGGTTTTAAATCCAATTTCACTTAAGCTGCTGACATCCACAGCTCAGCCTGTTTTGTTATAAACATTGCTTTAGGCTCTTCATCTTTCCAGATTTTGTATGCACACAAGACTACATTCTGCCAAATGTCTGCTGGTGTTCAGTGAGATTTTTGAATATCTTGCAATGTTTAAAGTAGGCATTTTTAGCTTGCATTTAGAGAAACAAAGGTGATTTCAAAGTGCTTTTTGAGCTAACAGGCACTGCTGTTTTTCCTTTGGCACCACGTTTCACTCATGGCGCTTCTGGCCCATCACGCTAGCACTGGTGGGTGGCAGGTCAGGTGACCATTTTGGTGTGCGCAAAACTGCGCGGTTTTCCTGGATTCTGGGCATAATGTGGGCTTTTTGGCCATCTAGGATTTTCTAAGCCCACAGCACCAAATGTTGTAGCATAATAGTTCAAACGTGGGTCAAGATACCTGACAAGCACCCCCACCCGACTGCACTTTGATTTCGAGTCGATGGGGAGTCGGGTGCAAAGGATGTTTTGATCCACGTGATGGGATGTCCGCATTATCTTCTTCTGATTCCGCAGATGGCACAGTTCAGCATCTTTTCCTCCATCAGGGTGGATCGATCGGTTCTCCTCGTCGGTCCAGATGGGAGTTTCGGGCGGTACCCCGGGCCCCTTGGATCTGTGCTCTCGGTCCCTGGGTCGTCCTCCTTGGTCAGTCTCCATGGTTTCATCTCTCCTAGGATGACAAAGCATAGCAGCAGAAACATATTTGTAGACATTTCCCCACCACTATTAATGGTGGGGCGAACATATACATTTTATAAATCAGGAGACATTTGCATTCAAGAATCATAGAATTTTATAGGGTATATGTGGGATATTTTAGGGTTGGACTTGTATTACTCTGGATCGGCCCCCTCTGGGATTGCAGAGGAAACCTCCAGTTGCTGCACAGTGTGCCTGGGATGGCAACACTTTAGCTGATTAATATGGACCCACTTCTCTTCCCCTTGCGCCAAACTACCTTTAGGGATGTGGATCTTGTAGGCGACTGGGGAGATCTTGTCTACAATTTCAAAAGGTCCCTTCCATGTAGGCAAAAATTTCCGCTGTTTGGCCTGGTTCCTTTGGAAATTGTATAGATAGACGCGGTCTCCCACATTGTATTCTTTCCTAGTAGTCTTCAAATCATAATGAGTTTTCATACTCTCAGCTGATCTTTCTAGATTCCGCTGAGCATAGGCAAAAGCATGTTGAAGGTGTTTCCTTAAATTCTCCACATACTCATGAGTTGTGGAGGCATTAATCAGTGTCTGCTCTTGGGTCCTGTAGAGCAAATGCTGGGGAAGCACCATCTTGCATCCAGTTATCAGCTCAAACGGTGACATTTTAGTTGCAGATGAAGGGGTAGATCTGATTGCCATTAGGACCAGAGGTAATCTGATATCCCAACTTGGCCCAGAATCTGCCACAAACTTTTTTAATATGCTCACAATGGTTCTGTTGTATCTCTCCATTGCACCAGAAGAGGCTGGCCGGTAAGCAATATGTAGCTTCCTTTTAACCCCCAGTATATCCCACATATTTGTCATTACTTCACTGGCGAAGTGGCTACCTCTGTCGGACTCAATCCTTTGGGGTAGTCCAAAATGCGAAAAGATGTGATTGATCATCAGGGCAGCTGCTGTTTCTGCCTTGCAGTTTGGGGCTGGGAGACATTCCACCAATTTAGTAAATAAGCATGTCACCGTCAACATGCACTTATTCCCCCTAGAGGAGCGAATCACAGGCCCTATGTAGTCGACTTGCAAATCTGACCATGGCAGTGTCATCCCCCTTTTTTGGAGAGGCACACGGTGTGTGAGGGATGTTGGCTGAAATTGTGCACACACAAGACACCCCTTCAAGTATTGGTCGAGGTCCTGCCCCATGTGTGGCCAGTATGCAACCTCTCTTAAGATCTCAAGTGTTGTGTGAAACCCCCTATGACCAGTGGTGGCCGCATCATGGGCGTGACTTAACATCAGGCTTCGGAATGAGGTAGGAACCACCCACTGATCATAGCCAGCTTGGGATTTCCTTACCAACAAACCGTCTTGGATTCAGAACATTTTTGGACATTTCATCAACACTCTAAGGTCCTCTTTCCCAATGTAATTGGTATCCATCAGGGGAAAGTTCTCAGGGCCCTCAATGTGTTGGTAAAACTTACCAATTATTGGATCCCCCTTCTGAGCCATAATCAAATCAGCATCTGGGGTCTCTTTACTCCATTGTGCAGTTGAAAGATCATTGTGAGCATTTGTCTGGGACCTAGTGATAGCAGTGACCTGGATTTCCCCCAACAGGGACTCATTCTCTATTAGATCCCCTTGGATGGCCCCGGTTTTGGCTAACTGGTCAGCTAAGTCATTTCCAGTTTTGTCTGGTCCCTCTACTTTGGAATGACCCTTGATCTTTTTCCAGTAGACGGTCATCCCATTCGAGGTGACCAGATCATCAATATTTTGGATTAACTTCCCATATTTCAAAGGTTTGTTATTAGCACATAACATACCTCTGGTTTTCCAATTAACCAGGTGCTCCACGAACCCGTTCCGTACATAATCCGAGTCTGTGATTATGACCAGTTCGTGGAGTTGACGTTGGACAGCAGTGAGGATGGCTTGATGCACAGCCATCAACTCTGCCACTTGACTACTTCGGCGACCAATTTTGTAACCAGCGGAGGGTTCTGGGGACTCATTCACCCATGCATTCCCTACACCGGCCTCCAGTTCTTTTTCCCCATTGTTGTCAACATGGTAAGAGCATCCATCCACATAGACAGTGGGCATTCCCTCACACTTGTCTTCTTCAAAGACTTTGTGTGGGGAATTAAGGTATGCCTCCATGTTGTCCTTGATTTTTAGACTTTCGTCCTCGAGACAGTTTTCTCTGGTACAATCATGCAAGTCAGCCAAACCTTTGGCGAGGGGACTCTTCTTGTTTTGGCCATATCTGACCTCCACAGGAAAGCCTTGCATTGACAGAATCCCAGAAGTAATTTGGGAATCACTCACATTTCCGGCCTGGATTCTATCACTTTGGAGATATTGCAGAGGCTGGTGTGGAGTCTCCATTATGATGTGTTCCCCCTGGATAAACGGGCGGTAATTCTTCAATGCCCACACCGTTGCCAGGAGTGCCTTCTCACAATCATTGAATTTTTCCTCCACAGAGGATAAAGTTTTTCTCGCATAGGAGATTACTTCATTGACCTTGTCATGCTTTTGATATAATACTGCAGTCAAGCATGCATTAGAGAACCCCGTCTCCAAGAAAAACTCCTTGTTTCTGACAGGGTAAGCTAGGCAAGGCGCTTGTGAGGGGCTTCCTTTGAGCTGTCTTACTGCCTCGGATTGTTCTGGACCCCATTCCCACTTGACCCCCACCTTCAAGAGATGAATCAGGGGTCTGGTGATCTCTGCATAGCCCTCAATGAGCTTTCTGCTGTAATTAGTCAGTCCAAGGAGTCTCCTTAGTTCCCACAGAGTTGTGGGGTCCTTCAGTTTCTGAAGTGCTTCCACTTTCTTTTCCTGGGGACAGAGACCCTGAGGAGTAATCTCATGCCCCAAGAAATTAACACGGGTTCTACACCACTGTGCTTTCTGAAAGGAAAGTTTTCCTCCGGCGGCCCTCAACTGTGTCAGAAAATAACAGATCTCCGCTATGTGTTCCTCCACAGATGAACTTTTGATGAGGACATCATCTACATAAGCCAGGTTACCCCTTGCACCCAGGTCGGGCATGGCCTTCTGTAGGAAAATGTTGAATTAATTGCCGGAGTTGAGTTATCCGAAGGGAGTCCGGGTCCATGTGTACTGCTTGCCCCAAAGGTAAAAGCCAGCTTGTTTTGGCCCTCCCTACTGACAGTCACAGTCCAGTACCCATTGGTCAGGTCTATTGCAGTGAATACCTGTGACCCCCGGATCTGGGCCAGTCCTTGGTCAATGTAGGGAAGAGGCCATCGGGAAGTATGGACCCATTTGTTGAGCTCCCTAAGGGCGGCACAGAGTCTCCACCGGCCGTTTGGCTTCAATATTCCCAGCACCGGATTATTGAAGGTGCTGTGGACTGGACGGAGTATTCCCCGGGACTCAAGGTTCTTAATTATTTCAGTAAGGGACTCCATGGATGCGAGAGGCAAGCGATATTGCTTCATAAACACTGGAGTCATGCCAGAGTCAGTGGGAATTGTTGTTGTGTGGATGTCGGTGTGACCACAGTCATATGAGTCCACCGCGAAGAGATCTTGGAAATCCAAGAAAACTTGTTTCAACTTTTGCTTCTGTTCCAGAGTCACACAGGCATCAGCTAGGTTGGCTCTCTCTTCCACCATCTGCCTGAAGCCTGGAAAGACTTCTGGTTTTGCTATCTCAGTGGCCTCCTCCAGCTGGGTGGAGAAGTCCCCGGTCAGTGTGCTGATTTGGAGTGGAGGCTTCAGGTGGGAAAGGCAGCCCTCAATGACCTGGAAAATCAACTCATCCCTTCTGAAGTCACAAGTCACATCTTCCTTACTATAAGGGCTGGAAGTGTACACCTGGAAGTTCCCCCCATGCCGGGTAAAGATCCTGTCTGGTGTTGGGTTGTCATCACTGTCACTGTCAAAACAGTCCTTGGGGATTGGTCCTAACAGTTCATTTCCTAAATCAGTGGAGAAATGTCGGTCATCAACAGCCATCCCAATAATGGTGCCTGCGGCTAGAGTAATACTCTTTAAGTCGCTGTTATCCACCTCTATTGGAATGGTGTCATGTTCTATGTTGACTAATGGTGTTGGGTTTACCCCCAACCCTTGCTGTTGGAAAGAAGCATATAGATGAATATAAGCATCAGGGTTTTTCAATTTTTGTCCTCTTTTAACTGTCACTTCCAGGCAGAATTGTCGGGTCCTTTCTGGGATGGTGACTTCAACTTTAATCTGAATTTCAACTGCATAAGATAGCAATTGAGCTGACGTAAATGCTTTTTCTGGATCATCAAAGCCCATGGGATTATCTGCTAATCGGGACCAAGCTTTGAAGTTTATTAGGTCCAAACTAATGGCAAAGCGATTGAGAATATCACTACCTAAGTAAAAGGCGATAGTGACGTCTCGCACGACCCAACAATTATGGACTATGCTCTTGTTGCCAATGGAGATTTTGAGCATACACCTGCTTGGCAGAAGATGTTTGGAATTGGGTGTTTCCAGATCCATTTCCCATTTGTCTATCAGTTTGAATGTTGGAATGGCTGGATCTTTTGGGAGTTGGCGGAACATGGCTTCGCTGATGAAGCTCTTACAGTTGTTCACACACACTCGGGCGAGAACAGAGTCCTTCCCATCATTTAACTGAACGGGGATGAACAACTGCTCTCCAATTTGCTGAATATCAGCCAGGCTCCGAGCTGATTTCACATCTTTCTGGACTATCGAAGTGGGAATGTCTGATTGTGGATTAGTAGAGAATTTCAGAGTGTTTCCTTCCAGTGTGGAATACCACCTTAAACTGGGCGGAAGGTTGATTTCCAGAAATAGAGAGGACCCCCATCACCAGTCTGTTGTGCTACTGCTATTACTGTCACGTCTGGAATTTGGTTGTTCTGGAAGTGAAATTCTACTTGGTCAGATTTGTGTTCAACCACGTGGCATGTGCCGTTTAAACTAACATAGTTGACACTCTGTTTTAATTTTATTGGTCGGCTAGTCTGGGTCCAGAGGACCTTGTTTACTAAATCTATTAGGGCTGACAACCTTCTCAGGAGATCATTCCCTAGTAAACAAGGGGTGCCCTCTGGAGTCACTACTATGACCGGGTGTTTCACCTTGTGTCGCCCAATTTTGATGTCCAAATCTGCAGTCCCCTCGACGGGAATTTCCTTCCCGTCAAAGTTCTGAAGTTGTCCAGGAAGAGAGGTGAGAGGAATTCGGTACTTCTCCCCCCTTCCTGCATTTAGTTCATCAAAGGCCCTTTTGGACAGAAGGGTAGCTTGGGATCCAGTGTCCACCAGTGCCAAAATTGTACCCTGCCCCCTACCGGGGCATAATATCTTCCCTCCTTCTCCTCAAGGGGGCACAGATAATGGACATTTTTGGACAACTGGTGGGCTAATTATTTTGTTTTAAACATTGTGAGAGAAAAGATTTGGGCAGAGTTCAGCAGGGAGTTTTGGGAATCTGAAAGAAAAAGTTGGCAATTGGATATTGATGCGGTTTTGGGTTCCCCTGGTTCCGGTTCTGGGCCGCCCCCCCCCTTTTTGGAGGCAGTCACCAGGATGGGTTTGAACCAGGCGTTTTCGGTAGTGTTGGTTCTGGGATAGAATGATGGGCGGCGACAGCTCAATCCCCACATCTACCCAGTCTATGGATACGGTTTTGGGTTCCCCTGGTTCCGGTTCTGTGCCGCCCCCCCCCCTTTTGGAGGCAGTCACCAGGATGGGTTTGAACCAGGGGTTTTCGGTATTGTTGGTTCTTGGATAGAATGATGGGTGGCGACAGCTCAATCCCCACATCTACCCAGTCTATGGATGCGGTTTTGGGTTCCCCTGGTTCCGGTTCTGGGCCGCCCCCCCCTCTTTGGAGGCAGTCACCAGGATGGGTTTGAACCAGGTGTTTTCGGTATTGTTGGTTCTGGGATAGAATGATGGGTAGCGACAGCTCAATCCCCACATCTACCCAGTCTATGGATGCGGTTTTGGGTTCCCCTGGTTCTGGTTCTGGGCCACCCCCCCTTTTTGGAGGCAGTCACCAGGATCGGTTTGAACCAGGTGTTTTCGGTATTGTTGTTTCTGGAATAGAATGATAGGCGGCGACAGCTCAATCCCCACATCTAGCCAGTCTGGGTTGGAATCCCTTGGGACCCATTTTTCCTTGGGAGGAGTTCCCCCATCTCTGAAGGAGAAGATCCTTTTCCCAGGATCCTCTGAAGATCCCTCTCCCTCAAATTGGAAGACCTGTATCTCCTCCACAAAATGGTTCTGTTTGGGTCCTTTGTTTCTCCTACCTCCTCTCTGCTCCTTGGGTGGTAGCCTTTCAGGGGTAGGAGATTTTGTTTCCGGTTCCTGGGTTTCCAGAGGCTGTTTACAAGTGGGGAAGGAAGCTTCCTCCAAGGCTTTACACCCCCCTTCCCCTTGTGCCTCCTCCCTGGGAACTGGTGGGTTATCGGGGTGCTGCCCCCGTCATTGTTCTGGAGCACCAGGCCCAGAGTTTGGGGCATTCTGCAGTGGCATGCTCATCTGAGGGTTCTGTTGAGCCCTCAGTATGTGACCCAGATCCCGTGCCATATTTTGGACCTGACGCTCTAACTGCGAAACCCGCTCGGGCTGATACGGGGTACTATTTTCTCCCCTGGGCTGATCCCAGGAACGGTAGCCATCGCTTCTCCGGTAGTACCCCGGGTTGGGAAGATTTGGGTCCCCCTCCACCCTTGAAGTCCCCTCTCCCGGATTAGGTGGTCTGGGCTCAGGGAATTGGGGAAAGAAGGATGGATGATTTTGGGGCTGGAAATTGGGTGGATACCTGGGAAAAAAGTTCTGCCCAGGGTTTGGTGAATTTCTCCTCTCCTGTGGGAAGTTAGGAGGGAAGTTCCCTCGGTTGGGTGCCTGGTTGGATCCCCCCCCTTGGGCTGGAGGAGTCCACACATACCCCAGGATGGGTCGGTTTCCCTTGTAGCGGGGATTTACATAGTCAGGGGAGCGAGGGACCCCATTTGTGGGACTACCTCCTTGACTCCCTGTCTGTGACTGGCCCGAGGGCCTTCTGGGCTGAGAATTATTCAGTGCAGGGGTGCTGGTCGGTTTTGGACTTTTCTGGGCGTTGTTTTTATTTTCTATGGGCTTCTGCACCTCATAGATCGGGGTGGCCTGTTCAATGACCCAGTCTAGTGACCTTTTCCCATGAAAATCTCTCTCTAGCTGGGTCATGATGTATTTGGGCAAGGTATGGAAAAACGTATTTACAAATTCTTTACTGTCCGTGCGCACTCTTTTGGTAGTCTGCGCAAAGGCACGCTTCAATTCCTGCACAAATTCTTGTGGGGCCTGATCCTCCCCACATTGCAAATTGTAGGCTGCCTTGCGAGCCTCTTGGGGATTTCTGTGAATAGAAAAATGTTTCAAGATGGCCCCCCTATATGTGGACCATCTTCAATGGTTTTTGTCCTCCAGCGCCGCAAAGAAACTGGAGTATTCTGGGGAGAATTTCCATTTGACATACTGAATGCAGCTACTGCTGTACTTCAAATGGAAAGTCTCCATCATTTGCTCATAAAGCTCCAAGTGTTCCCAAACAGAATACTTGGCGTTCTTGTGATAAGGGGTGATGACACTCCTTATTGCCTTAATCTGTGTTAAGGGGTCTTTAAGCAAGGCCCTTTTTGCCTTATTGGCCTTTTTGGTTCGGGTAAACCTGGTCCTTTCATCCTCTGACTCAGAAGCACTGCTCCCAGAGGTGCCCGTCTGATCTTCCAGGTTTTCCCAGATTCTGCGAGCCTGTGAATGGGTGACAGAATGTGGGGACCTGGTCTCCTGTGTCCTCTGACATTCAGAGGAGTCTTCAGATTCCTCTTTGCTACCAGGATTTCATGAGTACCCCCCCACTGACCTAACTGGGCAGAGGTTTTCAGAATGCCCTTAGAGGGCCTACTCTCCTGGGGTTCCCCACTAAATTGCACTGTACTTAGGTGCTCATACCTGGATTCCCGCCCATCCATTCCTGGGTGGTACTGGCCTATGAGCCCCATACTTTTGGCTGGATGGTAATCTGCCATCCCCGTGGCCCTGGGCTTATGTGCGCCATGGGACATGGGGGTGGCAGAGTCCATGTACTGGGAGAGATAAAGGCCTCTGGTACTAGGGCTCCTGAGGTTATGCTCAGGTGTTTCCCTTTCCCAGCGAACCTCATCTCTATCAGCCCTGCTCCCTGTTGCTATGCAAGAGCCTGTGCTTTCAGTTCCTCAGTTAAGGCCTTACTAGACTCTATCAGTCTCTCTTGCATGGCTACCTGTTGCTGGAGCCTATCATTGTGCTGACAGAAAGCCTCATTCTCTCTCTGTGCCTCCTGGTTGGTCCTGGAATACTGGGCCAGTCTTTGCTGCAGGAGGGTTACCTCCTGGTTCCCATCCCTACTGCCTGTTCCTTTCTTGCCAGAGCATCGTCCACCCTCCTGGTGTGCTCTAACAAGTTCTGATGCTCTTTTTGGAGGTCTCCCAGTCCCTGGAGGGCCAAGTGATTTTCTTCAATTATTCCTTTTAATTGGCAGACTTCCTGGCCTAAGGTGTCCCTTTCCTGACTAAGAGCCTGCATCTGTGCCAGGTCGTCCCTCTGCCTTTTAAGGACACCAGCTCTCTGGCGCTCCTGATCAAACTCTGCCTGGGTATCCAGGTCTTTCAGAACCAGTTTGTTGCTCTCTGCCTTCTCCCTATCTAGGTGGCATTGCAGGGTGACTACCTGCTCTGCACATGCCCTATTGAAGTCCAGTTGTTGCTCCAGCTTTTTCCGGCTCTGCTGTAGGGGGTCCAAAGCATCTTGGTACTCCTTCTGCAAGGCCAGGATTCTGGTATCCTGGTCTGACTTTTCCTGTTGCAGGATACCCATGTCCTCTTTTATTTTAATGATATACTACCTACTATCATTTTCTGACTCCTGGCTCCTCTGCAGCCTCTGCTCAGAAGAGACCAGGTCAGATGGGGCCTTTTCTAATGCCATATGTTGCCTATTTGCCAGATCTTGGTCTTCAGCACATTTGTCCTATATGGCTCCCATATATAAATACAAATATGCTGCTATCCTAACAATCTTGTTGTGCTCATCTTTGCCCTTAGGGGCCATGTATAGTTCGCTCAGGGCCACGTGTGAGGGACCCTGATCTTTTCAGCTGTCTAACCCAGTCGCATTGACCTGTTGTGAGATCGCCTGCAGCCACACATTCTGGTCCTGTTCAGACCATTCACCTCTCACAAACAGTTTATTTAAGAGGTGCTCTCTAGCTATCTTCATATCTACCAATGTCGTCATTCTGGAAATTGATTTCCTTCCTGACTTACCGAAGTTTGTATTTTATTTTGCAAAACAGACTGTTCCCTTAGAGCGTTCCTTTGAGGAGTGTTTTTCTGTTACGCGACTTCAATTCAGTACTCTTACTAAGTCAGTGCCTAGTCTGGGATGCCCAAGGGAAGCCCTTATTTATATATTTTTATGACAAGTTCATGGATCTGGATGATAAACCCTTGTATAACGCCCCTCTCTTTGAATCCCCCTGACCTCACTGAGCCAAGAAGTAGGTTTGTTTTGCAAATTAAAAGATTTATTTGAAAATTAAACAATATATATATATATGCAAGACGGATATATATCTGACAGATATATATATATATCACACTTTTATAATAAATTAATATTTGATCGCACACTTATAAATATGACAGTGATCAACAATGGATAATATTACACTAGCACACTTTTGTAATCACTTAGGAGTTCGTATAGAAAGGATAAGGTAGCTGAGAATGCTTTTATGGTTTCAAGGAAAAACAATGATGGAAAGAATGCAGCACAGAAATAAACTGATATGGTTTCAACAAGAGAGAATATAATCACTTTTCCCCTTGTGGCAATTCACTCCCCCCCCTATGCAGTATAAATAGGTGGAAGGAGAGCACACAATTTTCAGCAATACCATCAAATGCAATACCAATTCAGTTCCCCCCTAGCAAGCTTAGAGCAACAGGGATGATTTTAAAACACAGGCAAAAATACTTTAAATGTGATTTGTACTGAAGTGAAAATATACGAAAAATGATTTTAGTTCCTTATAAGAGATTCAGGGTAGGTGATAGCTACTTAAGATTGGTTCAGGTCAACACTACTAACTATTTCTGAGGGATTATTAGGTTGAAACGAATCTCAGCAATGCAAACAAAAGCAGCTATTTTTTTTACAAGTGGTGAAATTCAGCTAGTTTCAATTCGCGGCACCTTTTCCGAGTTTAGGCTCGTTGGAAGGCTTAGATTCTTAGCTTTAAAATGAAATTTAAATCTCATTCCTAGCACATGCGGGTCAAAAGATACGGACAATTTAATGGAGGTAGTTTCTCGAAATTAAAGTAAACTTCAGAATGACAAAATGACACTTTTAAAGGTTTGAAATCACAGAATGGACACACGATTTCTATGCAGTTCTAGGCAGGTTGAATTGGATGGGATAAGCTTATTTTAAACTAATAGATGACTATGCACAGTTCTGGCTAGGTACTCACACTATAAATTTGAAATAGGCCGTCAAGATCTGGTCAGGTTGGCTGTGGTTCTCTCGCCACGAGATGGTCTCTGGCACTGGTTCTGGTCACAGTGATCTGGTCTGGGTCTGGTCTGTGGTTCTGTATCTCTGCTTCTGGTCTCGGCACTGCACAGCGGTTTGGATACAGCTCTGCTTTCTGGGTTCTGGCACAGGGTTCTAGCCAGAATCAAACAGCTCGCCTGGCTGTTGAATAGTTTGGTTAGGTGGCTGGATTCTGTAGCCTGCTGAGAAGGATTCAGCTTTTGGACTAGGCAAGTTCTGAAGTCTGGATTCTAAGTTCTGGTTCTGGAGTCTTCTGGATATTGTCTAGTCCGGCAAAATGCTTCGCAAGAAATCAGTTTGAAGTGGAAAGTGAATCTCCCTTCCTCGGTCTCAGTGGGTCCTTTTATGTCTTTAGAAAGTGGGTGGGGAGGCTGAGTTTCTATGCCCCACCCTGTGAGGATCCTGATAGGCTAGAGAATTCTCTGTGCTCTCACTGGGGAACTAAGTTGTGAGTCAGAGTGATGCTACATTTTACAATCTATTGAAGAAACGCCCCTTTGCGTAGTCATCAGGTTGTCAGGTTTAAGTGATGAACAATATGTGTGTGCCTCTTTTGATGGGGAGCTTATGGACCTTTGATCTGTGCTTGGACATGGAGCAAGCATTAATCAGGCTGCAGTGTATGCCACACACTTCCAGCTAATCCCATTTGAATCGGGCAAATGGCCATGTGTTTCTTTTACAATACGGATAAGTATTGTCCTTTGTGTTTGATTTGTATACTGGGGCAGTTTTTTTTTTTGTATTGTTCTTGTGTTTCCCACTGTCTCCCATTCTTCATTGAATTGTTCTAATAGAATCCCGCCACTGTTGAGACCACATCAAGAAGCAACTGAATGTCCCCTTCCTTTGCTGCACCTACTTGCTACGAGCGACCCGATTGGGGCACATTATCTGCACATATGTCCAGCCTTCCCTGAGCTGGGAGCCGAAGCCAGCCATGTTCAAAGGCAGGCTATAATGTCCTTCGAGCCTGTCTCTGCCTGTCGGTGCAGGTCTGTGTCTGCTGCAATGCCTATATCTCAGAGATGGACTCCGTTGTCTCCTCCTCCGTCTTGCATGCCCAAAATCTTCGTTCAAATCCAGCTCTGCCTGGTGCTCTCCATCTCTTGTTTAACTGCTGTTCGCAAAGGTAAGAAGAAGTCTGTCTCCTCGTCCATCTACATGAGGTATGAGCTAATGCAAAGCTTGTCTGTTCCAGTGTCATCCCCCATATCCACTCATACTTGTCCGTTGCCACGCTGCAACCGCTCAGGTCATCCCGTTTGTGTGAATACCCCTCTACACTCCTCGCCAGGAACAGTACCTTTCCATCAACAACGTTATGTGCCCGACAGAACCCCATCCCCTCTTCGACGTCAAGACTTTGCCCTCTCTCCTCCTTGCCTGAGTTGACCAACAAACATGATTGCAACATCTCCATCTTTAACTCTTTGCCTAATATTAAACCTGCAACATACCCGTAAGCAGGATGATTTTGATTGTTATCACACTGCTAATACTGTAATATGTCCACAACGCAGCCGATCATGACTCTTGTAGCCTAGAGCTAAACCTATACTGGAAACTCACTGATTTCGACATTGTGCTGATTGCTGTATATGTAATTTGTCTCTAACACCCGCTATCTTTGTTGCTCAGTCTATTGCTAGATTGTGCACTCATACTTATTTTGTCATTCATGTTTGCTTACATACCTGAAGGAGCTCCCAGTACCACGAGGTGGGGCTTTACTGAGTGTGTTTTCAAAATACACCCTTATGTTTGTAACCCTTTACGTAGTCCTGCACCTTGTGGACTATGCCATTGCACTTACTGTAACTAGTGCCTAGATGCCCTAGGGCTCTGTGCGATGCTATAAATGTAAAACTAAATAAATACATTGGTGACACAGGGGGTTGCCAGTCTTTTATGATGAGATATTTGCTGTGATGCACTGTTTCTGAAAGAGTGCTGTTAGCCTCAAACAATGGTGATCCGGCATGTGTGGGAGCCTTTCCTCACCTCCTGCTGTCTCCTGTTACACTGCTGTTTTCCAGCCCTGACTCCATAGGTCGTAATTGCACTAATTCTGGGTCATATCATTACCATGAAAGGTAGCCTGAGAGGTAGAGAGTGTGTGAGCTCAATGTTGGTTGAGGTCTGCTATCCCCAGGTTTACAATGGGCCTATACGTTTGTGAATAGGTCTACTGTATTTGTAATTATTGAATTACATAGCGCCTTTGCCAAAGAGATTTACAAGATAAAAGGTTACATTTACAAGTGAGCTGGGTGACAATATCATCAATAACTAAAAATAGAAATGAGAGTTATGAGGATGAAGCAGAATAAATAAAATGCTCTTCAAGTAAAGAACAGTGGTGGACCCTCACTATGGGGAGGGTGTTGCCTCCTCACCCGAGTGGCGAGCCGCACAATCCCTGACGTGCTTTATTTGCATGGGGACAGTGCTGCCTGCGCCTAGCAGGGGGCATTCGCTACTGCACATATTCCTTTTTGTTTGCTGCAGAGCCCTTTCAGCTCTGCAAAAAAAAACTGCATAATAATGGGAGGAAGTGGGGCATCAGAAGACTGGCCCCATGGTGTCTCAGTAGTAGGCACACTGACTGGCAGGAGAGAATTCCTCTCTTGTCAGCCAGCATGTTCAGGTTGCAAGACAAGGAGACACACAACATGAACACTCTGACTAATGGAAGAGAAGCCGTCTCCTGTCAGTCAGTGTGCAAACATTGCGCAGAGGAGGCAAGGGCCATTCGGTCCTCATTGTGACATCATGGACACTTATAGAGGGTGCACCCAGGTAAGGTAAGTGTTTTCTATGTAATGTGTATGTATGTATGGATTGTATGCATGTATGTATGTATGTGGTGTTTGTTTTTATAATGTGTACATGCAAAGAGTTGTATGAATGATGTTTGAATGCGTGGGTGAAAGTGTTTTTGTGCATGCGTGTGTGTCGCCCCCACTGCTAAATGTAGGGTGTCACTAATTCTGGCGTGGGTTTGCTGTGGTCATGACATTGTTTTTTGCATTACATGTTGTGTTATTACTTGGCTAGACTGGCCTACAATTAATGTTAGCCAGTCCAGTCATGTAATAACACTTAGGTTTGCTTTGTCCTTGATGAACATTTTCAGTAGGTTCATAGGGACATTTTAAGAGCAAGATTTGAGACTTGTTTCCAGTGGAGCCCTGTTAAATTCTATATATTAGATGGTGAATTGGGGGAAATAGCCGACCATATCAATTATGTTAGTTACTTTTGAAAAATATTAGTTTCACAAGGATATCCTGGTACATTAGATAAACAAGATTCATCATGAACATTGTGTGGTTCCATTTAGAGATGTTCCTCCTGAATATAAAACGTAATTACCCTTTATAACATTGTGATCTCATCAAAGGGGTGTATACAACTATTAACCCGAATATAACTTAACTGCACTGCTGAATTATGATAGTTTCTATTTCTTTACAAAAACAGTAAAAAAAAAAAGAATATATTGTGCTAGCATCGCAGAAGAATCCTGGTGAGAATCATTCACTTTAAACACCGCATTGCGGGTGTGGAGGTGTCTTATTCTTAGCAAGTGGATGACAATGGCAATTTAGACGTATCATGCATCTTCCTCATCTCATATACATTTTAAATTATACATATTTTCAGACAGCCTGCATTAATTACAAAACATCCTTTTTATCCATCCTGGAAAGCCAAAGAAGTCATTTCTCGGATGAAAAAAACAAACAAAAAAGCCATCCTTAATGTGGAACAGTTGCATATAATTTGCTTCAGGTATACTAGCCTCATGTGGTGTACAATCCAATCTGTCCAATAAATTGTGCTTTGGATTTAGTGTACGCCCTTATATAGCTTGAGCTCCACACAATACCTCAACAACCTTTGCAAGCATTATTGGAAACCAGTTATTGTTCAAGTAAAGTTATGCAAGTAAATAATTAAGCATACACAATTAAGATCTAATATATTTGACATTGCTATGTGGGAGTTTTTCCAGAAATCTAACAGCAATCACACATATAGTTAAACAGCTAGGGAACCCAGATATACGCACTCCAGGGAAGAAACAAAGCCATTGCATTCTGGGCAAGATGCTATCTGAGCAAGAAGGCATCTAAAATAGCATACCGTAGGGAGGGGCTTCCATGCTATAAATGACCGCACGAAATGACTAACTGGCTACTTTAAATCTTTCATAAGTGGCAGCCTTATTAGAACCCAGTGTAAGAGGTGTTCCATATTGGAACTCACTTTCTTTTCCCATTCAGATAAAGGGCCTGAATGTATCATCACAAGTAAGAAGTCAGGTCATTTCAGAAAGTACATACATACTGTCGAGACTACAGGGAAAACTATACTTGTACAATTGGCCTGGGCTACTGATTTAATATCTTGGATAATCCATGGGGTTTTGAACATGGTAGTACCTACAAAACCTACTCGGCTTTGCCAAATTCAGCAATCCTGGGGTACTCCAGATCAATAAGAGAAACACTGGGCTTTCTATGAAGTACGCTAAACACATACCTGTGTGGCACAAGGGGATTCAAACATCTGCAAGTTTGCCTTTAAAGACTGCATGGCAAACTCCAGGTTAGGTCTCAAGTCATCACAAAAATATAGCCCTGTGAACTGTCATCACATTCTGTGGGATGCACCATGAGTGCGTTAAGGGTTGTGGTATTTGTGAGCAGCTCTTACCTCAACTGTGATGTACGTTTAAAATGCCCAGCGTGATCACTGTTATGTATATGGTCACTTGCTGTGGTAAGTGTTCAGCATATTTACGGTCATTGTGGGGAAGTATTCCTGTGTTTTTAGTGGGATTTCCAAATCATTGTGTGTGGTGGTTCAAATTCTAGAGTACTGCCTTTGGGATTTAATACTTTGTTTCTGTTCCTCTTTGCTGTCTCATCCCATCTTGATAGCGATTGCCTGAGGGAGGCAAGGGTGTCTGCCCTTTGTTAGTGGTTTTCCCTGGCTTGCTGTTAGTAATCCATTATGCATTATGTGGATTATGTACAGCGAGCACGTGGTAAGACATTTACAGCCTGTTTTCAGACTTTTGGGGGGTTTTGTTTGTGTTTTTAGTGGTATTTCCAAATCGTGTTTTTTCTTGGGGTGCCTGTCCTTTGTTAGTGTTTTTCCCTGGCTTGCTCTTAGTAATCCATAGGCATCATGTACAGCAATCACCTGGTAAGAAGCTTCCAGCCTGTTTGTGTTCTGTTGGGGGGTCTTACCTGTATTTTAGTGGGATTTCCAAATCTTTTGTGCTTTCCCAACTTCTTGAGTGGACTGCCTTTGGGGTTGTAGTCCTTTGTTTGTTTCTGTTCTCCAGCATGGGGTCTGGCATGGATTCACATGCTCATGAATATTCCCCATCGTCAGGCTCGGAATCCTCAGTAAATAAAAAAATAAGTTTTAGTTTCGTTTCTGAACTGTCTTTCTCCTAACAACCAATCACTGGTCTCTGGGTCATTCTGCCCCCAGCCACTGTGACTAACCTCCACCCAAACCCCTCCTTTGACAGCCATCTTCAGATCTTTACCACACATTCAAGTGTTTGGAGTCCTCGTGCTATAGCTCTCAAGCTTTTACTGTGTTTGCGATTTTTCTAAGAGTTTGCTCTTATTTTTTCGGTCAATCGAGCCTCAAGCTCCATCGATCCATCATCTGACTAACGGGGACCCGTTTTTCTGAACTTGTTACACCCCTCAAGGGCAATTTTTCATTGAGTTACCTTCTTGGAGGATTCCAGAAGATTCTTGGAGGCTTTCTACATGGCTGAAGATTGAGGAGACTCAACGCCTCTGTTCAGGATTGGCCCAGAATGTGGCCTATGGAATATTTTGCTAGACGATGGGCACTCCATGGGCCTCTACTGCCTGCACACCAACCAGGCGCAAGTGGAGTTGGCCTGTCCATTCTGCAAAGAAATAGTTCCCCCGCACCATGAAGGACTGTCATGAGCGGTTTACCAAGTTGCTCCAGTCGGGTGAGTCCCGGTCACCCAGTCGCAAGAAGAAATCCAAGCGGTATTCTAAGACCTCTAAGGGCACCCTGGCGAAGGAAGCCCAACAGAAGGCAAAGCACTGCGAGTCCACAGGCACCGGGAGCGGCGTTGGTACGGGCTCCTCGGTGGCCAGGACAGGCGCAGCATCTCCGTCACCTTCCACCACGAGCCAACGGTCCAGCTCGGCGAATAAAAGGAAGTCAGAGCACCTGGGTAAACTTCTGGAGAACTCCCAGTCGGCTTTGACGAAGAAGGCCAAAGGGGAGCATGGCTCTGACCCTCCCCCCACGGTGAAGGCCTCAAGCATGACCAAGATCGTTAAGGCCCAGATTTACCTGGTGAAAACCTCCATTGAAGGAGTGGTGGCATCCCTGGCGAAGGCCGTTGATACGGGTTCACAGGACATGGGCCCCAAAGCGAGAGTTTCCCTGCCGGCCACGAGGGAATTGTCTTTTCAGACTGTAGAGAAGATGCCTGTGAAGACAATGCCAGTCATCTCCCCGAAACCTTCTCCCCTGATTGAGAAGAAGGTAGGTTGGGCACGGTAGTCCTTCAGGACACAGACATCTCCTCTGAGGAAGAGTATGCTGTTCTCAAGACCGTCTTGGACCAAAGATTTGTCGAGGCCGGGTCCTACGGGACGGACCCCGACGAGGCAGATGTGGAGAGTGATGAAGGCACCGATGAAGAGGAGCAGGGTGTTCAGGAGCCGGAGGACACTAGGCCTCTGCTGCCATCCCTTCCACTACAGCCACTGCAGTAGCCACCGCTGCCCCCAGCTGACATCTCTGTGGGCATCCTTCAGGCGCTACACACTCTGTGCTCAGAGATTCGGACAAGGATGTCCCTGTTGCTGGAGGGAGATTGCACAGTGTCTGGGCCGTCGAGGGAACCCCCACACAAGAGAAAAAGAGTTCACCCTCCACCTCCTTACCATCCATCACCTCCCTCCCCCCACTGAGGGATGAGACGGAACCGGATACTGCGACGACGGGCACGGGTACGGATGACGACGGCAGAGTGGATCTCCCGTCACCGCCATCCAGAGCCTGGCCGCCCGATCAGATTGGCTCATTTCATGGCATGATATCACAGGACTCAGAGTTGTTCCAACTGACTCCAGAGGATACGAAAAAGGGCTTCCTGTACCAGCGCCGGGAGGCTAAGAGGAAGACCATGCTGTCTATCCCGCTGTTGGACGATATTTGGGATGAGGGACTGACCCTCATGAAGAACTCGTCCTCAGCCCCAGCAAGGAGGGACCGGTACGAGAAGAAGTACAGGGTGCCAGATTCTGCACCCAAGTGCTTGAGTTCACAGCCTTCCCTGGATTCGGTGGTCTCAGCGGCAGCTAGGAAGAAGTCAACGGGCTCAGCAGTATCGACATCCTCCTCCCCTGGACAGCAAAGGAAAAAAGCTGGACGCCATGGAACGTCGAGTCATCTTGTCGGCAGCGACGACTATCAAGACTGTCAACGCCCTCGCCATTGTGGCTCATTACGACAGGGAGCTCTGGTTCAAGATCGCTCCCCTCCTGGACTTTCTGCCCGATGACAAGAGAGCGGAAGCACTGGAGATTCTGCAGGAAGGCGAGGTGCCGTCGGACCATGCCATGAAGGTGGCCACGGACATTGCTTACTCGGGGTTCTGCCAGATGGGCACACTTCAGCAGCGACGGCCATCCTTTCAGACCCCCGCAGGAAAGTCCCAGGTTTCCTCCAAAGGCTTTGGTGGCTTTGCATCATCCTACCATCAACCGTCCCACTCTTTCACCCAGGAGGCCTACAGGGGCTCCAGCAAGGCCGGAGTAGGTCGCCGCCATCACCAAGGTTCCCAAGCCGGCTCCTCCATGGTGAAGCAGGACTGAACCGGCCGGGCAGTCAGGCACCCATCCGTGCACCCTAGTGGGAGACTGGCTGGCAAACTTAGTTGGCATGTGGAAGATCATCTCCACCGACTGTTGGGTACTGGACGCACTGGCCCATGGACACACTCTGGAATTTGTACGGAAGTGTCCGTGTATAACACTCATGGCCAGGCAGGAAAACCAAGTCCCACAGCTTCTGCTGGAGGTGCGGGCCATGCTGAAAAAGGGCGTGATAGAACTCATTCCAAAGAGGCTCCGGGGCTCCAGAGTGTACTTTCGGTACTTCCTCGTCATTCAAGAAGACGGGCGGTTGGCAGCCATCCTGGACCTTCTCCGCTTGAACAAGTACATTAGGTCCCAGAAGTTTCGGATGGTCACCCTTCAGCACATGCTGAGTCAGCTGGAAGAAGGGGACTTCCTGTCGATGCTGGACTTGGAGGAGGCTTACTTTCACATTCCCATCCACAAGGGGCACTGCAAGTTCCTGCGTTTCATGGTCCAAGGGCAGCACTATCAGTTCAAGGCCCTTCCCTTCGGTTTGAAGTCGGCACCAAGGGTTTTCACCAAGTGCCTGGTGCCAGTGGCAGTGCGGCTGCGTCTCCAAGGGATCCACGTTTACCCCTACCTGGAGGACTTCAATACATTGTAGCATTTTCTTTACAGGGTTACAGTTACCATCAAATAGAACATATTTTATACTGAATTACATATAAGTCATGTCATCACATTTCTTATACTAAATTACAATCGGTCAAGTTAGCAAGTCACATTTTGTTTAAACACTAGTTGCAGATCTAGAGGTGCCCCTGGAGGCACAAGAGGGCCATAGGGACAACATTTACTGTTTAGGATCAAAGAAAGGCGGTAGACCAGAAGTATTCTACTACTAAGGTGGAATAGGACTAGTTGAGGTTAATATTTGTTGAATAACAAGGTTTCAGTGCTTTTTTGAATCTTAGTAGGGAGTCCTTGTTTTTTGATACTAATGGGTAGTTTGTTCTAGTGCAATGGGGCTAGGACTTTGAAGCTACTTCTTTCTGCTCTACTGTATTTGTATTGAGGAACTTCCAAGAGGACCAGTTTATTAGATCTCAGTGTCCTACTGGAGATTTTCTTCTTGATAGTGTTGTTGAGGTAGCTAGGCGCTTTGTTGGTGATGCATTTATAGACGATGCTGAGTGTTTTGAAGATGATTCTTGCTTCAATTGGCAGCCAGTGGTTTTCTCTTCTGATGCTAAATATATGTTCGGATTTCTTATACCTAGAGCCGCTCTTAGGGCTTTTTTTGTAATAGTTGGATTGTATTTAAATTGGTTTTGGAGGTTCCTAGGAAGAGGATGTTGCAGTAATCCAATTTCGTTAAGATCAGCGCTCTGGCCAAAGTAATGCAATTTGCAGGGGTAAGAAATTGGCGGCTGAGTGCAATAGGTTTGCAGTCTAGGCTGTGGACGAGGAGAGGGTTGCTATTTGTTTGTGCATAGTGAGGTTGGCATCTATATATACACCAAGAGTTTTAACTTGTGTGAGTACTGGGATCTGTGCACCGTCAATGTTGATGTGAGAGTAGTTAGAGTGAAGGGTGCATTCTTTTTTGGAAGCCCACAATGAGGACCTCTGTTTTCTCATTGTTAAGGCAGAGACTGTTTAGGGCCATCCAATTTTGAATTATAGAGTAAACTTTATTGATGGTGTCGGTATCTTGGGTGTAGTCACCTGTAATGGGGATGAGGATCTGTGTGTCATCTGCAAAGTTGGTGTAGATGACACCCATATCGTCAAGAGCCGAGAATAGGAGTTTATTATATGCATTGTAGAGGGTGGGAGAGAGGCAGGATCCATGGGGGACTCCAATGGGTACTACTATAGGGTCCGCTGCATGGTTTCTGATGGCTACTCTGGATGTGTGGTCCGTTAAAAAGGATTTGATCCACTGAGTAGCGTTAATGGAGAAATTAAAATATTTTTTTTAGGGTGTTGCATAGTTTGTCATGGTCTACCAGGTCGAATGCTGCTGATAGGTCCAGTAGTAGTAGGGTGGCTAGTTTGCCTGAGTCTCTGATAGAGTCCAATTGGATTTTCAAATCCAAGAGGGTTGTCTCCGTACTGTGGTTGGGCCTAAAGCCAGACTGTCTGGCTCCTAACAAGTTATTTTGTTTGAGGTGGGTTTGTATTTGGTTGTAGGCTATTTTGTCAATAATTTTAAGTAGGAAGGAGACAGTCGTTATGGGCCGGTAGTTTGTGGGCACTAATGGATCTAATGTAGGCTTTTTTAGTAGAGGGGTGACCCACGCCGCTTTAATGCTGGCTGGGACCTGATTGGTATGGAAGGAGGCATTCACGAAATTGGTCATTATGGGTGTGCGGTTAGGGGCACATAATTTGATTAGGTGTGCTGGAAAATTGTTCCTTTGCAGTTTGAAGCTTTAAGTTTGGATATAGTATTAAGTACTACATTATGTGAGTCTGGTGAGAAGTTGAAGAGAGGGGTGGTGTCTACTATGTTCATGGATATTTGGTTATACATGGAAGGCTTATCAGAAAGGGTGCAACATCCTCTACCCTGAAAAATGATTCATCAGCCACAGTTATGCTGGCTCCAGTGTCTCTGATGGCAGGAGTCTCCTTGCCATTTACAAGGACACTATCTTTATAATACTCTTTAGTATTATCTGGCATGGAATTATAGACATCTAAATTCTGTTGTTCCCACAATCCCAGGGACACTAAAGAAATACTAGCTGAGACTCTCATGGGTTCATCAGCCAGTAGATTAAAGGTTCCACTTGCCATAGGTATGTCTTCCTCTGGGGAGAAGGTTAAGGAGACAGTGTGGACCCCTGAAGGTTTAACCTTGCATCTGGGATCCCCTTTCACATGGTCAGTTGACCCACAAATATAGCATTTACCAAATGTTTTGATGAATGGGGGTTTGTTCTGACCCACCTCTGATTTTGAGCCAGGAGGTACACTAGCCTGATTCGGTTTTCCTTGGGGCTTACCCTTGTCATATTTGGGGCCCACTTTTGGATTGGAGGTATTAGAATTTTCCTTGTTATCTTTCTTTGGCTGCTTTCCCTTACCCTTCTCCTGAGTTGCCGCATAATCCTTGTGAGTAGCCCTGTTGGCAATCCGCAAGTGAGCAGCCTTAGCTAACTTCTTTGGCTCTAACTCCTTAGAATCAGCCAAGTGCTGTCTGAGCTCAGGAGAGCAAGCATCATATATTGACTCCAGCATAACAAGATTTCTCCTACCTTCATAAGTGTTAACTCTATAACCCTTAACCCAACCAGCTAAGCTTTTTCAAACATTCACATACCCAGGTAGCTCAATGGGTACCATCATGTTTTTTGAGGGTCCTAAACCTCTTAAGGTACTGGGAAGGGGTCTTCCCAATTCTAACAATTAAAGCTAGCTGCACACACTCATAATCCATCCTATCCACCTCCCCCAACTCCATCACAACATCAGATGCAACAGTGGGTAGCCTAGAGAAGAGCCAAGGAAGCAACTGATTCCCTGTAATGTCTTGAATCCCATGGTTATACTCAAACTTTGCCAACCAATCCAAAATATCAAGCTTAGCCACATACATACCAACAATTTCTTTAGGCATGCAGGGTCTCTTAGGACTGGAATACCTAGAAGACTCTGGGAGAGAAGCATTCTCAATAGACAACCTTTTCATTTCTAGTGCATGATTCATCTCCATTTCTCTGAGCTTAAGTTCTTGATGCTTTTGTTCAGTTTGAGCATTAATATGTTTGAATTCGAATTCAAGCCTCATCTTTTCTAGAGCAATGCATTCAGGACTGAGTGTAGGACCTGTAGGGGTCCCAGTGGGCAAAAGTTGAGATTTCTCAGCAAGTAGAGGAGCAATTTGGCCTACATTGTGAGACTCGTCTGCCTCATCTAACTCATCCATAATATTTGAAACATTATCTTCCTTATCATTTTCCACATTTGCAGGAGGGGAAGGCTTTTCAGACCCACTCCCCAGACTTTGGTTCTCCAACAACTTTTCAGTTTGACTTCTCTACACAGATTTTACAAATGTTCAACAGTGTACATAAGGCGGGTCTCCTGACTGTAGCTTTCCATATCAGACATGATTAAAATTGCTTTTAGTGGTGGTTAGCCTTGTGGTTAGTTGAGCCAAGGTAATAGCAGCACTCTAGGTTTAATCACTATACTTTATCCTCACCACTGTACACCAGTGTTAGGCAGAATCATATCATATGCAGTACCCTTTGGGAACACCACACACAATTAAGACTACAAGTGTAAGTACAATTTCACCTTTGGTACAAACCTGTACTACACAGTAAAGTGGTAGCGATGGCTGAGCAGCCAGAATTATCTCAAGAGTAAAGTGAGCAGTACAAGAGGTTACACAAAGGACAACAATTACTATGGTTCAAACAAACACTGGTTCAAGGTTTCTGAGTAAAAGAATATACATTTATTTACACCATCAGTTATAAAACAGTTCACTATCATAAAGCAGCAGAAAATCACAGTCCTAATATACTACAACAACACCCAACAATCAATTCTGGACAAGTCAAGTTCAAAAAGGAAGTGTGAGCAAAATGACACTACAGCAATTTAAAAAAGGAGAACAGACAAGGTTATTTAAAATCAACAGCACCAACAAGTCATAGGCAGGGCAATCTAGAAAAGGCTACTACAACTATGATTCAAGTCAATAGGTCTGGGCCAATGTTACTAGTTCAGAGTCTTTGCAGAGGATCACACAGTTCAAAGTAGTTTGTGGTTGAGTCTTTGCCAAGAGTACAAAACAAAGTTGGTCGGAGGAAAAGTTATTTAAAGGAGAAGAGAAGGACAAGCCTTCGGAGAGGCAAAAGATTTCTCGTACTTTCACTGCGGTCGGACGGAACGAACAACTGAATTTGCACAGTACCTTAAAAGAAGAAGAATGCTGTAGCTGAGGCAGTTGTTCCTGACAGTTCCTGCAGGCTCACGGATCCTGAAGCTTCAGTCATGGTGACAAGAAGGAGGACGGCTGGAGGGTCCTGCACTGCCCAGGGAAGAAGCCAGCAGCGGAGCAAAACGATGAATAAAAGGTGCGCTCCTTAAAACCCAAACTTGTTCTCTTCCCACTGGCTATCCAATCTCTGCAGCGATGCACAGTAAATTCAACCAAGATGAGGACCAGTGTCTGGCATTTGGTGAGCTGGCTGTTCCCACCAGGCTCAAGGGAAGAAGATTCCTTGTTGATCTTCTCTGTCGTCGAAGTTTCAGGCGATTCGGACCTGCAGCAGGGTATCACCGGGTGTCCAGTAGTTGCAGCAGTCGTCTTCCTTCAGCTTCTCTTTGATTCTGTCGTTTCAGTGGCGACACTGCCTTCCAGTCCCAGAGACTGGCTTTTTATGCACAAAATCCCCCATTCACACAGCCTGGCTGTCAATCACACAGCAGGGTGGCTGTCCTGGAAGGACAGCCACATAGCCAATCAAACAAAAGTTTGACTTGGGTCTCCAAGGAGACCCTGTGCAGGGGGCCTCAAAACCCTCCCTCACATCCTGCCCACCCAGACACTCAAGCGCCTAGGAGGGCTTCTGTGCAGAAGCCCGCCAAAGGACGGCGAACAAAGGAACCAAACCAGGTTTGCGCTCATAGTAAAACACCAGAAAGACCTTTACTAATAGATATGGTGAACCAACTCGACCGGAACCAAGTTAAAATAAAAGTGGATTACCTGGTTTGAGTTTGAGGCCACCACCATAGTCTCTAACGGTACCGAGGCTACTTTCATAGTCCGCGGTAGAATAAAAATGGTAGATACCACTGCCACCAGCCAAATCTTAGAGAAAGGGGAACATAATAATGTTCCATGAGAATCACACACAAGGGGATAACTATTAACCCCTTCAGTATGCTATTGGAAGATATGTTGTGCTGGGTCTGTAAATTTAAAAAGACTAGTAAAGTCAATGGTAACTTTACATGTTCTGGGAGACAGTAGTCGGTCCCAGAAAATAGAGTTTAAAATGGGAAGTCTGAAAAGACAACCCTGTGACACTGCACTGAAAGTGCTGTGTGACACACAGTAAAAGATGATGCCTATGGGGTGGGTGAAACTCCATCATCCATGAGCATAAAAGTGTACAACACGCAGCAAAACACATGTAAGAGTGGGAAGAAAGGCTCACTTCCTTACCATGTGAAAAAATGAAACCCTAGAAATCCAGCAAAGCTGCTGAGGGACTCAACAGGTAAGGGAAATTAGCTATTCTGGAGAATTCTCCCTAACAATCACAGATGTTTGTGAATTTTGGTCCTGTGAACCAAGGGAAGGCCCTCTCCAAGGCTTCCATTTCCAGGTGGCTCTCCGGCTGTATCACGCATTGTCATCGGTTGGCAAATCGACTGTTGCCTGGCCGTCCGAGAGCCAATTCGACCAGAGTGATCGCTGAAACTATGGCGTTCCTGTCTGGTGTGCCCCTGCTGGACATCTGCAGGGCTGCTACGTGGAGGTTGACATACACCTTCACGAGATTCTGCTGCATCGACCGGAATTCCAGGGTGGAGTCCAGAGTTGGCCAAGCATTGCTGCGCAACCTGTTCGCTTAAAGGTGAGCCTGGTGAGGAGGTAAGAGATACTTAATGTTGAGTTGTGGAGAGACTTAATGTTGAGACTTGCCACCTCTCGTGGTTGTGCATATGTGTACTGCTATGTATTCTTAATTCATGAGCATGTGAATCCATTCCAGACCCCATGCTGGAGAACAAACAAGTTACTTACCTGTAACTTTTGTTCTAGAGCATGGGTCTGTCATGGATTCACATGTGAACCCTCCCGCCTACCCCTCTGCAGCTCTTCTCTTGGTCCTAGTGCCACTTTACATGCTACCAAATCTGAAGATGCCAGCCAGAGGAGGGGCTTGGGTGGTGGCCAGTCATTGGCTGGGGGCAGTATAACCCAGAGAGCAATGATTGGTTGTTAGGAGAAAGAGAGTTCAGAAACAAAACTGAAACTGATTTTTCCTTTACCTTAGATTCCCAGCCTGATGATGGGGAATATTCATGAGCATCTGAATCCATGGCAGACCCATGCTGGAGAACAACAGTTACAGGTAAGTAACTTGTTCCTTCCTCTTTCCTCTCACCTCCCAACTTGATAGCATTTAGGTGAAGGAGTCAGCGGTGCATGTCCTTTGTTAGTGGTATCCCTTGGCTTGCTCACTGTGATCCATAGGCCCATGCCTGTTTTTCGCTGCCTTCGACTGACCTGTGTCCTTGGTAACATGACCAGGAAACACCCTTCTTCACTGGTGTTCCTAGGGCAGCCTCGCCTGGGCAGCCATTAGCTAATGACCTGGGGCGGAGGGCATCTCCCTCCTAAGCAGCTCCACTCTGTGTTTGCCCGTGTTCACCTGGGAAACTTGATGCAACCTACAATGATGGATAAAGTAAGTGTGGTGTGGGCGGGAAATACAGCCAGTATTATACTCAACTAAACCCCTCCACTCTTATTACCCAACATCATATAGCTACATGCATTTAGCCTAACTGTGTAAAATAGCCATTTTCTGCCTTAAGGCTAATTGTGTGATGTATCCACATTTCTGCATTTAGACTAATTGTGCTAGGTAGCCACATTCTGCATTTAGCCTAATTGTGTGAGGTAGCCATATTGTGAATTTAGCCTTAATTGTGCAAGGTAGCCACATTCTGGATTTAACCCAATTGTGTAAGGTATCCATATTCTGCATTTAGCCTATTTGTGTAAGGTAGCCAAATTCTTTGTTTAACCTAATTGTGTAAGGTAACCATAATCTATGTTTAGCCTTATTGTGTCGGGTAGCCATATTCTGCATTTAGCCTTGTACTGTGGGGTAGTCATATTCCGTGTTTGGCCTAGGTAGCCATATTCTGTGTTTGGCCTAATTGTGTGGGATACACATATTCTGATGTTGTCCTAGTTGTGCAAAGTAGCCATATTTTGAGTTGTTCCTAGTTGTGAGAGGTAGCCATATTCTGAATTTGGCCTACTTGTGCAAGGTGGCCATATCCTGTATTTGGCTTAGTTGTGTGGGGTGGCCTTATTTGGCATTTGGCCTGTTTGTGAGGTGTAGCCTCATTTTCCGTTTTGGCATTATTGTGAAAGAATACATATATTGCATAAGGTGTTTTGTAAAATCAGTGACTCATTGTATGGCCATGCATTTTAGGTGGCCTTGCTCCCCTTTTAAATCTAGGTGCTGTCCTAATTCTGTTCTCATTTAGTCTTCCTACACCTTTTAGGCCCTTCTCTCCCTTTGAATCTAGGTGATACATAGCACCATATCACTACTCTTTGTACATAGACGGAACTCAGGATGTAAACATAGTTGTTTGTACAGCTAACTCATTTCTTCCTTTGCACATTGTACCTTTGTAATTTAGCAGAAGGCACAGGCTCATTTCACACACACTGCACTCACATACAACTCAAACTCTATTGCAGAAAAGCTCTGCCATAAGAATTAAGCTAACTTTAACAACACTCCCTGGTCAGCCTCTCTTGACCCTATTTCTGCTCCCACCTGTGAGGCTAATAACCTCTGGGTCATCTTCTACTCCACGCTCTCATTCTCACCTCACATTTCTGACGTCTCTAGGAAGTCACACTACCAGCTGCACCTCCTCAGAGGTATTCTTCCGTTCCTCTCCTTCCCCAGAAGCTCACTGTCTCCAGAGATCTGGTTCTTTCTAGGCCAGAATATTGAAACAGCCTCTTTCTAAATCTGTCTGCTTCTACTCTCCGCCCTCTGCAACTCATCCAGTACAGGACTGTGAGACTTGTCCTTGGCCTCAAGCCCAGGGATCGTATCTCTGCAGGACGGAAATCCCCTGCACTTGCTCCCAGTGGCTGCGAGAATTAAGTTCAAAACCCTCTGCATTGTCCACAAGGCCTTCTGGTGCCTGGGGCCTCAATATCTTCAACTCTCTCTTCTTAAATATCTTCCTTCTCAAGCTCTCCGCTCATCCGCCTCCAACTCCCTCAGGGCCAGACGCTTCACCAAGCAACGAGTTGGTGATAGATCTCTTTCTTCGGCTGGGGCCTCCCTGTGGAATAGCCTGCCGCCCTCCCTGAAATTTGAGGACAATCATCTCCGGTTCCGGAAGCTTTCTCTCCTCCTCTCCCCTGCTGATTTTCCTGCTGAAACTGAACCTGCACTGGTTACCTGGCCACCCTCTGATCTCTGGCCCAGGTCCCCTCCACCGCCAGTTGCACACCTGATAACCCCTGCACTTGGGGACTGTTTTCTGTATCCCTACAGTCCCGCTACTAGCACCTGTCTCCTGATGTCTGTACTTACCCTTGCACTTGCCACCAGCTGGCCGCACTTTTACTTATTGTTTATTTATTCTATTTATCCCAAGTACTGAACTGTCCCCTTTCCCTCCCCCCGCACTTTACCCTTTCCCCCTTCACATGCACTTGCCCGATCTGAATGACACCTGTCCTAGTAGGATCGTTATCTCATCTTCCTTCTGTTCTCCTTCCCCTGCCTCGTCACGCATTGAAACACTATAGGCGCATTATAAATGCCATGTCATATCATATCATATCTTAACAACAATTCAAACTGTATCTTCCACATAAATCTCTAGCTCCTTAAACTGAATCCACCCGGTTTATTTCATAGTTAATCTCCACTTTGCCCATCCACACACCATTCAGACATGGGTGACAAAAAGGGTCTTGGCCACCCTCACATAACTTTAATGGGTGAAATGCATACATGCATAATAGCACCTCCCAATTCTCCCAAATTTGGACTCCGCTCTGAGAACGTTCAACCAACACGCACGTTCGGACCATAATTATAGTGTAAGGCTCTATACAAATGACAAAATAAATGAATGAATTAATCATTTTCTGATCTCCAATTAATGGTGAACCAGTGCAACTGCTAAGGCCGGAACTTTCACTCATGACTCTCCTGTTCCCTCTGCTTTCACTGAAGTGGGCCCGATAGAAGAACTTCAAAATAGCCATCATAGCGCAACTGAGCCATTCCATGAAGCAGCAGAAAGGGCAAGGTACCTGACCAAATGCATACTGTAGGTCAACCATACCTGGCCAGTAGGCATGAGCACAATCCTAAAAAGCTTTTCTTTGGCTGGAATCTCTTAATTTCTGGGAACAACCACAGCCCGGGGTGTACACTCTGTTCTCAAGACAGGGGAAGCATCCCCGAATTCCTGCAAAGACTCAGCACTGGCAATTCACTTTTGTTTTATCTGACTACAGCTGTAGTAATCCTGTTTCTCTTAAGTGGTCTCTTGAAACGAAAAAAACAAGTGAACGTGTGACAGCTGCAATTCGCATTGATGAACAACAAAAAGGGCAATCCTGCTATAAATTGGAGTACATCTTCAGAAACTCTGGAAAGTGCCTTCCTTCTGTGCTCCCAGGCAAAGCTAAGTTGAGAAGACACTCAACAGCCCTCATCTCAAAGTCTTTTGACAAAAAACATGGCATTTTGTTTTTTTATCCGATTATGAGGAAACTCCAGTAGTACCAGAGCAATGCATCAGTTGCACCTTCACAATTCCAACAATTTCTTATGTATGTCTCTTCCAGGACAAAACTGTGGGGTTTACATTGATCCCAGACCATGGCACTGACTTGCTGCTGCAAAAGAAAACAGTGATACAAACACTGGTGTAAAGACTAAGGAAGGTGTCTCTGTGCACCTGATTCCATTCCTTCATCATGCTCACAGGGGGCAATAAAAGGTGATGACACGTCACGGTTATCGTCATCAGCAGTTTCAAACCAAATAGAATTCCCATTCTAGCCGCCTTCCTACAGGGCAGAACGAGCATGAAGCTGGACCTGACATTGAGCCTCGACTATCTCTATCATTGAGAAAAATGTCTCGTGACTGCTTTGACCTTCCGATGAGTTTGGGGCTGGATCATTTAGACAAGAGATTGAACAGAGGGTACAATGTGAGTTCTACTCACCGACCTTTTGAAACCAGGTAATATGTCCATCTTTCTTTGCAAGTATTTCGAAAAGAGACGCTCCTGCAAGGATTCTGAAAAGAAAACCCCTCGATGATTTCCTGTGTTTATGATACAACACAAGCGAAATGGCTTGAAGGCAGTTGTTACGTTGTTCCCTCATTTGCTTCTATAATCTTAATGTTCATACCTGTCCTTAGCATGTTTCACATTTCAGGCTGGTGTTGCATGTGTGATGCATATGTCTGTTTTGAATAATTTCAAAATGAATGCAAGCTGTTTAATCTTCAACAGGAGTGATATCCTTACTATTGAGTTTGTGACAGCACTGTTAAGTTTGAAATGCATGCTTTAATACACAATTTTCTGAGTATATGTAGCAGGGTGCTAACTGCCAGCAGACAATGAAAGCTAAGCTGTATTAACTGCATTTGAAATGTTGTTGTTAGAAATTGATGGCACAGAATCAAAAACAAAAGTAGGCTCGGGTTTTCACAAAGACAAAGGGCCTAATTCACGGCAAAACCCCATTGGAAAACGCTCTGTGAAAAAGGGCCACAGTATTTTTTGCAAAGCGCTGGATTGTTTTAACAGACAAGAACATCTATATTATTCATAGTAACTATGAATTTCACACACAACTCTCATTTTCACAATGTGAGTGAAACGCTCTACGTTATAAGCAAAAAGTAATACATGAATGCCAATATCGGGTTTGCTAAACACATCACAGAACAATTTAAGGCCTTGTGCCGGTTTATCCTGGTGGCATGCCCTGAATTGCGCACTGTGTTTCTTATTTCAATGTTACAGACGTGTGGTTCTGCCACTGTCACTCCCAGCAAGGGCAATTTCCCAGGAGCAATATGTTCTTCCTTTTTTGTCAGTGTTGTTAATAATGCCAGATAGTCCCCTATTCTCTGGCTGCTTAAATAACCCCGCTATATTTTGGGAGACAGTATGGCCTGCAATGGTGTGAAGGCTGTGACAATGCACGCATTTCTTCCTGTCCAGTATCTAAATGTGTTCCCCGCACAAAAAATTACACACAATGTTTTCTCACACATTTAGTATTTGAGTTCTGTCATTTTGAATGCTTGGTTATTACAAGCAATGATATGGTGCTTATCCCCAAAGAACTATGTGAATAGGGCAGCTTTTGACTGGAGGTAAAAATGAGCATTGTCAGACGGCTTTCATCGGTTTTGGTGCTATTACCGTGAGCGAAAATGCTCTCTGCAGCAATAGCGCTCCAGGACCCAATGGGGAATGTGGATTTACCAACCCCCCGCAACTCATGTTCCGGAGCAAATTGCACCAGACTGAGTAGCAGTAACACTACTAGCGTTGGACGGTATCCCGTCAGTATTACAGCCGGGATACCACCCAACTCGTCTATCAGATGTTCATCATCTGGCTCTTTAACCACCCAAATTGGGGACACAAATGGTATTTGTTCCTCTTATTTTTTTTTATTACACCTCACTTTTCTCATTCTCTGATCACTGACATTATTTGTGTGTCTGCCTCTGGTGGTATATAATCACGACTTCACTCTAGGTAGTATTGTTTTTGGTCTCAACACTCGCTTATTGGAGTTACGTCCAAACTTTAACTTATGATCTCTCCATATCTCAGGGAACCTGTTAGTAAAGGTGCCAGCATCACTGGCAGTGTCTTTTACTGTTGTTGTTACCACTCTCATGGGTGTACCTTTTACAGGGAATAGTGGATCTCTCAAGTATAGAGTCAAGATCATGTTTCCTATATCTAAGAACATCACTATCAGTCATCATCCCCATTTGAGAGTCCTTCAATCATTAATCTATTTGCGTTACATACTTCTCTCAATATTTCAGGCACTTGTTCCATTTCCAATTTGTGTGCGGCCAACCGTTTGTAAGTAGTACACAGAAGTCATAATGGTTTATCTCCCACATATCTAGGTAGCTCTTTTAACAGAGCCTCCATTTCATTATGTCTGTTGTGCTGATGCAGTTGTTCACACCTCTTCCTTACCTTGTAGTATTTGCAGCTGTGCCTACGCTTTTATTTGTTCCCTTTCCAATTCAGTTGCTGCCTCTGTGTCACTTACAACATGTTCTTGTAGTGTCCCTTACTTACAAAGCACCTATTTCAAGTATATTTTCTGATCCCCCACCAATTCCCATTCCTCTGTCAATCCCTGTATGTCATTTGTCGTAGGAATGTCTTTCCTAGTCGGGGAGAATATCTTTGAGGAGGGTACCTGAGCTCGGGCCATTTTAGTGACTCACTATACAGTGGTTTTAGTCCTTAGGCAAGCACTGTTTTGGTGTGCACAATGGACTGGAGTCCTTTCCATGTTGCTGTTCCTCCCTATACTCGTCGAAGGCATTTTGGGGTAAGGCATAAATATTCTGTGCAGTCGTTCAATTCTTCCATTATGTCCTACCACTATGTCCTCACATTCCCAAACCTTAATCATTACTGTCGATGAAATGTGCATGAATTATCATATTGTTTAATTGTATTTGTTTATCCTTGATGTTAAAAGCTTTTTTATTATCCTCCCTAGTTAACGCAAGTTCCTTATTCGCTCACCTATATGTTTTCAACAGTGCTATCAGTAAAATGTATGGTTGATCTCATATTACAATTCTTTCTTCTTGTATTTATAATCTCCTCTAACAGATCTTCAGGATATATTGGAGGTTTATCTATGTCCATCCAACAAAATTGTCCTTTATTTTCTTGTAGGTATCCCTCTTACGCTAGCTTCACCTCTTCCTCGCGTCTATTCACTGGACGGGCAGCCACCATGATCTTGCTGTATCTTCCGACACTACCACTGTTTCTGCAGCTTTGATCGCGTGTTATGGGACTTGAATTGATCCTACTCATTTTTATGCTCTCTGACTAATCTCCACTCTGACTGTTCAGTGGTTCCATTTGCCCATGAGCCATGCACTCTTAGTGAGTGCTCTTAGACAACTGTCCCTATTGGCGAACATCAAGATAAGGTTCTTAACAGAGCCCAATTACAGTCTTGTGTGTATATAATCATATATATATTTTTCACTTACCTTCAAGAGCATGGGTGAGAACGCTCTCATCCTGCATAGACTCAGCCAATGCACCAAATGTTAACTATCGGGTTTGCAGAGTTTTCATGTGGGAGATCGGACCAATGAAAACCTGCACTCTCTTCCACACAAGGACCACCACAGACACTGAGATCAGGATTTGAAAGCTTTAATCGGATCTCCATCTAGCATCATGGGCAGTCAGGAACTCTGTTCTTGTCGCATAGTATGTCCCAATTATACAGCATTCCTCAGTGGGTTGACCTGAGCATGAGGCTTACATCATTTCCATATATATTATCAGTGTTTCTGAACAAACAAAGGCATTAATTGGCACAAGACCCAGAGGGACATTTAACAGGTTATTTGTTCATTAGCTTTTAACTGGACAGTGTAGGAGGTGTTGTCTTTTGGGGCAAATTCTGGATTTGGTGGTATTTTCTTACCACAATATTTTGGCTGCATTTTGGTAGTAAACTGGCCTTACTATTAGAGGTAGTTCAGTATTACCCTATTTTGGTAATGATATAGTGTTATCTTATATTGGCAGTATTTTATAGTGGTATCTTATTTTTGTGGTATTTTGTAATTATCGTATTTTTGTGGTATAGTGGTGAGCATGTCTTTTTAAACTACCACCCCATCATAGAACAAACTCTCCCTTATTACAATTGTGACCCACTTTTGGCTGACTGCATGTACTATGTGGACCTAGGACACCTTTGGGTAACCCAGTGAGTTTATTCAGAATGCCACTTATTGCATGTAATTCATGTTACTGACTTATTTACATTCTGTAACATATGTGCTCTGGGGCACTGTCTTCTCTTCAGCATGTAGAGAAAACACATCAATACACACAAATAACCTTATATCTTACTTATTTGTGTATATTTACCCTTTTTACTTGCATTGTCCCATGTGGTAAATGAGGTAGCAAAATTCTTTACCGCTCGGGTATGACATTACCCTCATGATTGCCCCTTTCCTTTCAAACAGTGACCAATAGATGCATGAAATGAAGCACAAAGGAAAAAACCCAGTCTGATTTCAGCACACGATGTATTACATAATCATAATAAACAAGGTCACATTATATGAGATTACAATTGTGTGCGCTGACCAACAATGGTCACCGCCTGAGCCTATAAAAGATAACAGAAAAAAAAACCAGAAACAAACACATCAAAAATGCAGAAATGCAGAGAGAAATCTGACATGTTTCTTTTAAACCTGGCTCACTACGCTGCGTGTCAATAAATGCATCACTTTTTATTCATTTTGTTTATGCACTCCTCAATTGTAACTAAACTCACCAAGGTATACGAATTCTGAAGCATCTTGCCACCGGAGCTTTATCTATGCTCCGGTGGCAAGATGCTTGCTCAGTCCACAGACACCGCCATTGAAATTCTGTCTACTTCAAAGCCAGCAGCCCGACACAGCCTCTTCTGCCTAGCATATCAGCTGTCTTCAAACTGCATCTCTGAAGCTCAGATCCCAGGTCCCAGGGAGACACCGAAAGCACTCGAGTCTCTGGCAGAACTGAACTCACTCCCCAGCCAGCTGATTAAAAACACTCTGGCTGTCTGTCAAACTCAGATCAGCCTTCTCTGACCTCACACTACCACCTCTTGATCCCTACCAATCAGATTACAAGAATGTCCTGCAACAATTCCCTGCCTGTCAGGGCAATGGAGACTTTAGTCAAACAAGGCAATTGTTTCCATTTACCTTCCTGTCGCAAATATTTCTACTGTCCATTGAAGAACACTAAAATGGAATAAATCTCACTGGCCCTCATTACGACCCTGGCGGAAATCGAAAAACGATGGCGGAAATGCAATACCGCCATCGAATAGCGCTCGGTGCGACTATGACCCGTCACCGCTAAGTACGAAGCCATTAGCGACACCGTAGTGAACGCCAACGCTAACTGCACCAAGCACGCGCGTGCGCGCCATGCCAAACCGTAAACACCACCATGCCGCAAGGGTACGCCAATTCCGACCCTAGCGGACATGTACCTAACGCCATCAAGCATGGCGGAATGTACCATTCCGCCATGGTGAGAAGTACGGCATCGCGAATCAACCGTAAACGGCCCCACTGAGTGCCTGTACACCGCTCCCTGCCCACAAAGTACAACTCCCCGTAGGTGCAATGAAGTCACAATGCAACCAGTGAAATGTACAAGTCACCCATGCATGCCAACGAACAAATGAAACACAAGAGGGGCCAATGGGAGCTGCAGGGCACAGATGGCACGAATACAGAAGCCATCCCAATGGACATGACCACAGTCCCCCACCAAGAAACGCACGCAAACACAGGCACCTGCGACCACCAATATTCCTAAAATCACATCATTCCACCAGTCCACCTGGCTGACCGGCATCTGTTACACAAAACCCAATCCCCCGCCCCTGAGAATGACAACATTCAAACAGTCATATTGGCAGCCCCCATCCCTGACCTCACGGGCTTCGTAGGCAAACGCGCCCAGTACAGTACCACGCAACTAAACTCCGAAGCTGGAACCCAATGCAGATCTCCTCACAATACATCGCTCCCCAAATAGGAATATGCCACATCACTTGCAAAGAAGAACGCTACACGGGCCAAATCAGAATAGAAATTTAATGCACAACAAAATCACCAAGCCCATACAGCCATCAGGCCATGAACTCCAAAACACATTTCACCATTGTGGGCTGCACCCGCAAGAAATGACCAGCCACTACTTGTGTGACGCCCTGTTCCATCATGGTACACAGAGCCACATTCACGTACGAAAAGGCAACATGGAAGCGCACAGAACCGCAGGGCCGGCCCAATGGGGAGGCACTAGTCCAGCTGAAAGGCCGAAATGTTGCTCCGAGTCACCAGTACTGCGTAAGGGCATGTGGCCCATTGGCGATCGTCCCATAAGATCGTAATGCTGCTCCACTGATTAACACGAAGCAGCAGGTGTCGGGAGTAAAAGCCATCTGCAGGAGTGGCATACAGATGGCAGTGGCAAAAGGGGAGGAGATACCTGTCAACCAAAAGAAAAGAAAAAGAACAGAATGGCCATCAGAACTACATCCGAACAACTCACTTCAATGATCACACTGAATCCACAGCCATATGCATGCTAGCCCACTCCAAAGGATCATCACCACCCCAAAACCACTTGCGACTCATAACCATCTATATCGAGGTGTAAACACCATCACAAACGAGTGTACCTGTGCATGCGTCTGTGAAAACAGAATCCATCAGATGGGATTGTTAACGTGCATGGACACAAGTGTCTGAAGGCGTGTCGAGAAAGGGAGGGCTCAACAAGGCCAGATAGACGATGGTCCCACTATGGCAGCCCTGCATCACATAGCGCAGGGGAGGCGGATAGATTCCAAGAAGCCCTGAACATGGCAAACTCTGTATCAAATCATCTGCCCATGCATCCATTCATTATTCCCTCATCCCGGTATAAAAACGCCAGAACATTTACTCACATAAAATTAGAAATATCCATTGAGTCTGTGCGTTATGCAGCCTGCAAAATCCACAGTACCCCAGCCCGTAATTCCAGTGTTGTGAAGTAACATGTATTTGGGAACGTCCGGCCTCATCGCCCACGTCGCTATTGCGCATCCCAAACTATTCATATCAATCATTGCTTCCTCGCCATGGCCCCTGTCTCAAGGACATTGAACAATAGAACGTTATATTTGCAGTCAGACCTGTGGGCATCTCCTCGCCGCGAGCTGAAAACCGAAAGCGCCGCCCTTCGAATTCCTCATTTGCAAAATCACGTCGAAAAGGCATCTGTGGCCGTTTGAAATCACAAATTAATCCATCTAGTGCGGCTGTGTGTGAAAATGGCAACTGCCTTCACCCACAAATGGGACGCCCCGCCCGTCGGTGCAACTCGGTACAGTGATGCATGAGGGCCCACCGTTACTCGAGTACTACGTTCCACTGACCCTTCACAAGTCTGTTCGCGACGGCAAAGATTGTATGTGAAACAATGGGACCATAGCCGAATGTACATATCAACAAATGTTACACGGCCATCGGGTACAAATACATGATTGCAATAGCAAGATGCCATTACCGAATTGCAGCGTTGTGTGCGGGATGTGCTCGGCCAAAGGGGAGAGCAGCTTGCACAGGTGGAATGAATCACCACAGGTGGAGGCCATACAGCCTGAAAACACATAAATTGCACACCCAGTCTCCTCCCACAACCACACCCACTCCGAAATGCTACCGGCAGGACTCGCGATGTTGGCCCTGGGGGACCTGATAGCACTGCAAGTACTCCAACTCCAAGAAGAAGACGAACACCAACTACAACCGGCCGCACTGAGGAGACGCAGGAGGAGGAGGAGGGCAAGGCAGGGCCAGCAAGGGCCGCCAGCACAGCCACTACCACCACGCAGGCAGGCCGCAATCCCACGCCTCCGAGCACATCCGTTCAACCTCACTGATGAGCAGATCCACACCCTCTACCGTTTGGACCGGGACACCATAGCCGCCATTGTGGACATGACACAGGCTGACCTTGTCAGCATGATAGATAGCCCAACCGCCATCCCACCCCTACTGAAGGTGGTGTCTGTACTCCACTTCCTGGCCACAGGCACCTACCAGCACACAGTCGGACAGTTGCATGGCATATCACAGCCACTGTTCTCACGGACACTATTGCAAGTGCTCGATGCCCTCCTGCAGCACGCAGACGACTACATCTCCCTACCACGCTCGGAGCAGGAAATCACAAACACGAAAGTGGGATTCCATGCACTTGGCGGCATACCGGGTTGCATTGGTGCCATCGGCTGCACCCATGTTGAATTGGTCGTCCCACATGCCATGGAGGCCCAGTACCGCAACCGAAAACAATTTCATTCCCTGAATGTACAAATGGTGTGTGACTCCAACAGGATCATTACACATTGTTGTGCCCGATTCCCTGGATCAACCCATGATTCTATGGTCTTGAGGAACTCTACAATACCACGCTACATGGAGCGACACGCAGGGAACAGATCCTGGCTACTCGGTGAGTCTCATTACATGCATGATAATGTGGGGTATGTGATTCGGCAATGACCTGGCAGGAAGGGGGGGGGTGGTGTGCGTACGTAGCAATGGCATTCCACATAATCCGTTTATCGTCCACATGCAGGTGATGCTGGATATCCACTGAAGAGATGGCTCCTCACACCAGTCCGGAACCCACGGGACCAGCATGAGGAGGACTACAACCATGCCCACTCACGTACCCGTGTAGTCATTGAACAGGCATTCGGCCTACTGAAGACTCGTTTCCGCTGCCTCAGCAGGTCTGGCGGGGCACTCCTGTACCGCCATGAGAAGGTTGCAAAGATGGTGATGGCATGTGTCATGCTCCACAACATGTGCGTACGTAGAAATGTGCCCATGCCCCCTGACGCAGAACTGCAAGCACCTGATGATGGTCATGATGAGGGTGGGGATGTGGCAACACCTCAAGGAGTCTGCGAGGCACCGGAGGGCCGTGACATTCGTCAGCATCTCATTGATGCATGCTTCTAGCACTCACGCCTGGTGGCTGATACATGGACACGGTACTCGTGGCACTGTGTGTGTCTGGTACATGCACAATATGGACTGTACGCCTATGATGGCCTAGTACACAATGATCATTGTCCACACATCACATTGGTTGATCGTGCACTGTTTATGGCATATGTGATATCATATTGAACACCCTATCGACCCGCCACCCAAGTGAGCCCAACACACCCCCTCCACCCTCCTACCTCCCCCCCGAACACCAGTGTCCAAAGATGCTCATTGTCAGTGGGCTGTCGCTATTGCAAGCCCCCTCTGCGGGTATCAGGGGCACCCCTGCCTGTGGAGCGCAGGTTCCTCCCAGATCTACGTTGGGGGCTGCCCTGGACGGAACTTGCAACGGATGATGTCTCTGCCTGCTCACGTCCATGCATGTCCCTAAGGGTTTGTGAGAGCTCAGTGAGCACACGGCGCACTGCGGCAAGTTCGGCACATACGTCTGTGGACGTCGCATGCAGTTCCCCCCTCAGGCTCTCGGTGCTTCTCTCCATTTGGACTCTCAGGCTCTCGGTGCCACTCTCCATTTGGACTCTCAGGCTCTCGGTGCTAGTCTCCATTTGGACTCTCAGGCTCTCGGTGCTACTCTCCATTTGTGCCCTTAGTGTCTCTGTACTTCTCACCATTTCTGCCCTAAGTGTCTCAGTTGATGTTTCTATGTCTGCCTTAGTGCCCCCACATTCATCGGCATGGTCCTTGAGGAGCGTGGCCAGTTGCTGCTGTTGCACGATTAACTGGTCGAGGGACTGTTGCCTCTGCTGGGCCATGGCCATTTGCGGGGGTGTCACAGAGGGGCTGTTGACCTCATGTTGCCTTGCCACAGGGCTTGTGGGGGATGGCCAGTCATCGTCTTGTGGGTGCCCCTGCGTGGTATCCTCATGTTGTACGGGATGGGACAGACAGGGGGATTGGGACAGGTCATGGATGGATCTGACTTCGACATCCCCGTCTTCTGTGTCGGAGCATGCTGCCATCAATGGGGTGTCACCTATGGTGCTGCTGCCACCAGAGGCAGTGCCTTCTGTGGCATCCGTTGGGGGGACCTGTGGTGGTGGTGTTGTGGGCATGCTGGCTGCTGGGGTGCCTGTTGATGTTCCCTCCTCTGTGCTGCCACCTGATTTGTGCTGCTGCCGTGTCTTGATGCGTGCAGCTGAGGTGGAGGGTCTTTGGCCGTTGGTCTTGGCCCTCTTTGCAGGTGTGCTGGTAGGGGTGTCCTGATGCTCGTCGTTTGGATCGGACCCTGTGGTGGAGTAAAGGAGGGCGAGGGTTATTAATGGGTCTGTGGGTATTGGAATGGCATTGTATCACATGCATTGGGGTGGTACCTGAGGGTGATTTGGGTCGGGGCCTTGGAGGTGCTTTCATTTGTGTGTGGAGTGAGGGTGCAGTTGTTTGGCAGCCTGCAGTTAGGGTGTGCCTGCTGCACGTGTAGTGGGTGTTTTAGGGGTTTTTAATTATTTATGTATTTATTGTGAGTTTTAAAGTGCGCTATCAGGCCGATGTGTGTGGACGTTCTCCTGGACATGTGTTTCTGTTGCACTATGTGGACACATGGTACTTCACATGATTGGACATTGTGGATTTAGCATTGTTTTATTTGGCCCACCTACCTGAATCTTCGGATGTCTGCACTCCTTTCTCCATCCCTCCGACTCCCTCTATGCTCTCCATTCCGATGGTGGAGGCACAGATTTCTTCCCAGGGGGTCAACTTGATGGGTGATTCAGGACCTCCCCCGGTGGCTGTGGCAATGTTGGGGTTGGCAGAGAGTATGCTGCGGACGCGTATCCGCAGGTCGTCCCATCGCTTTCGGCATTGCTGTGGGGTGCGGGGTGCGGTCCCCACCGCACTTACCCGCTGTGCCACCAGAGCCCATATGGCCTTCTTGTTTGCAAGTGCCGTCCTGGTCATTTGCGTGCAGAAGACGACGGCAGCATTCTCCTGGAGGGTCTCTGTTAGCACGGTGAGTTCCTCACGGGAGAAGTGGACCTGCCGCTTGCGGTCGCACGCTTTCTTCGCTACTTTTCCCATTTTTCTTGGTTTCGCTAGGGTGGATGACGGGTTGGGGTGTGTCTCTGGGTAGTGTTTTTAGTGGTTGTGTGGTTTTAGTGGTTTTATAGGTGTACGGCGGGATGTTTCCCGTTCCGGGCCCATGTTTTAACTTCCGTTTCCGTATATTTCCGGTCAACGTACTTTCCGGTAGGCGCACACTGCGGTGTCCGCTGTGATGGGTGGCGGTATTGCACCTAGGGCGCCGTACGGCGGCGGTGTGGGCCGTTTTGGGGTCATTTCCGCCATCGCAGACTTTGCACTTCCGCCATGCCGTGGTGCTCGTGCCCGATGGGTCGGAATGGGCCGCACTTTGCTCCATCGTGCAATGGCGGAAACGCTATTTACGCTGTGGCGGTCCGGTCAGTCACTTTCCGCCAGGGTCGTAATGAGGGCCACTGTGTTTAACAAACTGCATTATATGTTACATGAACAGTTAATGGGTTAGTAAGATAAATTAGTATAGGATTAGTTAATTATATATTTCCAATGCATTTCCACAGAGAGAAAATCACCCCATTTGTACATATGCACATTTATGCATTTTAAAATGGCAGCACACTGTGCTAAATGCTTCTGAAACTAAACCTATTTTACTGGTTTGGCTAAATGCTTTTTCAAAAATTAATGCTTGCTGGCTTGTTGCTAAAAAAAACTGTTTTACTAAATCCTTTTAAAAATAATATTTTTCCAAACATTAATGCTTTCTGGCCTGTTGCTAAAAAGCTGCCCGTATCACCCACTTCAAACTAACTGTATTTACATACTAAATAATGAAACCCCCACCTTTGCTTTCCTTTTACTCTGCACACATGTGCTGTTTGCACAAATATGCCATTCATAAATATATCCCTACATACCCTCAATCTTCCAACAATTCTGGATAATAAACCCATAATTGGAGGAAACATGTATCAAACTCTAAACTGTATGTGTCCTGGGACATCTCTCCTTCCCCATTGTTGCCAGTATCATGACCAACATCCTCATCTTTATGGACAACATAATCAGCCATTCTCCCATCACCATCTCCAAAACTGAGAAAAACACACCATACTGCGCTCCACCCAGGTTCCCCAATTGAAGATATCAAACGCTGTTACACCGAAGCTACTCACAGTGATGTTATTTTTCCTCAAACTCATCTTAATGGTATGCTTTTCCTTATGGCTCAACAAAAATTCCACATCTGGGTCAATTGGGAACAAATCTCTCTGAAAAACTCAATATTCTCCACTTGGCTTTCCCATATGCATTAGCAACATGGAATAAAGTTAAACCCCCAATGGAGACAACCGTCTCCTTCAGAACATATATATATAAAATACATTGTAATTTAGTTGCTTGATGACAAATGTTCCATGATTCAAATGGGTAATCGTGTAATTCTTCAAGAAAGTACTGACCAACCACCTATTTTTAACTAGCTGGGCTTGTGATAGTTCCTAACTACCCGAATTGCCAATGACCACTTCACATTATCCCGATACATCTGGGTCAGATTTCAATCCACAAATAGCATCTGTTGCATCGGGAGCACATGGTTTACCTGGACACATATAATTCTATTCTTTAAACCTTACACATGTGCCCAAATTTGAGATCAAATAAACATCAGGTTCCCAAGACTGAAATGCCACCACCTCTGGGGTTTTTATCTTAACATATTTATCTCTTTGCCAAAAACCCACATTGTGTACCAATTTTGTCTGTTATATGAGTTCAGGAGCAATATATGGAACACATAACAAAAACCCAATCTCCAATTTCTCCCTCCAGATTCACGTATAGGGGTATCGCGCTCCCCATTTTAAATGCAATTTTAACCTGCATTACCTCTATCTATCTTTGAGTAATCCTTGCCATCATGTGGTTAATAATATCAGATGATTCAAAATATCATGGTATATGCCCCGGTTGTGAAATTGCAGTTTGCACCTCTCCCATATATTTCATCAACAGCCTATCAAGAGGATTAATTATGTTGATAATGTCACTTAACACCCGGTCATGTTTGACCACAACATTTGTACGGTGCTGCATAATTTCAGTCTGTTCATTTAATAGAACAGCAGTCTCATTTATACATTTTATTTGCTCATCCAGCCTTTCTCTAATTCCATCTAAGGTGCTTTGGATTATGTCCAGATCATGGGTCAATGGCTGTGCCTTAGCACTTAATGTCCCCACCAAGGTTGCGTTGGCTGTAGACATTGTAGTGCCCACTACAGCCCCAATAATAGTCATTACCATGGATGTTACAAGTAATACAACTCCCCTTTTTCCCCTTCTTTTATTTATATCAGATGAATTTACAAAAGTTTTCTCCAACTGCATGGTAATGTCTTTGATCGCTTGCCTAGCATCCTTCTTCCGTAGCTCCAACCATTCTTTGGTTTGGTCAGATGCAATCACAGTTTTATTAATACATTTTTCAACTAACCTGTCAGGGTTTATGGTGATATACATATTTTGATAAATTAATCGTCTATTTCCCAGAATAAATCCAGGTGCCTCCTCCACTGCAATTCCAGATGCCGGTCCAGGTTCAACAATCACTTGTGTGCCTCCGCCTTCAATTCCTACCACACCCACCATAAGTATCACAGCAAGTACCCATGTCTCATTATTGTCTTTTCTTCTTCATACTTTATCTTCAGCTCCCTTCTCGGGTCTGGGGGCTTTCCTGGGTCCTTGGTTCTGCGGTCTTCAGTCCAGTGGTCTCCGGTCCAGTGTCTCCGGTCCCTGTCAGAATTAATTATTCACATCTAAATTGAATGGAAAAGAACAGATTAAGTACATAGTACAAAATTAATTTCCATCCCTTTCACCACTCAACCAAACATGAAAGTTTGTTTCAAGCCATCATGACTTATCACTTTTCGATACCTGCAATTAAACACACATTAGAGAAAAGCAACAATATTTACACCTCACATTATTATACATTACAACAATTTCCATGCAGAGGAATTTTACCACACTGTATAACACACATTTTTTTTTCAAAATGTGACATTTTCATTTGTATTTACTTCTACAATAAACTATATCTCTGATCTCTCATGGAGTGAGACATATACCACCTTGTCATTAGCTTAGTGCCTTATGAAATAGTCAACTGCAGCTTTCTTTTCCATGTAATCAGTACACTTAAGCCATCTCCACCTGATCCAGTCTCTTGATTTCATGCTTTGGATGACAAGGCTTACTTTGGTTCACATGGACAAATTGCTCTGTCACCATTTCACCCTTTGACTTTAATATTTTATACTCTACGGGAGATATCTTATCTACAATCTCAAATGGCCCTTTCCATGCTGTGAGAAATTTTGAATTTGTATGCTTGTTTTTACCAAAATGGAACTTGTATAACCGATCACCTATCTTATATTCTCTCACAGATGTCTTTTTTTTATCATAATAGGACTTTGCACTTTCAGCAGCCCTTTCAAAATTTCACTGTGCAAACGCAAATGCATGTTGTAAATACTTCCTCAATTCTTCCTCATACTTGTGAACTGTAGATGCACTCACAAATGTTTGCTCATGTGTCCTGTGCAATAAATGGTGTGGCAGTACAATATTTCTTCCTGTCACCACCTCATGAGGACTGATACCTACTGCTTTAGCAGGAGTCGACCTAATGGTCATTAACACTAAAGGTAAGCGTAAACCCCAACTGGAACCTGCCTCTGCCACACACGTCTTTAGTATCTCCACACCAGATCTATTGCTTCTCTACGTTCCCCGAAGAGGTGGGCCTATATGCGATATGCAATTTCCTTTTTACCACCAATATCTGCCAGACCTTGCTCATCAAAGTGCCCGTGAAATTACTTCCTCTTTCTGACTCTATTCTTTGGGGTAACCCAAATCTTGAAAAAATGTGATTTACCAGCAATGAAGCTGCTGTTTGTGGACTACAATCTGGCGCTGGAATGCATTCCACCCATTTTGACATTAAACATACCACTGTCAATAAATATAGATTTCCCCTACCTGATCTCTTTACAGCCTCTATATAGTCAATTTGTAAATCTGACAATGGAAGAGTTAAACCTCTTTTCATTAATGGAGCTTTATGCATTAGTGAAGCAGGTTTAAATTGCGTACATACCAGACACCCCCTAGTGTATAATTCCACATCCTGGGACATATGTGGCCAGTAAGCATAATCTTTTAGTATTTCTAAAGTTTTTTTGTGAACCTCTGTGTCCTGCAGTTATTGCATCATGTGCATGGTGTAATATTAGCCCTCTGAATGAAAGAGGTACCACCCACTGTGTCTGACCTGTTACAGATTCCCTGATCAACAGACCATCATGTAGTTTAATTTGATATTTGTTCTTTAATAACACTCTCAACTGTTCTTTTCCTGTACAATCATTTTCACTTAAGGGATTTTGTTCGGGGTCTATCAAATGATTATAATAAACCCCCAATTCTGGGTATTCTTTTTGTGCCTTATTCAAATCCTGATCTGGCGTATCATAACTCCATTGCACTACAGGTTGTTCAACTTCTTTTGGAGCTTTGGAGAGTGTAACTGCATCTACTTGTATTTCACCAATTAGGTGTTCAATGGGCAACAATTGTCCCATAACAGGCATAATCTTGGTCAATTGATCTGCTCTATCATTTCCCTCCTTATCCTCTCCTGGAGTTTTAAAATTTTCCTCCAGTGTATTGTTAAACCATTCTCTGACACTAATTTGTCTATAGCTTTAATCATTTCCCCATGTTTAAGGGGATTTTTGTTATATGTGAGCATACCTCTTGCTCTCCAGCTAGGCAAATATTCTACAAAGCTATTTTGTGCACAATCAGAATCAATCACCAGGACTATTTCACCGAATTTGTTATCAACTGTGGTAGTAATTGATTTATAAATGGCAGCTAACTCAGCTATCTGGCTACTCTTGGCCTCAATGATCATTCCTATACTAGGAATGTCCTCACATCTCAACCAGACATTTCCTATCCCTGACACCAGCTGTTTATTGCTGTCATTTTCAATGTGGAAAGCACACCCGTCGACATACACAACGGGCAAGTCTTTAGACATATTTTCATCAAAAGCTTTGTGTGGTGATTGTTCAAACTCCTGCAAACTGGACTACACCTCTACCTCATCTGAGATACACTCAGCTGCAAAGGTATGTAGATCTGTTAACCCCTGAGCAATTGGGCTCTTTTTATTCTGTCCAGATCTTCTACAGGGAACCCCTGCAATGCCAATGTCCAGGAAGTAATCCTGGACTGCGCTAGATTGCCTGATCCAATCCTTGTACTTTGTGAAAACTGCAATGGTTGATGATTCATTTCAATGATCACTTTTTCCCTTTGAACAATGGGATGAAAATATTACAATGCCCATACAGTGGTGAGAGGGGCCTTTTCACATTCACTGAATTTAGTTTCAATCTGAGAAAATGCCTTACTTGCATAGGCAATAGTTTTATAATTCAAATAATGTTTTTGAGATAACACAGCTGACATACACTGTTCAAGGAATCCTATTTCTAAAAAGAAATCTTTATTCTTTATGGGATAGGCCAAGCATGGCACCTTTATAAGACATTCCTTCAATTTGCCTCAGACTGATATTTTTCCCATTTCCAGGGCACATACAGCTTCAATAATTTAGTCTAGGGTTAAGTGATGTCAGTGTAATTTCCAATACATTTTTCTGTTATATTCTTTCATTCCTAATAGACTTTTTAAACCTTGTATGTTTTTAGGATTTTCAATTTTCTGTATGACCTCCACCTTTTTCTTTTGTGAATTTAACCCACATTCAGTTACTTTATGGCCTAAGAAATTCACTTTTTTCTTTCACCATTGGGCTTTCTGTAAAGATACTTTGGCACCCTCCTTCTGTAATTGGTCAACTACATGTCTAATTTCATCACAATTAATTTTTAGGCTTTCATTTTTTATCAGGACATCATCCGCATAAACTATGGTCCCTCTTCTGCTGCATCTGGCATAGCTTTTCTCAAAAATATGCCCAATTCTCTCCCACTATTGACATACCCAAATGGTGTTCTGGACCAAGCATATTGCGTTTTATCAAATGAAAATGCAAACAAATTCTGAATATCTTCTGCCAATGGCACACACCAGTACCCAGATGTAAGATCTAATGTGGTAAACACCTTTGACCCATGTACCTGAGCAAGACCTTGATCAATGAATGGCAGTGGCCATCTAGACCCTGACACTCTTTTATTTAATTCCCTCAGGTCTGCACACAGACGCCGTTGACCACTTGGCTTTAATAAACCAAACAAGGGAGTGTTGGAGGTACTATGAATGGGCCTGATAATTCCCCTAGACTCTAGGTTTTTAATTATCTATGCCAATGACACTAAGCATGCGAGTGGCAATCGATATTGGCACACAAATACTGGATTCTTACCACACCCCTCTTGTAATGTGGCAACACGTAAATCTGTTAGGCAGCAATCATATGCATCTTTGGCAAAAACCTCCTTAAATTTCATAAATATTCATTCTTATCCTTTTCACTATCACAGGCATCTGCTAACAGAATTTGCTCCTCTACCATTTTTGGAAATTCTGGGAAATCCTCCAATGGAGGAACCTCTGTACTTTCCTCTAACTCTGTGGATGTATCTCTTTGCAGAGCTGCCACTTTTAAATATTTTGGCATACCAGCCTCCATTCCAATGCGCTGATTTCCTGTTTCATTTTCATTTAAATCAAGCAATATGCAATTCTCTTAGTGGCAGCGCACTGTTCATTGGAATCGTAAGGGTATACAGACTGAATTTTGAACATCCCTTTGGGTTAAGCATCCAGGGACTCTGGCAACATACCCTGTGCATCTACATATCTCTCAGGGATATTTCCAATCACCATATTGAAATCTGCAGTACAATGTGATTTTTGTATTGTCATTCCTAGCACGGAATTCTCCTCTAGATAAATATCTTGACACCCTTTATTATCCACCATGATTTTAACGGACCCATCCCCAATATCTAACAATGGGGTATATTCATAGTCCAGCCCCTGCTGTTTCATGAACTCATTCAAGCGCACACATGCATCAGAATCCTTCATTTGCTGTCCATGTTTGTGTTTTAGCGTTATATCAAACTGCCTGGTGAATGCAGGAATAATAATATCCCTCTTCACCTGTAGTTCAATTACATATGGCACCAATTGTGCACAATGATAAGCCTTTCTTTTGTCTTCAAATTTGGGCGCAGGACCGCCTAGCCGAGACCATCATTTTTGGTTAAGGAAATCTAACACCATACACATCCTGTGCATTATATAATTGCCAAGGTAAAAATCATTTTATGTTCCTCTCACTATCCACACATTGTGGTAGATGGTTTTTTGTCCAACAGTAATCTTTAGCATGCACCTTTCTGCAATTCTATTTTCAAAATCTGGATTGTCCAATCCAGAGATGTATTGGTTTTAAATTCTAAACTTTGGGATCTCCTCTCTTTCCATTATTCTCTGAAGTAATTTCTCATTAATAAATCTCCTTTCCTGCACAAGTGTCAAAGAAACATTTATCACTTCAGAATGGCTATTTATACCAACATGAATCCATGGCTGCTTATCTTCCATATGTATTTCAGCAAGGGTTGTGATATGTTTTTCTGTGTCTACTTTGTGGATGGTGTTTTGTTTGCATTTCCCTTTTAATTAGAATCACAATGTGTATTCATCTATTTCAGTCTGCCATTCTTTCCTAGGATCCAAACAAATCTGCACAGATTGTTTTACTTTTTCACTTTGCATTTTGTCCTGACACATTAAAATAACAGTGACACTAGGCACACAGCTATTCTGGAGATACACTTCCACTGCATCATTTGATTTAGCAACAGTATGACATTCATTTACGCTGCTGTTTTGTGACTTTATTTTCTTAGGCCTTAATGGTTTTTTGGTTAAGGACCACAGAACCCCATTTACTCCATCAGGGAGAGGCGACAATCTTTTCAGGCAATGTGTTCCCTTCAAGAATGGAATTTCACAGATAGATGTGACCAATTCTTCCTGTTTCATTCTGTGTTTTCCTATCTTTATGTCAACTTCAGTGACACCTTCAATAGGTACATCCTCACCGTTAAAGTTATGTACTGGACCTTCATTTTGTCTCACTTTGTTCTGATTCTGTGGGGATCTTCCTTCATTGATACTTTTTATAATTTCTTTGGACATGAATGTGCCCTATGCACTGTGTCACTCATTGCAAATGTATTGCACTTCTCTTCCACAGTAATGGGAGCAAAATATCTGTCCTCAACTTCCTCCAATACGCACAGAAAGTGCACATTTTTACTGATTTCAGGACATACTTTTCTCAGGCCCTTCTCACTCTTGGCTAAGGACATCAGTAATTGAAAGGACATGTTTCCCTCCTTTTTGTCCATTTCCTTTTGATAAACCTTGCCCATCTCCCCATGTGCAGAGGTCATATGGAGTGTGGCCACTGTTCGCCCCTCTGCCCACGGATCATCAGCATTCACACTGCAGTTCTCCAGCTGAACATGCTAATAAACATCACATGATAGGTTGACGTTTTCTAATTCTGGGCATCTATCGGTATCTGGCATGATAACAGCCTTTTTGATGTCCTCAAAAGTATGTGGTTCAAAAAACTCTTCAGTTTTTTTTTCCTGTCTGCATTTTAGAATGTGATTGATTGTCTAGGGAGGGTGTTCTAACAGTCACATCTACTCCCCCATCAGTTATTTTATCAGTGCGTAGTTTGTCTTTTTTGAATCTGTCTCTTTGGTACTTTGGAACTTCATATTTTTCTCCTTCTCATTTTTTATTTGTACAGACTTCTAAAGTTTGATTCAATGCTAGGTTAAACCAAACCTATTTTTTAGGTGTGGTTGCAGTTCCTGCTTCATGTTCATTTGCAGGCATTTTCATGTTTAAATCAGCAAGCAGCTCAGGACCGTTACGCACAACTGGCTCATGGAAATCTGTCTTTTTATCATTGCAGGTGTCATGAACATTTAGTCACTTGTAATCAGAGGCCACCAGGTCACTTCTCTGACCTTCTGCCCCCTCATATGATGACTGTTTTTGAACTGTACAGAGTTTCCCTATTTGTTCAGCTAGCATCTTTACCTGGGCCTCAAGACATTGAAACCTGTCCATTTCTCTGAAATCTTCTCTTTGAGGTCTAGGCCGGTATTAGTTGTTCTCTCGATGGTTAAATCTGTTCGGGTATCTCGCAGGAAACTGATTTATTTTTGAATTGTTTCTGAACTCTTGATTCATGTGAGGCGGGGAACGGGGTGTGCCCATTCTTTGGTTGTGATCCCCTGGTGGCGGTGATTGATTGTATTGACGTGGAGTATAGTTTGTATTCTGCCTCATGTTCTGTCTCTTATTTTGTGGGTACTGTTCCCTATGCTGATCCCCATTTTCAATAAATGAATTCACATACCGTGGTCTGATCTGGTTACCATATACCATAGTGTTGGGGTCAAATCTGCTCTTTGTCCCCAATGTCTGGTACGAACTATTACTTCTCTGATCATGATTTTGTTTCTGATTGTTGTTCATGCGTGAAATATCGGGCTGGTATCCTACCCGGGGTCTGTCTCCTAGGTACCTAGGACTAATGTTACTCTCTCTATTACTCGGATCATGTGACTGAAACATCAGTGCCTGGGATGGCAGCCTCCGTGGAGTACCCCTTTGTTTGGGTGTCATATTATTTTTACCTGAAGTTTGAGCGGACTCAAGTGACTTTTTAGCAGATCTGATCTCCATTATTGTTGCTGAGGATTCCTTAGGTTTTAATCTTGTTTTTTTTTATGTTATCTCCCTCTCCACTCTGGCAATAAAGCACCCTGCACAGTTTAGTACCCTGGTGGACAATCCATTCAAGGGTCTTCTCACAATCAAACTCGCAAATTAACTGTGATTTAATATATGTCTGCAATCCATAGAAATAGGCAGTTTTAAACTCATTGGAATTCGGATTAAAAGGTACATCAAAGCGAGAGAAAGCTCTTTTTAGTTCTTGGAGAAATTGGCGAGGCGACATATTTGGCCTAGCTGTCATCGTATAGGCATCTCTTTTTGCATCCTGCAATGACTGAAATGGAGAAAAATGGTGCCTGACCTCTTTTTCAAATTCTGCCCATGACATGTTCTCATGTTCATTCAATCCTCTGATGATGCTCGCTGTGGGAGCATCCAGAGTTAAGTGAAAGTATTGTCTGTATTGTTCCTTAGGTATTTTTAGGGCTTTAAATATATTGTGTACTGCTTCTAGGTGGTCTTCTATACAGCATTCCCTTCCTTTTTTGAACTGTTTAATTAGGGCCTTGATTGACTCCATTATCTTGACAGGGCTACTCGGCGCTATGTTTGGAATGGCATTACTTTGTTGTTCATTACTTTTATCAGGTGTGTGGGATTGGTGGCAACCCCCAATGTGTGAGTCAAATCCCCAAAGGCGCTGCAACCAAGTCCAGAAACTGGTACAGCCACCGGGACACTATTTCCCTGTGTAGAAATGGAGTTAACCTCAATCCCATTGAATGTGGTGCCTTGCACTTTTTAAGGAGCCGGTCTGCCTCAGACACAGGTAAGTGTTTCCTTCGCCCATTTTATTAATCACATTCTGCATATCGCTCATCTGTATTTGGCATTCATTAAACTCTTTGTCCCGCTTGTCCCTTTCTTGAAACATTTTAGCTATCTCTTGTTCAACAGCTTGGAGCTCACCTTTTTTCTCTATATTCTCTCTTTGTAAAGCTTGCATCTCTAAAATAGTTTCCTCTTTGTCTTGTCTAATGTGGCTTACCAACCCTTTCAGGTGTTTTAATTCTTGTTCACTGTCCTCAAACTGTTTTCTTCTTTGTGACAATTGGGTGTCAAATTCATTGCATTTTTTGACATACCTCCAGTTCTGCTTTTAACTTTTTTTACTGTTCACTAGCTCCATCTAATTTTACTTTTAGTCTGCTAATTAGTTTAGCATAATTTTCTTGCATTTGCAAAGACCCATTTAAAATGAACCATGTTTTGGCATATAGCCGTATCAAACAGTCTCTCTTTGAATGTTTGTCAGCAGCATTAAATAATCTCCGAAGACAGACCTGAATTATGCTGCCCTCTTCAAAAATGCTGTCCAGTGGGTCTTTCGGAACTTCCCCACAGATACGGTTATGTCATTCTAAGGCATCATTTGATGACCATGTTCCATGTGCATATCATTTTGGTTCTAAGTGTTTCACCAATTCTGGGAATGTGGCATCAATTTGAAACATCCTGAGATTCCACTTTCAGTGTCACACTGATATCACAAAATGAGTTCCCTTTAATGCACGTATGGCGGTGTGGGATACACTTGACACGCCCAGTAGTCGCTCTACAGTCTGTTCCCAAAAGGACAACTCCCCAACTCCCCATATATGTAGGAGGTTTTGTCTTTTTGGGCATATTCTGGATTTGGCTGTATTTTCTTACCACAATATGTTGGTGGTATTTTGGTGGTAAACTGGCCTTACTATTAGAGGTAGTTCAGTGTTACCCTATTTTGGTAATAATATAATGTTAGCTTATATTGGCGCTAATTTATAGTGGTATCTTATTTTGGTGGTATTTTATAATTATCTTATTTTTGTGGTATAGTGGTGAGCATGTCTTTTTTATACTACCACCACATAATAGAACAAACTGTCCCTTATTACAATTGTGACCCACATTTCACTTACTGCATGTACTTTGTGGACCTAGCACGCTGTCATGATGCCTACCCCCGGAGCACCAGGCCAGTCCCAGCACCCCCGGGAGCAGGCATCATGCCCCCGAGTAAAAGCCCAGCGGCCCCTTATAGGGGCTCTTAGGACTCTGTCCTCTCAACCAGCCACTACCCTCAGACCGATGGTCAGACGGAGAGAACAAACCAGACCCTTGCACCAATCAGAGAGTAATTGGAAGGATATTTTATGGGTGGCCGAATATGCATACAATAACTCGGTACACTCTGGAACTGGACAAAGCCCCTTTTATACCAAATATGGACATCACCCTCGTACTTCAGACCTGGACCTCTCAGCCTTGAAATGCCCGCAGTGGACCATTTGCATTCCACGATAAGTCAAGCCTTCAAGGATGCAACTGCACATTTGCAACAAGCGAAAGGGAAATACAAAAAGAATGCGGATTTGCATCGGAGTGAGGCGCCTCCATACCAAATAGGGGATCAAGTATGGTTGGCTACCAAACACTTATTGCTCATGGGACCCCAAACTTTTAATCCAAGGTATTTGGGCCCTTACTCGATCAAAGCTATAATTAACCCAGTGGCAGTCAAGCTCGATCTACCAGCTAACATGCGGATTCACCCCGTTTTTCATGTGTCACTTTTGAAACCAGTGCAACCAGGAACCACATTAATAAAGCCACCAGAACTAATCCAGATAGATGGGGAGCCTGAATTCGAGGTGAAGAACATTTTGGATTCTAAGATCTCAAAATCAAAACTTTTCTAATAGATTGGAAAGGGTACGGGCCTCAGGAAAGGTCTTGGGAACCCAGCGACCACGTACATGCACCTCGGCTGGTAAAAAGGTTCCATCGGAATTTCCCAGACAAACCGAAACCTCCAGAGGGAACGACCTTGGGAGGGGCCTTGGGGGGGAGTGCTGTCATGATGCCTACCCCCGGAGCACCAGGCCAGGCCCAGCACCCCCAGGAGCAGGCATCATGCCCCTGGGTAAAAGCTCAGCGGCCCCTTATAGGGGCTCTTTGGACTCTGTCCTGGCGCCGTTGGAGCCAGGGTCATGTTGGACATCAGTCCTGGCGCCATAGGCACCAGGCTCATAAAGGAAGGTGTTTTGTGCACTTACCTGATGCAGACCATGCTGCAAGATTCAGGCCTCCCTGAGACCTGAAAGGGACTATTTTTTCATTGGGACTATTTTGCCACTCGGGCATGGTCGGGGATGGATACTTACCTGGAACTACTTTGGGGGCTATTTAAGCCACGCCCAGACAGTAGCTCACGCTTCGCGTTGTTCTGCATCCAAGCAGCTGAACGCTCACCGTGTCTGCTCCTGCATCTGGTCTCCAGCCACGCCGCCTCGAACCTGGAACACCTGTAAGGAAAGAAGAGAAGAGAAAGGTGAAAACCAAGAATTTTATTTCTTACCTGCATCCGGAACCTTCACGCCAGCGTTTCTGAGAAAAGACTTTCATTTAAAAGCACTGCGTTGCTCGCTGCAGCGCCGCGCTTCACTCACCTGTCCTCGGGAGTTCTTCTGGCTTCACCGCGACTGTCTTCACCGGTCGCCACATCTCTGCGCCTAGGGGAGAGAAGAAGAGACAAAAGGTGAGCAGAAGGAACATATGAGGAAAGCATCATTTTCAGCCATAACACTTACCGGTCTTCTGTTGGCGGACCATTCCTCATTTCGGGTCGGTCCCGCTTCGTTGGTAGGTACCGCACCCCGGCCCCTATGGGGAAAGGAGAAAAAACATTACTGGAGGAATATAAAGACATTAAGAGGGATCGCCCTCATCGCTAACTCACCTGAGTTTACCATCCGCAATTCAATCCCTCAACGCATAGCCTTCATCCTGCACCTGAAATAAAGGACAGATCACAGGTTAGGAAGGCAACAGAAAAGGAGGCTCTACACTTGAACTTTTGTAATCTTCATACTTACGGCGTTCCGCTTGGAAAAGTCAAGTGGATTTTGCCAGCGCCATTCTGAAAACCAGTGAAGTAACTGGACTAACACGCGCCCCTGCACCAGAAGCAGGATGGAGAGTTCATCCTTTCAAACAATAAGGTGAGCTTCAACCGGGGATTTCGGAGGAAGTTAGAGAGAACGAAGTGGGGAGCAAGCACACTATTCTGCAGACTGTTAATCCCCTTTCTCATCTGCAGAAGGATATTCCTACGGGCCAGACAAGCAAGATTTGAGGGTCCTGTTCAGTCGGTGTTCCGAATTCTGCGCATCACGCTCAAAGAGGCCACAGCAACCCAGACTAGACCAGCGCATCCGTGGGAGTCAGGTGAGCGTTACACACACCTTTAGGGAACCCAGTGAGTTTATTCAGAATGCCACTTATTGCATGTAATTCATGTTACTGACTTATTTACATTCTGTAACATATGTGCTCTGGGGCACTGTCTTCTCTTCAGCATGCAGAGAAAACACATCCATATACACACATAACCTTCTATCTTACTTATTTGTATATATTTACTAATATTGTTCCATGTGGTAAATGAGGTAGTAAAATTGTTTACCTCTCTGGTATAATGTTAAACCCTCATGATTTTCCCTTTCCTTTAAAACAGTGACCAATAGATGCATGAAATTAAGAACAAAGGAAAAACCAGTCTGATTTCAGTACACAATATATTACATAATCATAATAAACAAGGTCACATTATATGAGATTTCAATTGTGTGCGCTTACCAGCAATGGTTACAGCCTCTGGCCTATAAAAGATAACAGGAAGAAAACAGAAACAAACACATCACAAATGCAGAAAAGCAGAGAGAAATCTGACATGTTTCTTTTAAAACTGGCTCACTGTGCTGTGTGCCAATAAATGCATCACTTTTCATTAATTTTGTTTACGCCCTCCTCAATTGTAACTAAACTCACCAAGGTATACGAATTCTGAAGAACTTGCCACCGGAGCTTTATCTATGTGAACCTCCCTCACACAGCTCAGCCCACGGACACCGCCTTTGGAATTCTGTCTACTTCAAAGCCAGCAGCCTGACATAGCCTCTTCTGCGTAGCATATAAGCTGTTTTCAAACTGCATCTCTGAGGCCCAGTTCCATGGTCCCAGGGAGACAGCGACAGCACTCGATTCTCTGGCAGAACTGAACTCACTCCCCAGCTGAGCTGATTATCAAAACTCTGGCTGTCAGTAAAATTTAGATCAGCCTTCTCTGACCTCACACTATCACCTCTTGATCCCTACCAATCATATTACAAGAATGTCCTGCAACAATTCCCTGTCTGTAAGGACAATGGAGACTTCAGTCAAGCAAGGCAATTGTTTCCATGTACCTTCCTGTTGCACATATTTCTCCTCTCCATAGAAGAACTCTAAAATGGAATGAATCTCACTGTGTTTAACAAACTGCATTATATGTTAGAGTAACTGTTAATGGGTTAGTGGGACAAAATAGTATATGATTAGTTAATTATATATTTCCAATGCAGTTCCACACAGAGAAAATCACCCCATCTGTACATATGCACATTTCTGCATTTTAAAATGACAGCACACTGTGCTAAATGCTTCTGAAACTAAACCTATTTTACTGGTTTGGCTAAATGCTTTTCCAAAAATTAATGCCTGCTGGCTTGTTGCTAAAAAGAAAAACGTTTTACTAAATCCTTTTAAAAATAATGCTTTCCCAAAAATTCATGCTTTCTGTCCTGTTGCTAAAAAGCTACTTCTAGCACCCATTTCAAACTAACTGCATTATAAACAATGAAACCCCCACTTTTGCTTCTCTTTTACTCTGCACACATGTGCTGTTTAGCAGTTCATCATGGATTGCATTGCATTGCTTAAAGGCACCTGGTAGAGAAGCAATCACACAGAGGAATTATGTAGATACAATCCACTGTCCCGGTAGTCAGACCACACTGTGTGTCCTGAACAAATAGAGGGACAGAAGTATAAGAACAGAGTTATGTAATAATCATTTCATTCAAAAACTGTAAAGAAAAAAATCAGTTGGGCATGATATCTTTCAGTTTATTGCATAATGCAGTTGAAAACATACATTTAAAGTACGTGTACTTGAGAAAAGTAAACAGCATACAATTTGTAAATCAAGTCGATTTCTCTATTATAGGAAAGTATTTATTTGTTTATTTATTTATTTACTTATTTATTTATATAATGTTGAGCGCACCAAACCCCAGGGGTATCTTGGCTCTGGTTACATGGGAAACTTAGTTACAGCAAGGTTACAGGCAAGGAGGTGCATTAGGTACATTGATTCCATTGAATGCATTAATTACATTGATTTCATTGAATGCATTAATTACAGATAATGGTTACAAGAGATGGTAAAATAAGTGGTGCATACATGTTCTCTACAGCGATATACGTGTTCTGCATCTCGGTTGAGGCGGTGGTGTCGATTTTAGAAATGTTAAGATGAGTTAAGTTAAATTTGAAGGTCTTGTTAGAAAAGCCATGTTTTGAGGCCTTTGCGGGAGGGCCAGAAGGAGTCGTCAGATCATAAAGCTAGGGGGAGAGCATTCCAAAGTTTGGGAGCAATCAAGTTTGGGAAGCTGATTCCCCCTGCTTTCTGATGCCTGTATCGGGGAATGACAAGAAAGTGGGAATAAACATCTCGGGTAGGGCCTTAATAACTTTCCTGGACAAGTAGGTAGGTGCAGTGTTAGAGATACATTTGTGTTTCAGTGCTAGTGTTTTGAACATGATACGCTCTCAGACGGGGGGCCAGTGTATGTTACATCTGACTGAGGAGATGTGGTATTTTTTGGAGATGTTTAGAGCTGGTTTTACAGCGTTGTTTTGTATGATCTGCAGTAATCGATCCTGAATGGTATGAGGGAGCTAATGAAGGTAATGCAGCTGTCAGTAGACAGGAAGGGTCTGCATGCATTGATTAGTTTTGCAATGTAAGCTGCTACTGAAGCGATAGAGTTTGCTTGTCTGGTTAAATATAGAGTGGAGTCTAGGTATACTCCAATGGTTTTTACCTCTTTTGCGACAGTAATGGTGTTCCGATCAATATCAAAGGTTTTTTAGGAGTTGTTAAATGTATTTAGCTGAGATTGTGTGCCAATGAGGAGTAGTTCAGTTTTTTCATCATTGAGGCATAGGCCATGTTGTGCTATCCAGGCCTGGTTGGTTTGGTTTAGTTTGCTGAGTGTTTTGGAGTCAGTGTTGTAATTTCCAGGGATGGGTAGGAGGATTTTGGTGTTGTCAGCGTAGTTCGTGGCCGTGACAGCCAGGGCATCAAGAAGGTCAAAAAGGGGTTTAGTGAAAATCTTATACAAGGTTGGTGAGACATATGAGCCTTGAGGCACTCCGCAGGTGACTGGTGAATGTGGGGCTGCCGCTGAGACAGAGAACACTCTCATAGTGCAGTTGGAGAAGAAGGAATCGATCCAGGTGATGGCTACGGTCGAGAAGTGGGCCACTGAAGAGAGGTGTTAGCAAAGAATCTTTTGATCGACCAAATCAAACCCTGCTGAGAGGTCGAGGAGGAAGAGGATGGCCATATTGCCATTGTCTTTGACTTTTTCCATTTGGATTTTTAAGTCCAGGAGGGCAGATTCCATTCCATGGCCCGGGCGGATGTCCGATAGGGGAATGCTGAGGAGTTTGTGGGTTTCGAGATGGTTTTGAATTTGCAGATAAGCTGCTATGTCAAGTGTTTTGAGTGGGAAGGGTGCGGTCGTCATGGGACGGAAGTTGGTGGGTATGTTGGCATCAAGTGTAGGCTTCTTAAGTAGGCAGAGTATCGAGGCTCCTTTTCGATTCTCTTGGACATTGCCAGTGATGAAGAAGTTGTTGATTAGTGACATAATGAAGGGGGCAAGCTCTTCTGTGATATGCTTTATAACGGTGGCCGGGCAGATGTCTCCTTGGCATTTTGATGGTTTCAGTTCTTTGATGGTCTTAATGGTTTTGTTAGCTGTGATTAAGGTGATTTTGAACCAGGGGGTGAAGGGAGAGGTGGGGGATGCTGGTCAGGGGACTGGTTAGGTGTTGGTAGTTTGCTTTTTTAGCAGTAATTTTGGTTTGGAATAGGGCGATTTTGTCTCAGAGTGCATTTTGGATGTTCTTGCACTAGCTTAGATCTTTGGTGGCATTGTCTGGAGGGGCAGCTGGTATTTCTAGCTCACGTAAGATAGTGAAGAGCACTTTTGTGCCAGTGCTAGCTTCTTCTCTTCGCCTGTATTAAGTGGTGATTTTGGTTTGCAGAATGGCTTTTTTGTATTTCTTGGAGAGGGCTGTGAAGTGCTGTTTATTCTCCTCGGAAGGTGTTTTTACCAAGGTATTCTCAGCTGCTCTTTTAGAGGAGCTGGGAATACCTTGGTGTTTTGATGTTGGGGGTATACAACAAGTTAAGGTGGACACTTAGTTTGGGCTTACTTGTGCTCAGAGGTGCTACTTTGTTGATGGCTTTGAGCAGGGTTTGATTCTAAAGCTCGTCCATAGTGGTGGGGTCTGTGTTTGTGTTTCTGTGTGCTGTTAGTGGGAGGAATAGGGGGAGTATGTTGGCTGGAGAAATGTTCTGTGATTTTCTTGAGAGGGAGTCGAGAACTGTTTGAGTTGACGCTTCTGAGCGGGCTGTCTCAGTAATGTTGAAGGTGATGACATTGTGGTCTGACCAGGGGCAAGGAGCATTGGTGAGAATGGTGGTGTTGCAGTTGAGATTTGCGAGCCAATCCAAAGTGCAAGTGCGGCCTTTGCCATGGGTGGGGCTTGAAATCAGGTGTGTGAAGCCTAGGGATTCAATGGTATTGTCTAGCATGAGAGCATGGGAGTCAGATAGATCATTGAAACCTAAGTTGATATCTTCCAAGAAGATGATTTTGGAAGTGGGCTTAGAGTTAGTGGATAGGAGATAAGCAATGTGTTCCTCCAAGGAAAACAGGGGGCCTGAGGGTCTGTAAGTTAAGTGGATTCTGAGGGTGACTGTGGCAGACAGGACAATTTTAATTGAGAGTAGCTTGTCTGAACCGATGGATTGGTTTCGGATTTCTCTAAAGGGAAGGGTTTTTACATGTTACAATTTAATTTGTTTTCTGGCATTTTTAAAGCTAACATTTGAACAATGTATAGGTAAGCTATGTGTTGCAATGCCATCTAGTTGGCTTGTTCATTTTCAAAAAACTATTTTATACTGAAGGTAAATATCATGCCAAATTCCAAAGGAAAATTGACATTGGAGGCTTAATGTTACACTTTAATAGAACAACTGGATGACTATGGTCCTCCTTACAATTTTGGAGAAAAGAACCATTAAAGCTGAGCATCCTGGTGGAATGACTGCCGAATCATGAGTAGCACAACCCATCAGCGGTACCGGCACAAAAAAAACATCATATATATTGACGGAATTTCCACCGAACAGGAAGTCGTCATGACCCAAAAGGGAAATTCACCAGTGGCTACCTTTAAAAACTCAAACTACTTAAAATCACCACAAAGAACTTCCATCTACCCCCAAAAGACACAAAAAACATGTCAGGAGGCAAAGGCAAGGGAAAGGAACCTAAAATGGGGCAGCACAAGCAGAGGTTCACTGAACAAACGTCCAGTGTGCTTGTGGAGCAGGTGGTGGCTGATGTAGAGGTGCTGTATGTTGTCGAAGTGCATGAAAACCATCTGGGAAGAAATCATGGACAAATTGGTGGCCATAGGATGTGTCCCAAATGACAGTAAGGACATGCAGAAGCAGTGGAACCACTTCCAAGCCTGAGTCTACACCATCATTTCCAACCACTGATGGGAGACAGCAGTCACTGGTGGAGGAACAGTTGCACGCCTGCAGCCGATCCCCTGGGAGGAGACAGCAAACAGCTTCCTCCACGTGGTGGGCCTGGAGGTTGTAGGCTGATCTCTTTTTAGAGGCGGCCACTGCTAGTGTTCATAAAGCTTATTACAAGTAAATGTTTTGTTCTTGTGAATGTTCAAGGCGTCATCCAATAAACGTGACGTACACAACGTCATAGACTATATGACAGGCGAGAATTGCTCAGAGGAAAATCCACCAAGCTTGAAGACGTCTGATCTGTAGTAAATACTACTTTCAAATTGATCCTAAGAATAATCCAAATTTATAATACGTTTTATGAAGTCAATCGAAAATGATTGACAAAAATGATTCACTCGAATTTCATTCAATTTCAATTTTGTTTGCAGATTGTCTTTATTCGTGATTAATTAGCACAGGCCCTTGCTGCTGCATTTCAGACAGAGGCCTTCCTCAGGGCGAGCTCTAAAAAAACATTAACAGAATGGGGTTAACTCCACCACTATTTGCAAGACATTCTATTAGAATACATAACATATCACATTGTTCAAGCTTTGCAATCTTCTTTTCCCCAAAATCAAACAACACATACCTGCCAACATGCTGTGTGCCCTGCTTTATAATCAATCCTTAATTTTCCCATAGTCACTTTACTGCACAAAAAGCCTGTATGCCTGTGACTCAATCTTATATTGCACTTTTATATCGTAGTTCAAGTGAGCATGTTATATTGAAATTAGCGGCAGTGCCGGTTAATTTTGCAGGTATGCGCATACCTGTATGAAGGTCGTTCCCTGAAAAGAAATGAGATTGCCATGCTCTATGTCCTTATTGGCTTAGTAATAGCACCTAACTACTTACTTCCATTCTTTCTTAACTCTGCATACGATATGGACAAGAGCGCTTAACTATACTGTGCACTCAAAGGGCGTGCTGTAAATTCAACGCGGTCATGGAGTCTCGTGTTGTGGTCTGTTCCAACTTCCGAGCCCTTTCGAAACAAGGAAACTCGATTTGGTGTTTGGAAGTAGTTTTGAAACTGTGTGCCAAAGATTATCGCGCAGTGCATAACAGTGAAACATTTACTTTATTTTTGCTTTGTTCTTCGCTCGCATCAAGGGTCCGCAGCGTTGCTGTGTCTAGGGAAACACTTGTTCTCCATGAAGGTTGTGGGTTCAGCAGAGGTCAAGAGCAAGCAGCCAGGAAGAAACCAGTGAGTGAAGGAGTGAATGATGGGCCCATTGGAACCCCAATAGCAGGTTGACATACACTGTCATATATGAATCCAGCTGAGAGTAACCCAGAAAATGCAGAAACCTTCAATGTGACACTGCAGGAGAGTATATTAGGAATGGAAGGTCTGCACCCCCTTAAAAACTTAACATGTAGAATGAAGAAGCCATGATGTAGGAACTATAAAACTGCCATTGAAAATCAAATATCATGGGCAGTCATCCAATGACATGTCACATCAACACCACTCCTTGCCAGCATGTTGAGCACCCATGTACAGACACGTCAGCCAAACTGTTGCCGCACATGTAACATAGGGCAATTAATCAACACCACTAGACGTGTGGCTCAAACCTCAAATAGTGCAACAGACCAGTAGATGCAAGACCTCCATGACGATTGTGTCCCACCTAGGGTTGCAATCACACCGCCATAGATAGCAGAGCACCCCTGCTCTGACAGCACGACAGGACATGCAAGAAACATTGGGACTGCCGTACATAGGCACACTTGACCTCATACAGCTGTAATGAACATGGAAATGCAGTCCAAGCACGGCACACATTCATGATTGTCCATTTGCACACGCAACCATCAAGCAGTAAACCATCATAATGTCTGCCACATGAAGTAGGCCTCTATGGGACACTAGCACCTTGTGAAACTATAATACATGCAACACTACATTAGACCACGCCCTAGTAAAGTCCATCAAGGTACTGATGTCCCGTTTCCTGTACCCTCGCAGGCACACAAGACATCCAGGACCCCGTGGAAGGCAGCAGAGCCTACGGCACACCTGCCCCAGGAAATAGCAAAAAGGCCAATGGACATGACGCAACCAGGAAGGGGAGTGCCCACAAGTCACCCAAATCAACCCTGTTCAAGGGCACTGCTTCTGTCACCTCTGGTGGACATGCACACCAGCCACAATCGTACCACCAACTCTGGCCATGATGGAGGCTGCAGGACCTCCCACCACTGAGTCATCTCCCACCACTGCTGGTGAGTCTGAGGACCAACCCACCCACCTAACTGCCAACAACATGCAGGCACAGGACCAGGCCATTGAACCCACTGACACTGTGCTACCAGAGTCTGCCACCACTACCTCAACATCTGCAGCTTCCCCTACGAGGCAGATGCCCTCTGATTCTTCCCCCTGCACAGCATGTCACCCATGCATGCCTCCCCCTCCCTATTGTCATCTTGATGTGCCCTCTGTTGTCACTGTCCTAAGTACACAAATTCCCAAGTTCAGGAGGAAAAGAAGCAAGCAGGCTGGGCATCTGAAAGAAAATTAAGGATGTCCAGTCTTCAACAGCTATGGCGCTATACAATTACTGGTGTTGAGTTTGTGGGTAAGCTGCTAACTGGGGCTATGTCCTGTTACTGGTCAGGGCTTTGGATAACTGAAAAAGGTATTACAAGCCCTAAATTGCACTAGTCCCAAAACGAGTCTTGAGACCGTCGATATGTAGTTGCAGTACGTCTTTAATATGTCAGACTTAGATTGAACAATTAAAATGTATCATTCGATGCTTGAGTCAAAAAAGAGAAATAACCAAAAGTTACATGGACTAGGATTACAGTTACTTCACTGTTAAACTTTCAAATTCCAATTAGAAAACTTGAGTCAAAAACAGGAATCAATATGTACTGCAGTTGCTTCAAGGACAGATTTTCAAAGTTCCAATGTTTTGTAACAAGATGAAAATTGAGGTTGCTGTGCTGATGAGCTTATGCAATAATAGATAATTGCCTGAGGCATCTCTAATTCGCTTGCCTGAGCAGTTTCGGTTATCTGGAAATGTGTATTTATTTATCTAACGTGCTGAATTAGGAGGAATTAACAATGGCGACTTTACCATTTCAAGCAACAGGATTTTTCAGGACCAACAACTGACCAAATATACATTATTCCCAACAACTTTGACTGGTTCCTTAAACCTTCACACATTAAGTTCAACATTTCAGTAAGTATAAACCTCTCTTTTGGCAGTTAACAATATTAAATATTAAATGTGTTTTATTTATACTTACCATAAATAAGGTCCCTATACTTCACTTAGAAAATGCCCTTCTTTTTTTTTGCTTTTGACCTACAGAGACATCACCCACCAACTTAGTAATTTAAGGGAGAGAGACTTCCAGATATATTGTTATGCCTCCTGAAGAACCACCCCCATCCAGGGTGGGGAAACACGTGCCGAGGCACCAAGAGGCACCAGCACCGCTATTGAATAGCAGGACATCTATTTATCTTTTGCAACACCTCAGTATTGCAACAGGCATTATTTGCTACAAATTACCGGGCTGGGCATCTGGCATTGTGGGAAGGTGCCCCATCTATCACCCGGGCCAGATCAGGATCACACACTAAATGCTATCTGGGAGAGGCTCACCCATATCAAGCAACAGCAGGGCGAAATGCAGCAGATAGCCAGGAGCAACTGGTACACTCCTGGGCAATGTGTAATGCAGTGCTGGGTGCCTCCAGTAGGGTGACCACTTCCCTGGATCATCTGTGTTGGCATGCAGCAGATCCAGTGAAAGCAGACACTTAATGAGTCTGAGGATTTGGGAATTGGCTGAGCAAATGTATGCCTCACATGAGACAGTGGCCAAGGCCATCACCCTTAAAATGCAGCACCTTTGGAGCAGTGAAGCTACTGTGAAGCTACAGTGGCTAGCACACCACCACGGTGCTCCCAGTGCTACATAAGTTGTGCAACCATGCCTACATGGAAAAGGGACAATAGGAGGAGATAGTGGATGCATTCATGGGAAATACTGGAAACCACAGGGGTGAGGGAGGAGGATGGTGTTGGGATCATATTGTAGGGAGGTGGGATGGTGTTGCGGATAAGCGTGTGGGGAGGGTGCTGGTGTTGTGGATGAGGGTGTTGGGAGGGGGTGATATTGGGGATGAGGGCCTGGGGAGGTTCATATCAATGGGGCTTAGGTGTACAGTTGTACAATAAATCACCTCGAACTACAGTCATTTGATCCAGTGGTCATTTAATTAGAGTGATAGATGTGAATACAGTTGAAGTTAAATGTACAGTGACAGGTGTGTGTATATGTGCTTTCAGAAATAGTTGTCAATGATGTTCTGCCGGACAATACATCCTTCCTTCAATTTCTCACGTCTATTGTGAGTTCCCCCGTTATCACCTGCATCTTCTTCACCATCTAGTCGGGGAATGCCATGGCTTTATCTGAGCCCTCATTAGAAGTTTGCCGGTCCGGGAAAATTGGCAGGCAAATTGCTGGTAATTCCTGCAGCATAATTTTTCCCAGACTGGCACACTGCAAAAGAAAGCTGGTATTTCTAGCACCGGAAATGTCAGCAATCCCCTCTATGGAGTATGGTATTGGTATTCCATGGAATGGGGATCTACCATCCTTTCTAACACCAGTATATTCTGGTTATACCAGGATATCAGACGGTGGAAACGGTTCGTCACTTTGCAGATATCCCACCGGAATTACCAGCAGGATACCGGCAAACTTTTAATGAAAGCCCAGGAGGCATGGGTATTCCGGGGTATATATTTATTGCGCAGTATAGCACTGCCTGTCATTCCTATGCAGGCCTACTCCTCCTTTGAATGCCTATGGCTCTCTATCTGTCTTGGCCTCTCTCTTACTGTGGTCACCATCTACAGGCTATCTGGCCAGGTCACCCCATTCCTCTCAGAGTGGGCTGACCTCTCTTCTTCCCTCCTTGCCCCTACCTCTAAACTTTTCCTCCTCTGAGATCTCAACATCCACCTGGATGCTTCCAATCCCTTCTCTGGGCTTATCCATAAATGATGCGACTCTCTCTCCCTTTCTATTCCATCATTCTGTCCGACACACTCTGCTGGACACACCTTTGATGTTCTACCCTCCTCAGTCATTCTCCTCTCTAAACCTCTCACCATGCCTCTCTCTTTGGACTAACCACATTCTGCTCTCCTCTCACCTGTAACTTCTTGACCCTGAAGCAAAGCCTACCCTAACACTGCCACCTTCCTTCTCGGTCATTCGACCAATGATTCGAGTGTCAGTGCATGCCATTGCCTCTACTTTCTCTGATCCTCCTGCCCCAGTGGCTGACTTGCACTCTGACATAGCCCTCTGTAACCTGCATCTTTCTATCTCCAACATGCTGGACATCCTTGCCCCTGTCATGAGAATCCGTCTGAAACCTACCTCCAAGTGCAACTCTTGGTAGGATTCAGACCTCTCTACCTGAAACACAAGTGCAGGGTGGCTGAGAGGAAGTGGAGGTCTTCGGGCACATCCTCTGATAAACCGGCTTGCCGCCTATTCCAAAGGCATTACAGACTGTCTGTCATCTCCAAGAAGTGAGTCCATATCCAAGCATGCGTCTCTGCGACCTCTAACAACACGGCCAAACTCTTTAAAATCTGTAAGAAGCTTGCCAATTCCACTGCATTCTCCACCTCTCCTGTTCCCTCCCAAGCACTCTTTACGTCTCTGGCATCTCATTTTAACACTAAAACTCAGGACATCATGTCTTCACTTTCCTTTTCCTCTACCTCTACCTCTATCAGGTCCCCTCTGGCCACTTCTACCTCCTCTCTTCCTTTTTCCTCTTTCGCTCTGACAATACCTGACAATGTCGCTAGACAAGTCCGATCTATGAAAGTGTCATCCAAACTGGTGCTCCCCTGCTCCTCCAGAACCATCAAGCACCACATTGCCACCCTCAATCTAGCTTTGGCCGATTTCTGCAATCACTCTCTCACCACTGGAGTCTTCCCCTCTTCCCTCATGTGTTCCCTTGTGCACCCCTCTTAAAAAGTCTTCTGCCGATCCTACATGTCCAGCAAACGATCACCCGATCTCCATCACTCCTTTCCTGGGCCAATTCCTGGTAAGCTGGCCATCTCCCAGCTTATCTTCCAGACTGAATCTGTTGACTGCCTCATGACCATCAGCCTGGCTTCAGAACAGCCAGAGTCATGGAAACAGCTCTCCTGAACACTTGTGAAGATCTGCTCTCCAACCTTGACTCCAGCTCTCCCTCTGTCCTCATCCTCCTTGAAATTTCCTCTGCTTTGACATGGTTAATCACGCCTTCCTGATCAACAGACTCTGTGTGAGCCTGGGCAACATGGATCAGGCCATGACATAGCAGACCTCCTCATCCTGGACCATCCTGCCCAGGTCCAACTCGGGTACTTTCTCTCCACCACCTCTCTTTCCACATGTGTTGTCCCCTAGGGTAAATCCGCTCACCCTGGTTCTTCAATTTCTATCCCCACCTTATCCCTACCTTCTCTTCTAATTTGCAGTGTTAAATGAATTACACTCAGTTCTCTTTCAGGCTTCCCTTAGCCTCCTCTCCTCCCTTCCTCATTCCTGACTGTCTTTCTGTGATTCAGGATTGGTGCACCTCCATCAATCTTTGCCTTAATGCCAGTAAGACAGAGATCCTTCTCAGTGAGACCCATGCTCCCGCTTTCCCTCTCTCATTCTGGCCACCCTCTTTGGACCTGCTTCCCTCGCCTTCTGTGAGGCAGAAAATATAGGCCCCATCTTTGACTCCACCCCTCCTTCTCACCTCACATCACAGACCTTGCCAAAAACATTACAGACCTTGCCAAAAAGGCCCACTTCCAGCTGCATATCGGCAGAGGTATTCTACCTTTCCTCACTTTCCCCAAGAAGCTCACTGTCTCCAGAGCCCTGGTTCTCTACAGGCTGGACTACTGCAACAGCCTCTTTCTCACTCTGTATACCGCTGCTCTCCCCCCTGCAACTAATCCAGAACAGGATTGTGAGACTTATGCTTGACTCAAGCCCATGGACCTTATCTCTCCAGCCCTGAAACCTCTTCACTGGCTCCTGGTGGCTGCAACGATCAAGTTCAAGACCCTCTGCATCGTCCACAAGGCTTTCTCAGGCCAGAGCCTGCACTACATCCAACTCTCCTGAAATACCTTCCTTCTAGAGTACTTCATTCAATTACCTACACTGCTTTGTGGGTCAGACGCTTCTCCAAGCAGAGATTGGGGGGGTAGATCTCCCTCATCTGCAGGTGCCTCCATCTGGAATGGTCTCCCTGCCCCTCTCAGACTTGAGCCAGGCCACCTGAAGTTACAGGAACATCTCAAGACCCTCCCTTTCTCCTCTGCTGTCTCTCTCTCTCTCTCTCTCGCTGCCTTGCTAACTAACCCGTATGCTGTACTGACTGGTTGCTGGGTTCCCTCAGAGTCTCACTGGGTACCAGGCTCCTCCACGAACAGTTCCTCCCTGCACAGCCTCCTGGTATACCATGCACTCTCCTTCTCCCTGCACTTCTATTGTCTCACTTGCACGATCTGAATGACACAAGGCCTATTAGGAGTGTTTGTCTTGTCCTCCCTATCATTTCCCTCCCTTTTCTTGTGGTGCCTAAAAACACTTGTGTATAAGCATGCTATAAATGCCATATCATGTCATAATTGACAGCAATCCTACACACTTTTTCTGGACAATACATTAGTTCCCCACCTATCTGGTGGAGGCACCTGAACCTTCCCCTGAGGAGTCCAAATGTACATGTTATGCATATCCTGGTCCTTAAGTGTGCCTCATTATAGGCTGTCTTCTGTGGTGTACCAGGGTTCCTACCGGTGTCAACAACCAGGGTAACAGAGGATAGCCTAAGTCACCTACAGCAGGTAGGGAGAATCATTTTTAGCATTACAATGTAGCTTCTGCATGTTAACTACATTCACTATTGTCATGGTGGCCTTTGATTTCTGAATTATGTATGGTGCTGACTTCCTGTACTGTACAGGGGTTGGAGTGGCTGTGTGTGGGCACATGCAGGCATGTGTAGTATGTACTCAGGTACCACTGTATCCGGCATTAGCTGAAATTAGGGCTATGGGCTACTGAGTGCCACATGGCATATGGTTCATGTTACTTGTCATTTTCTCACATGTGTTCTCATGCCTATCTCCATGTGGGCCTCTGTTCTGCATCATCATCATCATCATCAGGTGCCATACTTACCCAAGTGCCAAGTTCGCTGTTCTCGGTGTATCCATATATACAGGGAGGGTGTTGTTCCTCGGGAATATGGCATCATGTGTGGAATATGGGAATCATACACAGCAGTGGCTGATGGTCAGATCTGCATCAGAGGTCCAATGGATGTTCATGGAATGGTGCTGTTTACAATTCCTGTATCCAAGCTTCGCTGCCTGGTGGGGGCACCAATGCCCCATCTGTTCAGTCAAGTGCAGCTTTGACATTAGGAAAATGGGTAATTACATGGAACCTTACCTTTGTGCAAGCACTATTGAGAATGTTGGCTTGGACATCCCATGCAAAATCCCTGCAGTTTGCTGCAGTGCTGCATCTCTGGTACAGAAGTGGAGGAAGTACACCAGCTCATGCAGTGATGGGATTCCAGTTCTGATGTGAATGGCACTCTGAAGATCTGCCTCTATGAGGGACAGCAGTTCTTCTGTGGTATTCCTATCCGAGCTATACAGCAAGACGAATTGGCCATCAGTCAGAGCCCAGGTGGACGGACAGCCAAATGGTATGGGCAGCCTCGTCAACACATGTCTCCAGCTTAGCTGTGCATCAGGTATACTTCCATGTGGTTGCCTTGCATGCTCCTGGAGTTCAATGAACATCGGTAGGTTGTGGATGCCGCAATTCACTTCTGGTTGTAGATGCATCTTGCTGGGAAGTGTGTTTTGGAAGGGTGTCGTCCTTAAATACACTTTAGGATGCTATTATGTGCACCTTTGCTTGATTCCCATTATCTGGATGCTTTTACCGCTACTTTTTGGGTGGAGGTAATAATACTGCATTTTTGGCAACATTACTGACACATTTCTGCTGTATTCAGATGGTATTTTGGTGGTAATTTGACATGTGATTTGTAGGAATTTGCATTCATGTCTCTGGCCGTAAACCAGCCAGGTGGAATTAAAGCCAGCAGTAACTCCACTGAGGCTAATTCTGCTGTTTTTTTTACAGCCCAATTATTTGGTGTCCTGTAATTCTGCAGTGTAAAGGAGGAGGTAACAGATTTAATGGCAAGTTTTCCACTTACCGTCAAACTCGGAATGTGAGCCTATATTTTTTGAAACATGTGGGACGGATAAGATTTAAATGTGTGACGACAAGTCAGAATTGGCTGGCAAGAAATAGGAGTGGTTTAAATCAAATTGGTCTCACACCATATATACAGTTTTGGGATCAGACCAGAAGAGCACAGAATGAGATGCTGTATTCCTGATGAGAAGACAGAAAGGCCATAGTGTGAAGGCTTAGCTAAATCACAAGTCTGTACTGCCTGTGTAAGTAGAAGCAAGCAGCTAAATACATTTATTTGCTAATACATAGCTGAGATGACTATGGCCTAAATGGACACTTTGCCAACTATTCCAATTTCAATTGCCATGATTGTCATACTTGTTCGCAGGTAGACCTGAACAACAAGGCTGAACTGTGGCATTTCGAAGCAATAAACACTTCTGAAAGGCCTTCACAACGACAAAGCAAATCTGTATATGGGCCGGAAACCTGAAACTTTGAACATTTGTCCAAAGTCAAACATTTTGACAATGTCAATATTTTGGGGGCTGAAAAATCTCATTTATACTGAATTTGTACAGCACATGTTTCACTGTAAAAGCATTAAGAGACACTACAGTAACTCTAAACCATACAGTAGTTTTTCAAAGATTTCACGAACATCACTGGAAATATCCTCAGATCATGAAGAGTCATCGGGCCTGCTGATGACTGCAAGCAAGAACTCTGGATTCTCCCCATCAATTGCCCACCACCCCTTGCTGGTTGATGCACATTTACCTCCCCCTCCTCCACCTCCTCCTCTTCCTCCTCTGTCAGAGTTTCCTCATGTGTAAATGACTGCTGAACATATTGTATGCAAAGCTCAACGTTAGCAAGCATATTAAAATGCACATCACTGTTGCACATGAAGCACAATACAGACCTGACAACTTCACATCTGACATTCACACAGACGCCATCTGATACCAGAACACAAACCATACATGCTAAATGCTGTGCACCATCATTGCAAGGTCATATTCAGGCTCTCAATCAGTTCACCAGCCTGGGAAAGGCAATAAGCAAAATAGGCGCGGTTGCAGAGTATCATGATCACCCCCACTCAATATAATATCTAGATGGACTCAACGAAATGTCCTACTCTGCATGCCATGCAATTCATTTATACATGCAACGTTCAATGCACCTGTAGGCAGTGCTGTAAAAATGTGCTGTAAAGCATCATTTGCACATTTAGCATCCAAAAATCACACACCCATGATACGAATAACCCCTTAGTCCGATGCAAAGCCCAAGCATCATGCAATCCTGGGGCATGACCACATGACCCGTATTGAAAGCACCCATGACTGTATGTCACTGCTGGACATGGGTCATAGCAATGAAATAAAACCCACCCATGAGGAAGTGAACTCTGTACACATCAACAACTAACATATGAAAATAGTCACCGTGCCATGACATGAGCAGACAATTCCCTTGATACACATTAACCACCCATATGTCCAAGCAATGTACATAGTCTGACAAGCATGAACATATTCATTTCATAGAACTCATGCTGACATGTATCTCACAGATGAGGGTGTATAGGTATCAGTCCCTTTCACGCTGACTACCTGCTCTGTGTATATCATGGAACTTACAACCTCTTCCTGTGGTGTCAGGACCTCTATGTGGGGGGTCCTATAGAGGTGGCCTGAGCAGACCTCCCATTCCTCCCAAATTTGTCTTTGGTATGACGACTGACATCGCTCATACCCTTCCACACTTCTGTGGATGTTTTATGTTCCACCCCACATTCATCTATGAGATATGTGACTTGCTACCAAAGATCTGCACACTATGGGCCTCATCATAACTTTGCCGGTATCCTGGCAGTGATTCTGTCAGGATACCCGAAAATTGTAACATTGTTACCAGAACTCCGTCCAGCGGTACTACTTCCAAATTACAACTGCTGGTAAGGGTTGGAGTCCCTTAATACAGGCTATTTCTGCTGGTAGGGTGGTGGAATTACCTCCAGCTCTTAGCTGGAGGTAATTCCTCCACCCCACCGGCAAACTGTACTTTTCCAGTGCTTAAATGTGGCAGTATATGGTAATACCGGCATATTAATTCCACACTGGAAAAGTTATACTGAGCCTCAATTTCACTGTAAGTGTGCTGCCAGCCAACGCCTTATGGTCCATTTATGTTCCTCTATGAAGTCGAGGAGGATCAATAGCTCCTCTTCTTGAAACACTTCTTCCTCTGCAGGCCCTTCGGAGACATATCATGTTCACTTTCCATCTGTATCAATGTGCTAAATTACCCTTTGACTGCCCAGTGCATATGGTGTCTGTGACACAAGCCGTGTCAGTGTATGTGCTTCACTATTGAATCCTAAGAATACGTGGAAAGCATGCACATGACAACATGACAGGCCATGCATTGTGTAACACAAAAGCTCAAATTACGCACCCAAAGCCATTGCTCACTGGTGCTGTCTCACTTGGTGCATGTTCCTGCATAGTCCTCCTGCCTTTCCTAATACTACTGTCTGCCTTACTGTGAAGGAAACACCGTCTGGTAATCTGTCTTGTGTGGCTTAACTCCGGAATTGTCCTGAAGTGACTGTTTCACCAGCACAACTTGTTATCTCCTGCTCCAGCACAATGAACTGCCCCAAGCAACCTTGTTGGCTTCCCGTGGACATCAACACCTCCCTCTGTCCATTGCTTCTGCTTTGTCCACCTACAATCAGACCCCACTGTCACCCCTATAAGCCTCCCCTCCACAACAGCAGCCACATCATCTGACACAACCAAGGTGGTGAGGCTGACTGCTGTCCACTTCTCAACACTGAGAAGCAGCTAGAGTAGAAATCCCATCTAAGGATCTGGGAGCGCATTACGGATGTCTTTGGTGTGGAGTGGGCTTCATTTGTATTTTGTATTTGTATTTTATTTATTTGTAAAGCGCACCAGGCCCAAGGGCATCCGGGCGGATGATTTAGGTTACAGGCATGTTACAGGATATACAACAAGTGAACAAGGGAAGGGAATAAAGGCAATTTAGAATAAAAATGCAGTTTAGAAAAATATACAGGTACTATACATATTAACAATCATGCAGAGCAGCTAGCAGGTTTGCGCAAGTAGCGGAGTGCCAGTAGGTGCTAGTAATCAGGCTGGTCTTTGGCTGCCAGCCATGCTTTGGCTTTGCTCTTGAAGGCCAGGAAGGATGGTTCTGCTCTGAGTGGATTGGGTAGGGAGTTCCATAGTTTCGCAGCCATGAGTGGGAAACTGCTCCCGCCTGATCTCTGGAGATTGAAGCAGGGGATGGAGTGGCATTTGGTTTGAGCTCTTCTGAGTGGTCTTGAGGGGGTGTGTAGAGAAAATCTACTAGCCAGGTAGCTAGGTGCTTCAAGCGAGAGGCTTTTGTGTGTTAGCGATAGTGCTTTGAGAGGAACGCTTTGGGAAACTGATAGCCAATGGAGACTCCGTCTGGTGTATGAGATGTGGAGGTTCCTAGGGATGTTTAGTGCCGCTCTAATGGCATTATTTTGAATGATCTGTAGTTTGCTGATGTTGCATTGGTTAGTGCCGAGGTAGAGGGCGTTAAAATAGTCAATCTTAGACAGGACCAGGGTCCTGGCTAATGTAGTGCAGTTGGCTGGTGATAGGAATGGATGACATACCGTGATGAGCTTGCATGTATATGATGCAGCAGAGGAGACAGCATTAACTTGTCTCGAGAGTGATAGGTGGCTCCGAGATAGATACCAAGTGTTTTTGTATCTTTGGCCACTTTGATGGTATTGCCATCAATTGTGAAGGATTTGAAGGACGTGTGAAAACAAAATCAAAATATCGAGGCTGAGTACCCCAAAAGGAAATACACCGAACAAGGGTTACAAAGGAACATACAAAGATCTTTAATGTATACTGAATCAGTTACAAAGAACGAAGCAAAATCAGATAGCTATCGGCCCTCAGTGCAACACAGCGAACTCCAGCGCGGTTCAGTGTGTTCAGTGAGAGATGCTGTACATTAGAATTCATTGCTCTTATATACTATCTGATAACACGATTTCCAACCCTACTTCGGGTTAATATTCCTCTAATACATTACTGATCTAGGGTTCATGGTGAGTTCGCATATCCACATGTAACTAGTTTGCCTTTAATACATACGTCAACAAGCCTACACGGCAAATGTGTATTTTGGGATTTCCCATACAGGTCTACTCAAACATTATTACAATGTAGTTAAACAAGTGTTCTCAGTTCAGTATTTGAATACATTGTTCTTAACACATGCTTGCGGATTAGTTTCATTGACGCGAGTAATCCTTTACACACAGGTCAACGAAGGACAAGGTCTCAGTTCACGACCTCAAAAAGTGGCCTGCAGGCAAGTTACATATTAGCTACGCACAGAGGTCAAGACGGCCATGTTGTATTTCGGAATGTCATCGTCCACCATTTTAACTCATCGGGTGACTTTACAGAGCGAACCTAAAATGGCAGATTGACCTAAAATGGCAGCTTACATTGATTTTAAGGTCAGGACCTTGCAACACGGATTTCTTCGCAAATGGCTTACAAGCAGCTTGGCATAGGCCCATATACAAATATTCGTTGCAATAGGAGGTACGATATAATTTCCCATTTGACAAACCCTCCTTTTGGCCTATGCCAAGTGCTAAACTACTTCGGATCACCTTGCAAATAACTCCATGCATCATCGTCCATGCACCCTGAATCGCTGTCAGAAATATCTATTTCCATCAGGTCATTCGCTAAAATTTCTTTAAACACATATTCCTTGGAAGTTTTATCTGGGGCATACACTTTATGTCCTATTATACCTATCGCTTGTGCGCAACATCCCCCTAGCATCGAACATATACTAGGTAGACACTGAATACAGCAATAGAGGAACAACAGAATTCCCAAAATAATCAGTAAGACTGAAAGTAGCTTCCAACCCCAAGATCGCAAGAAGTCCCAGAACCAAACGCTAAGATCACAGTTTCCCTCGGGAACATGCACTTCTGAACTAAGGACGTGCAAATTCTGTATTGCCTTGAAGATAGTTGGGAGGAATCTGGCACGAAAACACAGCAAGCGGACCCCAGTAATTTACACACTCCACCACATTCTGCCAGAATGACATCTAATGCCATTCGGTTCTGAAGCGCTACTAGTCTTATCGCTTTCTGTTCTAATGTCATATTATAGAGTATGTCTGTGGTCCGGTTGATGGTTCTGTCCAGTACTCTCGCTAGTCTTCTGATATCCTCAGAATTCACTATTTGCCCCCAAAATGGCACAACTGATTTTGCTACATCTTCCAAAATTTGTGCTGGAGTGTCACCGTTCTCGTCCTGCCTTGGACGAGCCTTTGAAACTTCTATTGTACTAGCTAAAAACACCCCAGGTAACAGGATCCATAAATAACAGGTTCCCTGCTAATCCCTGGGCAACCATGGAAATGCTACATTACCGCAAACAAAGTAGACATATTCGCCTACATACAAAGGTCTGTCTTCCTCAGTCAAATTTGCAACATTGGCACAACCTTTCAAATCTCCCATTAAGTACCATTCCTCTGTATGTAAAAAGAAACTGAATTGGGGCTATGGTTAACAGTGTAAGAAGGAGGCATAGCATCCTTATTGCCTATCGGAGCCATCTTGAAAGAAATCAAAGATTGGAAAGGATGAGACAGTCTAACAGAAGGCCTAATAGAAGCAACGTTAGGCTTACTCCTAGTTGCAAAAAGCAAGCATCCCAGGGGAGTCAGAACATGTTTCTCAAAGCTATTCAAATTAGTGCCATCAAAGTTCTCCGAGATACTATTGTTCCAACGGCCAAAGAACAGTGCTCTAAGAGAAGCATAGCAAGCAGTTGTCAAAGGTAAAGGATGAATATACCAACCTAGCCCCTTATCCCTGTGTTGCGGTAAATGTGAGCAGACCCAACAATTAGATTTATTAAAAATGGCATGCGTAGCATTCATGATAAGTAGCAGAGTATTATTGTGGTAACTTTGTCTATGCTGAGAGTCCCTAGGGGACATAGTATGCAAATGTACAAAGGGAGTAGGAACAGTAGGTACATTTTCAGTTGGTAATAAGGATTCTAAAGGATGCATTTTCTCGAGGTACCATAAACCTAAGACAGTGACTATTATAAAACCAAATATCATTATAAAGACACAGCAATACGTTTTCGGGGTCCAGGTGCATTGTCCATTGTCCTGGTTGGTCACACAATCATTTACAAGTCCCATACGAGCGGTAGCGGTGGCAGGCATTGTAGTCTTCAAACGGAAACCCACAATATTTGTTGCTGATGACCTCTCAGACACGCCACTTCTTAGTCCTTCTACAACCTTAGCCAACAGAATTCCCTTTCTCAAATTTGGGCAAAAACAAGCACCTCGATGATCCTTTCCTTCTTCGAATGCACAGCTGGACCGTGCTGTAAGACTATCAGATGCACAGCAAAATCGTGCCATAAGTCTATCAGATGCACAGCAAAACCGTGCCATAAGTCTATTTTCTTGGATGCAGATTGTACCTTGCTTTTCCCGGTACTGATTGATCCAGAAACAATGTGTCGTCTCTTCCCGTTGGAAGCAATGTATCAGAGACAAGTGAAGATGCCGAATTTGAAACAGCAGTTTCCGGAATCAAAACTTTTGGAGAGTGTGGCAAAATGGCAGGCTTCTCAAGCCTCACAGGCTCAGAAAGATATTCTGATACACTCCCCACGCAATCTACTGCTTTGGGATCGTTGGTTGCAGTGTTAGCGAGGCGTTCTGTTCCTTCTGTATTGTGTGGCACTGGGTAAGGAAGTTTCTTGATGTGCGACGCGTGGATCCAATTCTTTCTTCCAGAAACCCGCACCGCCGTTTGTGTGACCAACAGGACCTGGAATGGGCCCCGGCAGCGAGGTGCAAGGCAGGAATAGTGCTCAAATGCTTTGATAAGCACCCCGCTTCCAGGCCATATGCTGTGGCCTGGGCCCTCGTATTGCACAGGTAAAGCCTCTCGCACCTGGTGATAAATCAAATACAGGTTTTTAGTCAACTGGCTGCAATAATCTGAAAGTAATACATTTTCAACATCTCTCAAAGATCTATATTTAGGAGGGTTCCAGATATTGGCAGGTCTCCACATTACCACCTCAAATGGAGAGAGTCCAGTCTTAGTTTGAGGGGTTGTACGCATTGATAATAACACGATTGGTAAGGCGTCCAGCCATTTTAATTTAGTGCCGGCACACGTATTAGCGAGCTTGTTCTTGATGATACCACTGTGTCTTTCTACTAGTCCAGCGCTCTGAGCGTGTTTGGCCGAATGGAACAGTTTGTCGATCTGTAATGCCGCACATATCTGCAGAATTACAGCAGCGACAAAATGTGGACCATTGTCCGACCAGATGACTCTTGGTAGCCCGAACCATGGGAGGTACTCTTTTAACATGGTTTTCGCTGTAGTCATGGCTGTAGCATCTTTGACAGGGAAAGCCTCAACCCATTTGCTAAAAGCACAGATGACCACCAGAACATACTTCATATTATTAAAGTGTTCCATTTCAATAAAATCAAAGTGGATGACTTCAAAGGGGACAGAGGGTGGCCCAAAACTTCCCCTTGGAGTTGCTGTCCCCTTTCCCACATTGTGTTGTAGGCAAATCATGCAATCCTGAACATAGCATTGGGCAGTTTTTGAAATGTTGTCATATACCCAAACTTTCTCTAACATTTTCGTTACTTTCTGGGCACATACATGCGTCGGACCATGGGCCATGATGACCATCATCATTACATACGCATTTTGGAGTAGCCATTTCCCTTCAACTATGTCCACCCAACACCCATATTCATCAAATTTCCCCAAGCCTTCAGCCCACCTCTTGGATTCTTCTAACGTGGCATCAGCTTGGATATCCCGTACAGACCCAAAATCCTCGTCCATTGCATAAGCATTTACAGTCTCCCTTGAAACATACATCTCCGTACGGAGATCGGTAGCAGTTTGTCTAGCTATCTGATCAGAGAAAGCATTCCCTTTTCCTATGTCATCTGTAATATTTTGATGTGCTGCACACTTAATAACGGCTAACTGAATAGGGAGCGCAAGCGCTGAGAGCAGTTGTACTATTAGGGAGCCAAATTGGATTTTGGTACCATGTGAAGTTAAAAACCCTCTCTCTGACCAAAGTCTCCCAAAGTTGTGAACCACCCCAAAGGCATACTGACTATCAGTATATATGTTTACTGCAAGCCCTTCGGAAAGTTCACAAGCTCGGGTCAATGCTATAATCTCTGCGGCCTGCGCAGTTATGCGTGATTCTCTTGGTTTCCACGACCGTGCTTAATGTGGTGATTGCATAAGCAGCTGTGGATGTACCATCCGGAGGTTTGAAGCAGGAGCCATCACAAAACAGCTCGCCTTGCGGGTTATTCAAAGGAGTTTCTTTCAAATCAATTCTACCCTTTGTCTTTTGTTCGGTAGTATACAGACAGTCATGTGACTTTTCATCTCCGCAGGTAGTATCTTGCGGGAAAGGTAGGAGTTCAGCCGGATTAAGAGCACAATACCTCTTAATTTGGATGTGAGGAGCAAACACGATCAATTCATATCTCGTCAACCATGCAGAAGTGAGGTGTTGCATTTGGGTTCGGTTCAGTAGAACATCTACAGAGTGAGGCACCATCAGGGTTAGATCATGGCCTAGGACCATTCCCTCACTCTGTTTTACAGACGCAGCAGCAGCAGCGACAGCTCGCAAACATCTTGGCAAAGCGCATGCTGTAGGATCAAGGGCGGAAGAAAAGTAACCGTACGGCCTATTCTTCCCTCCATGAGCCTGCGTTAATACAGCCAAAGCACATCCATCACATTCATGAACAAACAACACAAAGGCCTTTTCATAGTTTGTGTGCCCAAAACTGGTGCAGAGCATAATGCAGTCTTGAGCAAGTCAAACGATTGCTGGTGTTCCGCGTTCCATGGCAATGGTGAAGAAATGCCCTTCTTTGTCAAAGCCAACATCGGTTTGATCACTAGTGAAAAATTCGGGATCCACAACCTACAGTAAGAAGCCATACCTATCAAGGCTCTAACTTCCTTCTGCGTATTTGGGACAGACATGCCAGAAATGTGTTTTATTCTTTCAGGTGTCAATCTTCTTCCCTCCTTTGACAGGAGATAGCCTAAATAGGTGACCTCCTGGCAACAATATTGAAACTTTTTAAGCGAAGGTTTGTGACCATGCTTAGCTAGATGGATAAGCAATAACACAGTGCCCTCCTTACAGGCGCTCTCAGAATCAGCAGCTAAAAGCAAGTCATCAACATACTGAAGCAATGTACAAGTAGAGGGCAATTCAAGGGTATCAAGCTGCTCTTTCAAAGCCCTATATAGATGCTAAGACTCTGTGTGAACCCTTGATGTGCACGAGTAATCTACTATCCCTGTGTATAGGAATACTAAAGAAAGCATTCTTTAGATCCACAACACTAAAGTAAGTAGCTGTAGCTGAAATCATGGTTAATATTGTCGTCACATCAGGCACAATGGGAAATTGAGGGGCGACGACTTTATTAATGGCACGTAAATCAATTATGAAACGGAATGGAATTGCATTATCGCCTTTCTTGTACACGGGTAAAATCGGACTATTGCACAAACTTCCTGAAATTTCCTCAATCACCCCGCGATGCACAAAATCGGAAACAATGCATTTCGAAGCTTGCTCGCCATCAACTGAAATCTTATACTGGGAATGCGTGGAAGCTCAGTTCCATGTTTCAAAACTATCTTAACAGGCTCAATCTGTAAACACTGACATCATTGTCATCAACAGCCCATAAGCTCTCTGGTACATAAATGAATTCTGGCGACAAAGGTCTAGTCAAGAATTGCAAGACAGAAAATTGCTGTGGTGAAATCGTCAAGCGGACTCCATCGGAAGAACATTAAATTACTGCATTTAATTCTTTTAACAGGTTCAACCCCAGCAAATTCTCTCCACAATTCGAAGTCAACAGAAATGGACAGTGGTCCATAAAGGGACCCAAAGAAATAGGTACCAGCGAAGAAACTGGACAAACAACTGGCGTGCCAGAAAACCCTACAGAAACATTGGTTTGCCCTGACAGTTGAATGTTTGGAACCCGAGAATGATCAATATAACACTTCTGTGCTCCAGTATCTATCAAAAACTGATCTTTCCTATTTCCCACCACCATTTCAACGTAGGGACCTTTTTGATTGACAGGAATAGGTGTAGGTTCCAAACCCTGCTTCGGGCAATCCTAATGAACTAAAATATCATCAAAAGGAAGCTCTCCAGATAGGTATACAGCAGAAGGATGATCAAATATGTTCCTAGTATCCACACGCAAAGTCTGATTACCCTGTGAAAAAGGTTGCTGAGGATCCTGTGCAAACTGACCTCTACCAGGGCCCCCTATACCCGGGCGACCTCTGGATCGTCTACCCATATTCACAAATGTGTTATTTGACCTCTGTCGAAGGGCGGGGTATTGTGCACGCCAATGACCCTCTTGTCGACAATAGGCACACTGGTTAATGTTCACAGGACCCAAGGGCACATTTCCTTGTGGAACATACTGAACACTAATCTGCGAACTACCCCCTCTGGGGCCCCTAACAATTTGCTGTAATAGCACCTTAGTCTTTAAGTCACCTTTTTGCTTCTCAACTTTATCTTTTTCCTTATTGACACGATTCTCGTAGCACTGAGCCATGTGCAGTACTTCTGTTTGGGACTTCGCTTGCCAAGCGCTCCCAGAAGACATCATTTGTGACTGGATGTCAGGTAGCAATCCACGCACAAATTTGTCCACAAATAACCTTTTTCCCAGACTCTGTGCCTAAGTCTTGTCCGCTGAAATCCAAGAATACCTATTCGAACCAATTAAAGAACTTGGTAGCACCCTCAGACTTCCCTTGGACACAGGCCATAAATTTGTCCCAAATAATTCTTTTCTCCGGGATTATGGTTTTTAATTTTGTAATGATTCTATCAGGCGAAGTTAGTATCACCTGGGGCGGTCTTTCACCAGCTGGCCTTTCTCCATCGAATCTAGTTATATTTGCCCATGTATCTCCCAACCCTGGCACATCGTTTATAGTCCTAACTTGTTTCCACAAATCTACAGGCAGGAGTACAGGAAATAACAAATCAATATCGCCTACGGTGAACACTGAGGATTGCAAGACTGACTCTATTTCTTTATAGAATCCTGTCGGATTTTTCCTAATATCAGGAATAGATTGTCTAATAGTATTCACTTCATGTCTTGAGAACGGGACATGAACAAACTGTGAGACATAATGTGCAGGAATGTTCAAAGCAACTATACCCTGTGCAGCATCAGCCGCAATCTCAAACATCAGGACAAATGTCAGAGGAAGCTAAGTCGAGCGCTAAAGCAGTCGAAGAAGTGTCAAGTGAAAAAGCTCTCTTATACATACTCAATAACTCTGTGGGACAACTAATCTTTCTTTTTACTTAATCATCCTGTAGGTACTCTATCACTGTCCTCTGCATTTCTGGCGTATACTGACTATACGTGTCATATACCTCAACCTGAGTTATCTACATATCTGAAATCCATCTAAGCGCGTCCTTTGTTCAAATTCGTGCTTCCTCAGATATCGATGTTCGACAAGGAAGGAACCGTTTCCTTTCTACACTCAAATAACCTCTCGACATGCTCATTTACTTTCTCCACAGTGTTTCTTGAAAATGCTAAAGTATTTAGATCCCTTAACCCTTGTGGGAGATCTGTTTTATTTAATTTGCCCACATCACACATAAATGAATCCCTAAACTTCAATGAAAACATATTTCTCAGGAAAATTATCCATATTATAAAGTGTGGCAAAAACATTAGCTTGATCATCCCTCTCCATACAATGCTTAGCCCATGCAATCAAATCACGTTTGTTCTCTGGTGGTACAGTATTGCGAGTGACAACCTTCGACCCCGCACCTTGATCGACTACAAGCGGCACAGGACCACTTGGAAGAGAGGGAGGAGGCAAATTCAATGGAGGTACTGTTACTGGTGTAATAAGAAGGGGTGGAGGGATAGGTGGAGGAACAGTAACTGGAGGGCGCGGAACATTAGGAGGAACAGGAACAACAGGAACAACAGCAGGTAGAGCAGGAATAGCAGCAGGAAGAGGCAAAGCAGCAGGAAGAGGAACATACAGAGGTGGTGCAGAGGCACCAGGCCTTCGTTCATTTAAGAATTTGTCTATGAATTTGTTGGAAACACGAAGGTCTTTAGAAGGATAGATTTTCTGAATTCCAAGTGAGAAAGCCCTATCCATATTCCTATTCGACTCAGAATGTTTGTCTTGGTCATACAATAATGCTTTTCGGCTTATGACGGGGCGCATGTTTGTCTCTACTCTTAAGTTGCTGCAACGCTTCTTTTTTCCAATTCTGCAAAACATAAAATGCTGCAGGTCTAGCCTTTTTCTTTAATAGAATTGACTCTAAATACTCAATACGAGGGATTTCAAAACTACCATTGATTGGCCACTGAAGTTCGGAGGTATGTCTAGTTTGTCTGTGCCAAATATCATTAAACACTATACTTCCAATGCCATGCTTACAGTACATAGTACACGCCGGCGACCCCTCCTGTGGTGCTGGACGGCTAAATTCCAAAGATTGTCTATCACTGTGGAATAACGCCCTGAAGCAGGTAGACAATTTCCCAGGCATATCAAATTATTGTTGTTACTTGGTCAATAATTGTGTCTGCAGATACAATACGCCAAAATCAAATTATCAGGATTATTTAAGAGATGGGTCACGACTCACCTGATCGATTTCCTAAGGAGGTCCGATCGGATTTCAAAGAATCTAACCTAACTAATCTTACCTCGTGTGTGGTGATTTCGGCAAATCTGCCCGCCTCGATAAGTGGACCCTCGTCAAGATGCCTTTCTCGGACCACAAGCTAATCGTCCAGGGATCGGGTCGTGCAGCGCTGCAGAGGTGTCGCGTCTCGTTCAGTGGGGCCCCTTTTTGTCACACCGTCCGATCCCGGTCTGATAGCGAGGGTCAACCTTTGATAATCTGGCATCAATCTTGAGGGTCCCTATTCGGGCGCCAACTGTGAAAACAAAATCAAAATATCGAGGCTGAGTACCCCAAAAGGAAATACACCGAACACGGGTTACAAAGGAACATACAAAGATCTACAATGGATAAGCAATAACACAGTGCCCTCCTTACAGGCGCTCTCAGAATCAGCAGCTAAAAGCAAGTCATCAACATACTGAAGCAATGTACAAGTAGAGGGCAATTCAAGGGTATCAAGCTGCTCTTTCAAAGCCCTATATAGATGCTAAGACTCTGTGTGAACCCTTGATGTGCACGAGTAATCTACTATCCCTGTGTATAGGAATACTAAAGAAAGCATTCTTTAGATCCACAACACTAAAGTAAGTAGCTGTAGCTGAAATCATGGTTAATATTGTCGTCACATCAGGCACAATGGGAAATTGTGGGGCGACGACTTTATTAATGGCACGTAAATCAATTATGAAACGGAATGGAATTGCATTATCGCCTTTCTTGTACACGGGTAAAATCGGACTATTGCACAAACTTCCTGAAATTTCCTCAATCACCCCGCGATGCACAAAATCGGAAACAATGCATTTCGAAGCTTGCTCGCCATCAACTGAAATCTTATACTGGGAATGCGTGGAAGCTCAGTTCCATGTTTCAAAACTATCTTAAGAGGCTCAATCTGTAAACACTGACATCATTGTCATCAACAGCCCATAAGCTCTCTGGTACATAAATGAATTCTGGCGACAAAGGTCTAGTCAAGAATTGCAAGACAGAAAATTGCTGTGGTGAAATCGTCAAGCGGACTCCATCGGAAGAACATTAAATTACTGCATTTAATTCTTTTAACAGGTTCAACCCCAGCAAATTCTCTCCACAATTCGAAGTCAACAGAAATGGACAGTGGTCCATAAAGGGACCCAAAGAAATAGGTACCAGCGAAGAAACTGGACAAACAACTGGCGTGCCAGAAAACCCTACAGAAACATTGGTTTGCCCTGACAGTTGAATGTTTGGAACCTGAGAATGATCAATATAACACTTCTGTGCTCCAGTATCTATCAAAAACTGATCTTTCCTATTTCCCACCACCATTTCAACGTAGGGACCTTTCTGATTGACAGGAATAGGTGTAGGTTCCAAACCCTGCTTCGGGCAATCTAATGAACTAAAATATCATCAAAAGGAAGCTCTCCAGATAGGTATACAGCAGAAGGATGATCAAATATGTTCCTAGTATCCACACGCAAAGTCTGATTACCCTGTGAAAAAGGTTGCTGAGGATCCTGTGCAAACTGACCTCTACCAGGGCCCCCTATACCCGGGCGACCTCTGGATCGTCTACCCATATTCACAAATGTGTTATTTGACCTCTGTCGAAGGGCGGGGCATTGTGCACGCCAATGACCCTCTTGTCGACAATAGGCACACTGGTTAATGTTCACAGGACCCAAGGGCACATTTCCTTGTGGAACATACTGAACACTAATCTGCGAACTACCCCCTCTGGGGCCCCTAACAATTTGCTGTAATAGTACTGTAGTCTTTAAGTCACCTTTTTGCTTCTCAACTTTATCTTTTTCCTTATTGACACGATTCTCGTAGCACTGAGCCATGTGCAGTACTTCTGATTGGGACTTCACTTGCCAAGCGCTCCCAGAAGACATCATTTGTGACTGGATGTCAGGTAGCAATCCATGCACAAATTTGTCCACAAATAACCTTTTCCCAGACTCTGTGCCTAAGTCTTGTCCGCTGAAATCCAAGAATACCTATTCGAACCAATTAAAGAACTTGGTAGCACCCTCAGACTTCCCTTGGACACAGGCCATAAGTTTGTCCCAAATAATTCTTTTCTCCGGGATTATGGTTTTTAATTTTGTAATGATTCTATCAGGCGAAGTTAGTATCACCTGGGGCGGTCTTTCACCAGCTGGCCTTTCTCCATCGAATCTAGTTATATTCGCCCATGTATCTCCCAACCCTGGCACATCGTTTATAGTCCTAACTTGTTTCCACAAATCTACAGGCAGGAGTACAGGAAATAACAAATCAATATCGCCTACGGTGAACACTGAGGATTGCAAGACTGACTCTATTTCTTTATAGAATCCTGTCGGATTTTTCCTAATATCAGGAATAGATTGTCTAATAGTATTCACTTCATGTCTTGAGAACGGGACATGAACAAACTGTGAGACATAATGTGCAGGAATGTTCACAGCAACTATACCCTGTGCAGCATCAGCCGCAATCTCAACCTTCAGGACAAATGTCAGAGGAAGCTAAGTCGAGCGCTAAAGCAGTCGAAGAAGTCTCAAGTGAAAAAGCTCTCTTATACATACTCAATAACTCTGTGGGACAACTAATCTTTCTTTTTACTTAATCATCCTGTAGGTACTCTATCACTGTCCTCTGCATTTTTGGCGTATACTGACTATACGTGTCATATACCTCAACCTGAGTTATCTACATATCTGAAATCCATCTAAGCGCGTCCTTTGTTCAAATTCGTGCTTCCTCAGATATCGATGTTCGACAAGGAAGGAACCGTTTCCTTTCTACACTCAAATAACCTCTCGACATGCTCATTTACTTTCTCCACAGTGTTTCTTGAAAATGCTAAAGTATTTAGATCCCTTAACCCTTGTGGGAGATCTGTTTTATTTAATTTGCCCACATCACACATAAATGAATCCCTAAACCTTCAATGAAAACATATTTCTCAGGAAAATTATCCATATTATAAAGTGTGGCAAAAACATTAGCTTGATCATCCCTCTCCATACAATGCTTAGCCCATGCAATCAAATCACGTTTGTTCTCTGGTGGTACAGTATTGCGAGTGACAACCTTCGACCCCGCACCTTGATCGACTACAAGCGGCACAGGACCACTTGGAAGAGAGGGAGGAGGCAAATTCAATGGAGGTACTGTTACTGGTGTAATAAGAAGGGGTGGAGGGATAGGTGGAGGAACAGTAACTGGAGGGCGCGGAACATTAGGAGGAACAGGAACAACAGGAACAACAGCAGGTAGAGCAGGAATAGCAGCAGGAAGAGGCAAAGCAGCAGGAAGAGGAACATACAGAGGTGGTGCAGAGGCACCAGGCCTTCGTTCATTTAAGAATTTGTCTATGAATTTGTTGGAAACACGAAGGTCTTTAGAAGGATAGATTTTCTGAATTCCAAGTGAGAAAGCCCTATCCATATTCCTATTTGACTCAGAATGTTTGTCTTGGTCATACAATAATGCTTTTCGGTTTATGACGGGGCGCATGTTTGTCTCTACTCTTAAGTTGCTGCAACGCTTCTTTTTTCCAATTCTGCAAAACATAAAAAGCTGCAGGTCTAGCCTTTTTCTTTAATAGAATTGACTCTAAATACTCAATACGAGGGATTTCAAAACTACCATTGATTGGCCACTGAAGTTCGGAGGTATGTCTAGTTTGTCTGTGCCAAATATCATTAAACACTATACTTCCGATGCCATGCTTACAGTACATAGTACACGCCGGCGACCCCTCCTGTGGTGCTGGACGGCTAAATTCCAAAGATTGTCTATCACTGTGGAATAACGCCCTGAAGCAGGTAGACAATTTCCCAGGCATATCAAATTATTGTTGTTACTTGGTCAATAATTGTGTCTGCAGATACAATACGCCAAAATCAAATTATCAGGATTATTTAAGAGATGGGTCACGACTCACCTGATCGATTTCCTAAGGAGGTCCGATCGGATTTCAAAGAATCTAACCTAACTAATCTTACCTCGTGTGTGGTGATTTCGGCAAATCTGCCCGCCTCGATAAGTGGACCCTCGTCAAGATGCCTTTCTCGGACCACAAGCTAATCGTCCAGGGATCGGGTCGTGCAGCGCTGCAGAGGTGTCGCGTCTCGTTCAGTGGGGCCCCTTTTTGTCACACCGTCCGATCCCGGTCTGATAGCGAGGGTCAACCTTTGATAATCTGGCATCAATCTTGAGGGTCCCTATTCGGGCGCCAACTGTGAAAACAAAATCAAAATATCGAGGCTGAGTACCCCAAAAGGAAATACACCGAACACGGGTTACAAAGGAACATACAAAGATCTTTAATTTATACTGAATCAGTTACAAAGAACAAAGCAAAATCAGATAGCTATCGGCCCTCAGTGCAACACAGCGAACTCCAGCGTGGTTCAGTGTGTTCAGTGAGAGACGCTGTACATTAGAATTCATTGCTCTTTTATACTATTTGCGAACATGATGTCCAACCCTACTTCGGGTTAATATTCCTCTAATACAATACTGATCTAGGGTTCATGCCGAGTTTGCATATCCACATGTAACTAGTTTGCCTTTAATACATATGTCAACAAGCCTACACGGCAACTGTGTATTTTGGGATTTCCCATACAGGTCTACTCAAACATTAATACAATGTAGTTAAACAAGTGTTCTCAGTTCAGTATTTGAATACATATGCTTGTGGATTAGTTTCATGGACGCGAGTAATCCTTTACACACAGGTCAACGAAGGACAAGGTCTCAGTTCACGACCTTAACAAGTGGCTTGCAGGCAAGTAACATATTAGCTACACACAGAGGTCAAGACGGCCATTTTGTATTTCGGAATGACATCGTCCACCATTTTAAATCACCCGGTGACTTTACAGAGCAAACCTAAAATGGCGGATTGACCTAAAATGGCAGCTTACATTGATATTAAGGTCAGGACCTGCAACACGGATTTCTTCGCAAGTGGCTTACGAGCAGCTTGGCGTAGGCCAATATACATATATTTGTTGCAATAGGAGGTACAATATAATTTTCCATTTGACAGACGGGTCCAACTTGCTAAGTCTTTGGTGAGATCCTAGGATGAGAGAATCTCTGTCTTTTCATCGTTCAAGCACAATACATGCTGCACCATCCAAGCTTGGATGATTTGAAAGATGGAAATGATGGCTAGAGTGTCAGTTTTGTGGTCACCTGCTTCAGTCTGTAGGGTTGAGAACATAAAGATCCACTGTATGACATGCGGATCTGGAGTCAGAAGAAGGCAAATGCATTCTTAGAGGCAGGATACAGTGTGAAGGACCATTGCTGTGGCCACCATCATGTAACACCTGTCCAGGTCCAGACCCTGGAGAATGTGAACCTAGCATGGCATTCCCACGTCCTTGATGCGAAAGCCCGGATATGATCTACTCTTAGGTATTCAGAGGGGCCAAGGTCTAACATTGCTACAATGGCATGGATGAGGTGGTATGATTGTCTTGAGGTTTGAGCATGCCTTCTACTCAAAGGTCAGGTTTGCAACAATGTGAAGGATATGGAGACATTGTCCTAAACTCCCAACTCTATGAGACATACAGGCCTAGCCTGAGCACACACGGCATACATCCAAACAGAAAGTGAATGTAAACTCTGCCTTCTGTGAAATGCATCTGTACATGTCATTCATGTCATCATCTCTGTGGTTGTCTGGGACACCTGTAATGCACACATGTAGTGTTACAATGCTTTAACAATGGAATGGGGAAAAGTCATGTTAGCCTTTGATATGCAAAGACAACCACAATCATGTTCAGCCTAAAAGCTGTATTGGGGAATGCAGGCTACGGAGGCTGAAGTGATGGGGACTATGACTGGAAAGTTGTAGGACATTCATGGTAATTGGCAGCAGTGCTGAACATCTAGTGGTGGTGATGCCCATGTTGGGATGTCTGTTGGATGTAAGTGAATGTGAGGTCATTGTCTGAATCAGCGGTGGAAAGGCCACGAGTCAGATCTGTGAATGTGCCTCTATGCAACCACAAAGATGGACATGCATCACTCTGTGAACCTGGTGGCCATGGGCCCATGTGGCCATATGCTCTTTCCAATACCCTGTCCCTGTAGCCATGTATGTGAGACCTGCATATGCAGACATGTGATGGCAATTTCTTTCAGAGATGTTGATGTTTTGATCTTCCTTTACAGTGTCATGGGTAGCTGAAGAGGGGCCCTAATCACAGAGTGAACAGCCCTGCCATGACAAGACCTCCAGAAGGCAGCATAGATCTCAGATGTTTTTCATGAAATTAAGCTCCAGGGAAGGCTAGATGCCTAGTGATATTGACACATCCAGTGATAATCCTGGTGAGGATGAGGGTGTTGGGAATGACATAGTTGTGGATATATCACAAGCGGTTTGCCAGAGAATTGTGTCCCAGCAGACAGAGAGCCTGCAGATCTCAATTGAGGTTACAGGATCGGGAGTGGTGGGGGAGGAGAAGAAAATTGATTGGCTGGGCTCTGGGGTAGATGGAGGATCGGAGGGGAGTTGCATGCTTTTGGGATTGGAGGGTGTACAGGTCATAAAGAATAAAGGTGTCAGCACATGCTCCTGTCCCACCTCTGTCTGCTCCTGTGCTACATTCCTGCTCTGAAGCATCAACCCACACACATTCTACCTCATTGGCTGATGATACCAAGAAGGCCACAGTGCTGCCACTGCTGAATGCTCTATTTGATTCTGTAATCACCAGTCAACAGCAGAATTCACAATATCACATTCATGTGGTCATGCGCTTACCCACCTGTTGGCAGTATTTGGCAGCGGTGGTGTCACAGTACTTGCCCCCAGACATCAGGAACAGACCAACCTGCCCAGGGTACTGGCACCCATGGGGACCTTTAAGGCCCCAAAGGATTCCATAAGGGCTTTCTCGACTAGGTCACCATCCTCAAACGCATGGTCAAACCGAGAGAACCAAACAAACATAGGAGCAATACCTAAAATGCATGTTACATCAAACTGAAAGCAATTGGAAGGACGTCTTATGGATAACCGAGTATGCCTACAATAACTCTTTGCATTCCAGCACGGGTCAGAGTCCATTCTATACAATATATGGAATGCATCCACGAACCTCAAAACTCGACCCACGTCAACATTTGAAAATGCCTGCGGTAAGCAGTCTGCACACAACCATTACCCAAGCCTTCAAGAGGGCAACAGAACATTTAAAACAAGCTAAAGAAAGATACAATAAATCTGCAGATCTACATAGGAGTGAAGATCCGAAATACCAGATTGCAGATGAGGTTTGGTTAGCCTCAAGGCATTTAACACTAAAAGGAACCCACACATTTAATCCCAGGTATTTGGGACCATACACCATTAAGGCCATCATCAACCCAGTGGCAGTAAAATTGGAGCTACCCCCGAACATGCAAGTCCACCCCATATTTCACGTTTCCCTTTTGAAACCAGTACAACCAGGAACTCGGATAACGAAACCGCCAAGACTCATCTTGTTACATGGTGAACCAGAATTCGAGGTGTAAGACATTCTGGACTCAAAGTGGGTCAAATCAAAACTTTTCTGTCGAATTGAGTGAAAAGGTTATGGTCCCCAAGAAAGGTTGTGGGAGCCAAGTGACTACGTTCATGGCCCACGCCTAGTAAACCGGTTCCATCAAAACTATCTGACCAAGCCCAGACCAGCGAGACAAACCACCTTGGGAAGGGCGTTGGGGGGGAGTGCTGTCATGGTACTTACCCCCAGACATCAGGAACAGACCAACCTGCCCAGGTTACTGGCACCCATGGGGATCTTTAAGGCCCCAAATGATTCCATAAGGGCTTCCTGGACTTGTCCTGGCGCCATTGGTGCCAGGCTCATGCTGCCATAACAAGTAAGGCAGGTTTCAAAGGGAGAGAATCACGTGCAGACCAGTCTGAGGCAGGCTGAAGGGATTACTCTACCTGAGGAACTACTTGCTAGGGTGTGGTTGGAGGGACTACTTTCCTGGGAACTACTTCTTGAAAGCTATATAAACCACGCCGTCAGAACAGAACACGCTTTGCTTTATTCTCTACTCCTGCAGCGTGACACTCACCGTGTCTGTTAACTTCAGGCCTGTCTTCAGCCACGCCTGCCCAGTTCTTCACGAGCTACCTGCAAAGGAAGGAAAATAAAGGAGAAAACAGAACAAGGCTCTTACCTGATGCTCCATCTCGATCGCTCTGGAGTTTCCGTTTCTGCTGAGCTGAAAAGGAAAAGACGTCAGGTTAGCCGCGCAGACCACGTAAACTACATTGCTATCCTGCACGACGCTAATACTCACCAGAGGACTGATCATCCCAGCGATCCATCGAAGCACCATCACTTGAACGCCACCATCACTCGATCGCTGCTCCGGAGCTGCCGCAACTGTTGAACACAAAGAAAGCATCAGGTTAGCTGTGCTTTGGGGAAAGGGCTCATTGGACATTTAACTTTTACGCAGCACTATTACTCACCTGAAGGCTGCATTTCCTAGCAGTCCTGCAAGGCACCACCACGCAATCTCTGCCCCGAAGATACAGCACCTGCAGCATACAAAAGAAACAGCAGGTTAGTTACGCAGAAGAACAATACCGCATGTAAAGACTTTATCGCATAACGCTGCTGTGAAACTTACCTTAGAATACGCTTCATCTTCTCGCACCAAGAGGAAGAGACATATAAGTGAACTTTTGGAAACTTGAACTCTAAAGCAATCCATACCATTGGTATAAAGACTTACCCCATTGAGTCACAATTGTCTGGAAATCTGCAGGATTAGTGAAGTAACTAGATCCTTGAACTACTACGCAACCCTGCATACAGTCGCAGGATGGACAGTCTGCTATTCATAAGGCTAAGTGAGACATAGCAGAGGGGTGCACAAGAAGGCCAAGGGAGGCAGGAGTTGGCCCTCCTCCTTACGGTTTGGGTAACATTTCGTTTAACCTTTTAGGCAAACCTGTTTCGGTGACGGAAGAGAGAATCAGTGGGGGCACGAGGAGCCATTCAACATCGTACCGTCCAGTTCAGTTCCAAAATCAACTCCCCCTTCGTTCTCCTTCATGTCTGTGGCACAGACTACCTCAACTGTATCCTCCATGCATGACACCAAGTCTAGCCCATCCAGTGCAGTCCACACCTCTGGAAGTGTCTTTGTCCCTTGCTGAGGTGGATGCCCATACAGAGACAGACAAGACCACATCCAGAGAGGCAGTGATGTGGGAGGCCTCAAAGTCTGAAAGTCTGTGGAGTTCAGGGGTCTGCCCCTGCTCTAGGAGCCAACGGTCACGATGTGATGGACATGATGCCAATAAAGGACAGTGCCATGTTGGGTGTATTTCCCCACAACCAATCATTTTTGCAAAGGGAGAACTAGCACTGATGTATTTCCAGGCAGTTGGAGATATTGCATCAGAGGAGGGTTGAAATATAAATCAAGGCCTTCAGGAGGGACACATTACATTGCACCATCAAGTGGGAAAGTAAAGTTGTCAGACACAGATTGCATCATGAATTGACTGCGAAAGGCAGAAAAAGAGGCTCAGTTGGCATTAGACTGGAAGATGCAGAAACTGTGTGAGGAGGGCAAGGACCTGGGTTTCTTTGTGGTTAATGTAAGGAAATGTATATCCAGTCCACTTTCATCATATGCAGGAATGTGTGCTTCTCTTCAAACACTTGTATAATCGTGTTAATAAAATGTAGAGAATCAGTTCAAAATGCTATGTGTTTATCCCATGACTAGTGACTTGCAAGACTTAGTGCTGCACTAAGAACACTGGATTTACCACTGACAGTGCCAGATGCACCAGAATGTGCACTCTATGTATCACAAGAAAAACAGGCCACACTATAATAAATCACACACAGTTTCTACAATTATGCCCTGTGGCACTTTAGGAACCTTCAGCAAACTAGAAAATACATGTAGACAAACATATCAACACTGCATTTTTAATTGTGCACGTATAAAACACAAGGAAAACCACTTTGAATTGCGAGAGAATATTATTGTTTGAAATTCTGCAAATCCCCATGTAGTCCCTTGACCATGTAAAGAGTCTTCCCACAAATTGCAATTGTCCCGTCCTCAGCTAAATTCAAAACAACCAATAGTTTTACCCATGCACATTATTAGAGAACCAAAATCATAATATGCATTCCCACACAGACGTTTATATTTGGCTTTTAATGATCTATATTGCATTCATGATAATGTATGTATAATAGTTAACCTTGTATAGGCTAGGGATGTAGATGGGGCATGCCTTGGCAAACAACTCAGTAATGGGGACAGCCACACTTTATGAACCAGTTCCATTTACTATCTGCCCTCTGGCTCTGATTGTCAAATGTAATGTTATTCTAATGTTAGCCATAATGGAAATTGCTGCATAATATAAATCCCATAATCAATTTTAGATTTAGTGTGTTTCCATCTTTGTTGCATAACATGTGAAGGGAGAACATTCTCTTTAGGGTTTTAGTGACCTGGCCGAATCAAGATTCCCCTGCAAGAAATTCCAAATTATTCTTAGGCAGCTCCTGTTTTTACTTACACTGTTGATATGCGACTGAAAACACCCCGGCTCCACTGTCCCAGCTCCCTCAGCTCAACCTCCACCTTATGGGCTAGGCTCAGACTGCAGCTCACAAACCTTTCAGTGAAGCAAAACACACGGATCTCCCATCCGCGGTCTTCACAGCTATCTCATCCAGGCTTGACACGATGCCTTAGACTCCAAAGGCACAGCTATGGCTGGGCAACCACACATGAGAGAAGCCTTTCAAGACTCCGAACAACACCTCCTCTGGTTTTTCATCTTTTGCTCGCAACTAGTGTTTGTTAAGTCTGAAGCCCTGGTTCTTTTTATAAACAATATAGGCAGAGTAGGCACTGTCTAGACCCAGGAAAATAAAGATCTGAACACAGCTCTCTCATAGATGCAACAACCGACAAAGATCAAAAGCCCCACTTCAGCTTCCAATTTTTTAAATATTTGTTTCCCAGACTCAACCCAAAAGCTATAGATTATATAAAATCTGCACATCATAACCACCTACCTTTGATGATGTCATGTCCTTTCTCCGACCCCTTGTGCCCGCAAACATGTGACAAAACAGTCATGAAGTTTCGAGAGTCTTCTAGCATTAGTTCAGTCCTTTAACTTCGGGTACGCTTCATCCACCCATATCTGCGAATGGAAGAATGAATGCTACATGCATCCTCTCTTTCTGCGTTTACACAGCCCGAACAATGGACATTTATTTTTCGAGACCTTCACATGTTCCACACCTTGCAAAGCAATCTTTTATTTCTCAATTTTCTGCGTTTTCATAATGCTAATCTTCGCAACTCATGAACATATGGAATGTTAATATGTTAATGCTTGAAAACCCCAAAGCAACCCCCCTTTTTCATTTACCCTAAACTACACATCAGCGGCAGTATTTTAAAATACACACAGCACCTGACATGTGCTGCAATGTTAGCATTATCTTAAACCAGTGCACACTACCTCTATTGAATTCAGAGGCACCACTGAAATTATTGGATGGTTGAACTTGGTGTACTAAGTATCCCAACATCACCCCCCCTTCTTTTGCAGAGACTTGGATTAGAAAATGCCTCTGCAAAACCATGAGTCCTAGCTACACCTCTCCAACCACTGTGGTCCTTGGCACATGAGTATGTGTGACAATGAATGAGAACATACGCCTTTTTATTTTCTTTGTCTATAGAACCTATCATTCACTAATGCTCATGGCAATAAACCTGTGAGTATGTGTTTTCACATAGGTTTTGCAAATAAGTTTAGCTTGTTTTGCTTCTTCTGTTTCTTATTTTTAGCACCCTTTTTTAACAAGCTTGTTATCATAACAATAAACTATTAACTCATACATGAAAGTATGTGGTCTGCTAAACGTCACATTAACCAACACAAAAGAGAATTATTTGTCCATGCAGGCAATAAATGCCAATCGATAAATGTTGATACCTAGGAATGAATTGCAACAAATGTTCATACATGAGAATAGTTTACAACCAGTGTCCACAACTAGGGATACATTGCAACAAATGTTCATAGGTCAAGGATAGACAGAATATATTGAAACAGGAATATCAAGGAAGAAGAATGGATAAGGAATGGAAAATGAAAACCTACTTAGGCCCCGCAGCGGCATATCCATCACAAGGCCTTATGCTATGCTAGCCCCAGCAGTTTTGTAAAACATGTCTGTTTGCCCAAGAGGCCTTTGTCCATGCCGCAAAGTTTATCACAGCATGGGTGCAGGTTTGCATCTCTTACATCTGGGACCCTCCTTTATGCTCACCAGTTCCTTCCTTTCACTTTTTCCTCCCTCTCGGTCCAGGGGACAGCCATAATCCAGGAGCCTCCTCCGTCGACGCCCAGTCCAGGGGCACTTGTGAGGGAAATGGTTTAGCAATCTAAATCAGAAGATAGAGAGAGACAGGTTAAGTATTAAGCACTGCCACATTTTCGAGTTCCTTCCCTTTTTCCTTTTACCTGGAAAGAAACATTAGTATCACATACATTTCTAACAACAATAAACATGTACATTGCCTACATATTCTTTTTTTATGAATATATAAAACTTTTATTCACACTTTCATGCACAGAATGCCCTACATACCTACTTACCTGTTCCAATGACCCTTTCTAATCTCTGCAAGGGTTACTTACCTCACTACCATTCACTGTGGCATTACTCACCAAGATTTTTATGGAACCGTTACACCTCTTATTTCCTACTGGTTTCTCCAGTCTTTTCCAGCCCCCTGATATCATGTTTTAGGTCGAACAGTTTTATCTGGTTCACGTGGACAAATTGTTCGACCGCCAGATCTCCTTCCTTAATCATTATCCTGTTTATGACTGGCAAAACTTTATCCACGATTTTGAAAGGGCTTCACCGGAATGCCAGGAATTTGGCATTTTTGTTTTTCCCTTTCATAAAGTTGAATTTATATACCTGATCACCTACTTCATATTTCTGAACAGATGTTTTCCTGTCATAGTATGATTTGGCACCCTCAGCTGCCCTTTCCAGATTTCTCTGTGCATATGCAAATGCGTGGTGCAAATTCCTTCTCAATTCTTCCACATATTCATGAATTGTGAATGCATTTACCAAGACTTGTTCATTGGTCATGTATAACAAATGTTGAGGCAAAAACCATGTTTCTCCCTGTCATAATTTCATGTGGGCTGAGGATTGTGGACTTTGATGGTGTTGACTTAATGGCCATTAGGACCAAAGGAATTTGCAAATTCCATCTGGACGCTGCTTCAGCCATACATTTGTTTAGAATGTCAATTATTGATCTATTGCAATGTTCCACACCACTATAAGAAGATGGTCAACAAGGAAATATGTAGCTTCATTTTCACTCCCAGAATCTCCTACAGTTTAGTCATTACTGCACTTCTAAAATTACTTCCACGGTCTGATTCTATCCTTTGGGGAAAACGAAACCTAGTGAACATATGATTTCCTAGCTATGTAGCCGCTGTTCGCACACTGCAGTCAGGTGCTGGTATGCACTCCAATCATTTGGACATTAAACAGGTAACTGCTAACGTGTACCAGTTTCCCCATTCTGAGGCTGGGCCAATGAAATGTATCTGCAAATATGATCAGTGTTAGACCTCTTCAAATTAATGGTGCTCTAGGTGTTGGGGGGCAGGTTAAAACTGTGCACACACCAAACTCCCCTGGTTATCCACTCTACATCTTGGGACATATGCCGCCAATGAGCTTACTCTTTCCATATCTCCAAAGTTTTCTGTGAACCTCTGTGTCCCGCTGTTATTGCATCATGGGCAGGCCGTAGCATCATCCCCGAAAGGACAAGTGAACTACCCTTTGGATTTGACCAGGCATGGATTCTCAAACAAATAGCCCATCTTGCAATTGAAATTGCTTTTTATTCATTACCAACACCCTCAATAATTCTTCTCTCCCTTTGCTTTGCAGTCCTCCTCTGTTAAAATATTTTACTCTTCATCTGACAAATGATTGTAGAACATACCTAAAATGAAGTCTTCTGTGTGTGCCTTAATCAAGTCCTCGTCAGGTCTATCAAATCTCCCCTGCACCATAGGCTGATCAACTGTTCCCTGGGATTTGGAACGTATTACCACATCCACTTGGATATCATAGAGCAAGTGCTCAGTGGGAAAAAAAACTTGTAAAAAAACCCCACATCACTGCCCCAATTTTGACCAACTGATCTGCTTTGTGATTTCCCTCTCTGCCTTCCACTAGTATTTACAAATAGCCTTGTATGTTTCTCCGGTGAATGATCATATCCGTCTCTGAAAAAAGATTATCGATGGCCTGAGCAGTCTTCCATGTTTGAGTAGCTTTTTGTTACATGTGACCATTCCTCTCAATTTCCTCCCTGTTAAGTAGTATACAAGCTATTTCGGGCATAATCAGAGTCGGTAACCAAAACTATTTGTCCCAATTTGATCTCCACAGCCATGAATATTGCATTGTAAATGCAGCCAATTCTGCAACTTGACAACTATTGGAATCTAATTTCATGCTTACTCTTGGGATGCCATTACATTTGACCCACACATTTCCTATTCCTGCCACCAACTATTTTTCACAATCACCCCCCATGTGGTATGCACATCCATCCACATATACGGTTGGGAGATTCCTGCATGATTCTTCATTGAAGGCCTTGTGAGGGGATTGTTCAAATTCAGCCAAATTTGTTTCTAACTCTGTTTCATCTGTGGCACCCACATATGCACAGTCATGTAAGTCTGCCAGTCCTTGAGCAAATGGTCTCTTTTTATTCTGCCCATATCTTACTTCCACTGGGAATCCCTGCAATGTCAATGCCTCATTGTGATTCTTTACTGAGCTAAATTGCCTGACCTGATAGTTTTCCACTGTAAGAATATCAGAGGCTGATGATTCGTTTCAACAATCACCCACTCCCCCTGAATAATGGGGCAGCAATGTTGCAGTGCCCAGACCATGGTCAACAGTGCCTTTTTCACATCACTAAATTTTGTTTTTGCTGGCTTATGCAATGTTTTTTTTTTATTTGAATCATGTTTTTGATGTAAGACTGCTGAAAAAACACTGATCTGTGAACCCTATCTCTATAAAGATGTCTTGGTTCTTCTTTGGATAAGCTAAACATGCCGCTTCCATCAGACAATTTTTCAATTTGGCTACTGTCTCACATTGTTCCTTTCCCCATTTCCAGGGTACTCCCTGCTTCAGTGGTTTAGTCAATGGCTGTGTAATCTCTGCATAATCTTCAATAAATGTCCTGTAGTAACTTGTCATCCTTAACAAAATTCTTCAAGCCCTGCAGATTTGTGGGATGTATACATTTTTGGATAGCTTCCACCTTTTTCATTTGCAAGTATAACTCTTGCTCTGTCACTTCATGTCCCAAGAAATGTACCTTTTTCCTTCACCAGTGCGTTTTCTGTAATGAAACTTTTGCCCCAATCTTCTGCAACTGGATGAGCACACGTCTTATTGCATTGAAAAGCATTTTCATGTCTTAATTCTTGATCAGGACATCATAGATCACAGTTCCCCTCTTGGCTGTATCTAGGAGTGCTTTAATCAGGAAGATCCCAAACTCACTTATATTATTGATATACCCAAAGGGAGTATGATTCAATGCATACTGTAGTCAATTAAACAAAACAGCACATAGATTTTGTATATCTTTGGCTAGGGGCACACACGAATGCCCAGCTGCTAGATCCAAGATAGTAAACACCTTTGATCCTTGAATCTGTTAAAGACCTTGATAAATAAATGGAAGATGCCCCCTTGACACAGGCACCCTCTTATTTAGTTATCTCAATTCTGCACACAAACACCATTGACCATTGGGCTTCAGCACAACTAATATGGGCACATTTGAAGTATTGTGGATGGGTCTAATGATTCCTCTGGACTTTACATTTTGTATTATTTCTGCCAAGGACTCTAAACAGGCCATGATCAGACTATATAGTTGCACAAATAAAGGCACTATACCATATGTTTCTTGCAGTGTAGCGATATGCAAATCAGTACGCCCACAATCAAAGGCATCTTTGGCAAACACCTCTTTGAATTCCATGAATATTTTCCTCAACTGATCTTTCTAATTTCAGAAAATTCTGGAAAATCCTACAAAGGAGGAATCTCACTTTCTTCTAACTGTGTGGCAGTATCTCTTTGAAGAGACAGCACCACCAAATATTTTGGCATATCAGCCACTACTTCAATTTGGTGTCTTTTCACATCATGTTCGTTCACGTGAAATAGGATGCAATCATCCTCATGACTTCAAATCACATCCTTTGTCTTATAAGGGTATACTGACTGAATTAGAAAAATCCCCTTCGGTTTAGATTCTAAAGACTCAGGAAGTTCACCCTGTGAGCTGACATAACTTTCAGCAATATCCCCAATGACTGGGTCATTTAAATCTGCAGTGTAGCATGCTTCTTGCATCCCTAATGGGGTCCTTTCTGAACATCATGACATCTGTTGTTATTCACCGGAATTCAAATTGGGACCATTCCCAACTTCCACCAGAGGTGCATAATCACATTCTAGCCCCTTTTGTCTCATGGATTAATTGAGACATAAAAATGCATCGGACCCCTAAATCTGTTGTCCCTTCCTTTAATTTAATGCTATTGCAAATTGGCTTGTGAATGCAGGGATGCAAATTAACTGAATATGGCATTATTTGTGCACAGCGTTCAGCTTGTCTCCTGTCCACAAATCCAGGTGCTACTCCACCCAGTCTAGACCAAAGCTTTTGATTCAAGTAATCTCAAACCATACATATTTTGTGCATGATGTAATTTACCATACATAATCTGGCTTTGGTTCCATTTACAATCCACATGTTATGATGAATGCTTCTGGACCCTATTATGAATTCAAGATGCATCTCCCTACAATCGGTTGTTCCAAATTAGGGTAATCTAAAACAAAAATGTGCATATTTTATTTATTTTTATTTCTTCACTGTCAAGCATTTGCTTGAACACTTTCTCATTAATAAAACTCCTTTCCCGTGGGCCAAAACTGCCTCAATCATATCTGGGTGGCCATTCACTTGCACAGGTATCCAGCCCTGACCTTCCTTCATGTGTATTTTGGGAATTGTTGCAATATACTTTTCCTGATCGGAACCAGATTTTGTTCACAGTCTTTATCAGCTAGGTAAAACCGCAATGTGTTTTCATCGATCTGTTTTTGCCAATTCTTCTTGGGATCCAAGTGAATCTCTAATGACTGATGTTTTTTCTCTGCGCATTTGACCCTGGCACATGAGAATGAAAGTGGCGGTAGGTACACAACCATTCTGAAGATACCCTTTCACTGATCTCTCTGATCTCACAATGGTGTGACATTATTTTGCTCTGCTAACCTGGTGTATCACTTTGTTAGGTGTCAAGGGCTTTTTTACCAAAGGTTACAGCACCGCATTTACCCCATCAATGAGGGCTGACAGCCTCTTGAGACAATGTGTTCCTAATAGGAATGAGTGCTCATCAATGGGTGTCACCACCACCTCTTGCCTAAGTCTGTTTCCCTACATTGATGTCAACTTCAGCAGCACCTAACACTGGAATTTCTTCCCCATTGAAATTGTGCATGGGGTGTAAAGTGACTTCAATTCAGCACTCCAACTAAGTCAATGCCTAGTCTGAGATGCCCAAGGGAAGCCCTTATTTATATATTTTTATGACAAGTTCATAGATCTGGATGATAAACCCTTGTATAACGCCCCTCTCTTTGAATCCACTGACCTCCCTGAGCCAAGAAGTAGGTTTGTTTTGCAAATTAAAAGATTTTTGAAAAAATTAGATAATATATATATCACACTTTTATAAATAAATTACTATTTGATAGCACACTTATGAATATGACAGTGATCAACAATGGATAATATTACACTAGCACACTTTTTTTGATCACTTAGGAGTTGGTATAGAAAGGATAATGTAGCTGAGAATACTTTATGGTTTCATGGAAATGCAATGATGGAAAAGATTGCAGCACAGGAATAAACTGATATGGTTTCAACAAGAGATAATATCATCACTTTTCCTCTTGTGGCAATTCACTCTCCCCCTATGCAATATAAAGAGATTGGAAGGGGAGCACACAATTTTCAGGAATATAATGAAATGCAGTACAAATTCTAGTTCCCCCTAGCAAGCTTAGAGCAACCGGTATGCTTTTAAAACATGCAGAAATACTTTTAATGTGATTTGCAATGAAGTGAAAAATATGCTAAAAATGATTTTAATTCCCTACAGGAGATTCAGGGTAGGTGATAGCTACTTAAGATTGGTTCAGGTCAACACGATCAGTGATTCATGAATGATTATCAGGTTGAAAACAGAGTTCAGCAGTTGCACGCAAAAGGACAGCTATTTTTGACAGGTGGAGAAAATTGAGTCAAATTGCAATTCGCGGCACTTTTTCCAAGTGCGTAAAGTGAGATTATGGAAAAACTATAAGGAGTAGAAAGTCGTTTTTGGGCTTGTTGGAAAGCTGAGGATCTTAGCTTTTAAATCTCATTCCTAGCACGTATGGTTCAAAAGATACGGACAATTTAGTGGAGGTAGTTTCTCAAATTAAAGTAAAGCTCAGATTGACAAATGACACTTTCACAGGTTTGAAATCACAGAACGGACACACAATTTCTATGAAGTTCTAAATAGGTGGAAATGGTTTGAATTAGATTATTTTAAACTAAGAGATTGGTTCTGCACAGTTCTGGCTGGATACTCACTCCTAATTTTGGAAGGAATGGGCCTCATCATAGATCTGGTCAACAGGTTTAGCTGCGGTTCTCTCTGCTCTGCTGGTCTGGATCTCTGGTTCTGGCAAAAGTTCTTGGCACTGCACAGCGGTCTGGTCTGCGGTTCTGAATACAGCACTGCTCTCTGAGTCTGATTCTGGCCCCGCGGTCTTGTCTGGGTCTCTGGTTCCGGCAAAAGTTCTAGCCAGAAGCGAACAGTACAGCCTGGCTGCTGAGAATCAGTTTGCAAAAGATTTTGAGGCCTGCTGAAAAGAATTCAGCTTGTGGATTGGCCTTTCTGCTTCAAGTTCTGGAGTCTGAATTCTATATTCTGGTCTCTGGATCTGTCTGGATTTGAAGTCTGGAGTCTCCCGGCAAAGCTCATCGCAAGAAATCAGTTTGAAGTGGAAAATGAATGTCTCTACCAGGGTCTCAGTGGCTCTATTTATGTCTTTTGAAAATGGGTGTGTGCGTGGGCATAACTACACCTGCCCCTCACAACTTATCATTGGCCAAGTTCTCCTCTCTGCCTTGATTGGGGGAAGGAAATGGTGTGTCATCGTGATAAGGTATGTTTATGGGTCAGAGAATCCTCCCCTTGTCACTTTGCACACAAATCTATTTCTGACTTAAATGCATATTTATCTATGTACAATGTTTCTAATATTACATGTCCAGTTAACATATTTTCTGTAGCGCCAAACCATCCGATCCCTGTCTTTGTAAGATGTTGTGTTCACTTCTGACTGAATTTTGCCCTTTTCATCCAGAACACAACCTCTAAACTTTTCCAGAATTTACACAAATGTGCACAAGGAATATGGGCATCAGATGATGAAGTGTCAGATTTGTAACATACATACATTTGGAGTGATACCCTATTTTCCGCTACTACCCCCCACAACATACCACACAGTCCTAAAACCTCTTAAAATGTGCACAGAAAAATCACAGGGATAATGATAGTATTGATATAATTTTGACAATTATGTACTATGAATTATCCATCTTTCTAAAATGATGCTGGCCCAGAGGGGTGTGGTTTCCCAAAGCACATGGGGGAATTTCTGGTTTGTCCACTTCCTCAAAGCTCAGCTGGCTCACAGAGGCAGTGCCCCTCCCATTTCCTTCCAAGAGGAAGCCATTTACGACCCCCTGATTTAGAAATTGCTTGGAGCAAAGGGAAGTTCATTGTTCTGTTTTCCTGCAGTCCCAGGTACTCCTCCCCTGATTCAATCAGAGAGGTGTGATCTCCTTTTGGTGGGGCAGCAGAAGGGAGGCCAGGCCTGTGAATACAGGTGCTGGGCAAGTTTCAACTCCTGTCGGGGGTAGTTGCCGGGCAGAATTCAATCTCCTTAAGCCAGGTTTCAGCCAAAGATCACTTTCGTTCCCATTTTTCTTCATTCAAATCAAACTTACAATTTTGACACATGCAGCTAGAATGTTGATTCTAAGTTCATAACTATGACATTTAAACAGTTGCAACCTATGTGACACTCAAAAGTAGGTCACTCATTTATTTTAAACATTTCGATTTTAATGGCTTCAATCCCATTTCACTCAAGCTGCTGACAACCACAGCTCAGCCAGTTTTGTTATGAACATTATTTTAGGCTCTTCATCTTTCCAGATTTGGTATGCACACAAGACTTCATTTTAGCAGACGTCTGCTGGTGTTCAGTAATATTTTTGAATATCTTGCAATGTTTGAAATAGGCATTTTGAGCTTGCATTTCAGAGAAACAAAGGTGATTTCAAAGCGCTTTTTGAGCTAACAGGCACTGCTGTTTTTCCTTTCGCACCACGTTTCACCCACGTGATTCGCTTCTGGCCCATCACGCTCACACTGGTGGGTGGCAGGTCAGGCGACCATTTTGGTGTGTGCAAAAACTGTGCGGTTTTCCTGGATTCTGGCGCAAATGTGGGCTTTTCGGTCATCTTGGATTTTATAAGCCCACAGCACCAAATGTTGTAGCATAATAATTCAAACGTGGGTCAAGACACCTGACAGGGGCCATCATTCTGCCTCAAATTCAGCATGTGTTGTGGGTGTCTCCTTTCATTTATGCTGTCGAATAGTTTCCATGACATCACGGTTGCCTGCTGGCCTGTGTCCACCATTGCAATAACATTGCATTTCTCTTCAATGGTAACAGGGGTATAATACTTGTCTTCACATTCTTCAAGCATGCAAATGAGTGTGAATTGTTGCTAATCTGAGGCTTTATTATCTATATTGCTTAGAAAAAGGGCATATGAAATGACATTTTACCTCTGTTTGCTCATCTCTTTTTCAATGTCTCTGTTTATTTTTCTGTCCTGAGAATTCATGTGAAGCTTTGCCACTGATTGCCCCCCTTTTATATCAGGTCCACCTGTGTTCTCACCTCATTCCTTTTCTTCTTTTTCCTCATTATTTTGTGTTTTCATTTGCAGACTGTGGCAGAACATCAGCATGTTTTTGTGGTTGAAAATAACATATTATAAATGTTCACAAAAGAATGGGGCAAAACATTTACCAACATACATTAACACAAATCATCAATCACATGGATCTCCCATTCCTTCACTTAATCCCTCTGTCCCACCACCCAGCCCACCCTCCACCCCCCTTCCTGTAAATACAACTGAGGGTATTCAATGACCATACAAATGTTTACCCCACAATAAATGAGTCCAGAGTTGTCATAAAAACTGTACAGCTGTTAGGCAGAAACCTGTGCAGTTCCCTTGGGGACCACTGCAAAAGATTTAAGACTACAGGTATAGCAGTAAACCCACTTGGTAGCAGTCTGCACCACCCAGATTTACCTGGTAGCTGTGGCTGAGCAGTCAGACTTCCCTCAAGAAGGGTTAGGCAGTATGTAAAGTATACACAATATGTACTCAGGCACAATAGCACAAGCAAACACTGACCAGAGCTTGGTTTCAAAAGTATATAGTTATTTATTTATCAAACACACATAAGTTGAAATCACTGTAGCAAAAGATAGTAAAAACACTTCAAACACAGTTATAATGAAAGCAGTTTCAACCCTTACTCCTATCTAGACAACTCCAGGTTAACACCACATAATTAAAACAGAGGTGAGCGCTTAACGTTGGATGACACTCTAGTAGGTTAAAGAAGGGAGGGAAAAAGAGCAGAATTAGGATAAACACACCACTCTAAGGTCAAGAACACTTTTGGTAAGCTCAAAGAAGCACAGAGTCACAGGTGAGCAAAAGTCACTAAGCAGGGCCCCCTCTTAGAGCAGACAGAGCGAAAACGTGCCCAAGATCACACAGTTGGTAGGGATTCAGAGTCTTGCAAAAGAGTTCGGAAAAGAGTTAGAGAGGCTCAGAAAGTTTAGCCAAAGTGTCCCAGGCAATCCCAGGATCGAAAGCCGAGGGCTAAAACTACCTCGTACAGTCGGTGGCAAGGGAAGCCAGACGGAACACGGTACCTTAAGCGGAAAGGATCCTCCAGCGGTGGCAGTTGTTCCAGGCAGTGGCAGCAAGGCTCGACGTCGGTCAGGGGAGAAGAAGATCTCGCTGAAGAGCAGAAGAAGAAGGTCGTTGCACTACCCGGGAAGAAACCAGCCGCGGAGTCCTCCGGTTAAAGGGTTGTACCGACTTTCGCGGTTGGGGTAAAAGTGGTGGGGTTCCGGTTGCCGGGGTGCTTGGCACTGGCAAGGCGGCCACGGGATACCTCGAAGAACGGAAAGAAGGTGAAAACTGGTTGTCCCCACCAGTCAAGGGAAGGAGCCACTCCGTTAAGAGTTCTCCTCGGTCGTTGGGAAAAAGTGGTGAGACGGTTCAGCAGGGCTCCACCGGGTGGTGTCGTCGAAGCAGGTCGGCTCAGCTCTTCCCTCGTCGGATTCTTGGTCCTGTGGCGACTTCTCAAGTTCCAGTCCCCAAAGCCCTGCTTTTATGCAGCAAACCCCCATTCACCCAGCCTAGCTGTCACTCAAACATGCTAAGTGGTGAGCCGGCCGGCTCACCACTTGGGCCAATCAGGACGGAGTGCGACTTGAGTTACCAAAGTAACTCAGTCCAGGGTGCCTAAATCCCCCTCCACCCCTCCTAAGTACCCCAGACAGAGTGGCACCACTTTGGAGGGCTTCTGTGGAGAAGCCCGCCAAAAGTGGAACAAAGGGCTCCACTTTGGGTCAGAGTTACAGAGGCGAACGCCAACGCCATTTTAGAATCAAGTTTTGGCAAAAAGTCCCAACCGGAGTTATAATAATAAATATATAAACCGGCGGTATGTTTAAGGCTACCGTAAATAAATAATTAAATGTGTTAGCCTAAAACAATGGGAAATCCCATAGGGAAATATTCGCGGTCGAATATAAAAAGTAGTTTCCACTGCCACCAGCCAAAACTCGATCAGGGGGGACGGAGACGTGCCCCCTCGACTAACAGACCCTGGGGCAATCGAATTGCCCCAGCCAGTACGTCCACAATATGATGGTTTGTACTGGTTCTGTTCAGGATTTAAGACTAGCAAAGTCTTTGGTGACTTTACATGCCCTGGGAGACAGTAGTCAGTCCCAGGGTATGGAGTCTATGTTGGGGAGTCCCTAGGACACCCCTGGGTCACGGCACAGAGGGTGCTGTGTAAGCCACATCACAAAAATACATGAGGCCCTATGGAGTAAAAGACCCCATAGCCCATTCAACACAAGGTTTAACCAAGAAAACACACTTCAACATGCCCAAGAGTGAGGGTAAAAAGAGTCTCACTCTTGGCAGGAGAAAAAAAGAAACCCCAGAAATCCAGCAAAGCTGCTGGGGGACTCACTAGGTAGGGAAATTCAGCCTAAACAGAGAATTCTCCCTAACAACAGCAACGACAAAGTGCATAATATCTATGAACAATGACCTGTGGTAGGGTTAGGCATCACACCCACGGTCGGGTCCCACTTCAGGCCGCGCCTCAAAATCTATTATGAAATTGTAACCATTCCCCTTCCAACCCCAAGCTTCCCCCGTGGATCACAGCTGTAATCTTCTCCATGAGGTAGATGTCCTTAGCCTTTGTGACCCACCCATCCAAACACCCTTTTCCAATACCTAGCCAAGCAAGCCCTAGCCATGAGTAACAAGAAATGTGCCACATGTGGCAAAGTGTTCCAGTGTTCACCCTGTTTATCCAACCCTCACAATATCAACATCATTTCTATTCTACGATCCACCCCTCCAGCATTCTTGATCCACCCCAGAATCCTGGCCCTAAAAATCAGAACTTTCAACCCCACCACATGTGCCAATAATCTACTCACTCTATGCCAACACAAAGGGCTCACTGGTGGAAGCATTTTGGAAAGCCGGGATGGGTCATATTGCCATTGGTGCAACAACTTCCCTCCTTGCAGTTCAAACTGACAGACCACAGAGGTCTTAAAAGCCCTCCTACACATTAGGTTCCACAGGCAATCATCCAACTCCACCTCTAGGTTTCTTTCCCACTTTCATCGGAGCCCTTCAACTGAACCCTTAGTCACCCCCACCAACGCTCTGTAGAGTAGCAAAATGTGACCCTTAATTTCAGTATGTGTATCTAGGATCTTTTCCATAGGAGTGAGATCACTTTGAAACAAATCCTTCTATTCATAAGCTGTAAGATCACCTTTCAAACTCAGGTATAGGAAGACAGGGCAACCTCCTAAAATTCAATGCTGTCTCTAACTCTTGGATCCCAATAAAATGCCCCTTAACCCACAACTGTCTCACTCTGGTGAGACCGCCTCAAACCACCCCTTATACCTCTCCAGTTCTGGTATATCGTCCCTTATTGGTGGGGCCCAAATATGAGTTAATGGTGAGGGCCATGTGGTGACCCCTTGCATTCCATCGGCCCTCCTCCACACCTCCCACAGAACTCCCAATATCTGGCGGTCCCTAATCCTTCTGGGAACCCTTTCCCTTGGGACTCAAAACCACCCCCTCACTGTGGCCAGGTGCAGATGATAATTCTCTAAATAAACCGACTGTTTGTCCGAATCTTCCAAAAGGTGCGGCACCATCACTCTCAACTGTGTGGCTTTGTAATATAACATCAATTCTGGTGATCCCACTCTTCTGTGGTCCTTTGCTAGTACCAAAGTGTCATATGACACCCTCAGCTTCTTCCCTTGTCAGAGAAAGCGAAGCATCTGCCCCTTTGCCTCCTTCTACAGCTCCTCTGGGATCTTTACCGGCAACATTTGAAACAAATACAAGATCTTTGTGAGAACAATCATTTTTGGGGTATTCAAAACGCCCATCCATGAAATATTATGTCTGCCCCAATTGACCACTTCTCTATACAAGTTGTTCGACAAAGCAGGGTAGTTAGCACCACTAAGGTCTCCCAAGGATCTGGCAATGTTGACTCATAGGTAACAAATGCTCTCCACCTGAATCTCCATACCCAGTGGCCTAAGTGCCTCAACGTCTCTCTGTCCATCCTTAGTGAATGGGAATAGGAACGACTTCTGCCAATTTACTTTAAATCCAGAAAAAGACTGATATTCCTCATTCAGTGTCCTGGCTGCCGGACCTGAGCTTTGTGGGTTCTTTAGATGTAAGAGGACACCATCCACATAAAGACCCAGTTTAAATGCTCTTCCCTCACCACAATACCTTCCACTTGAGCTTCCCTCCTCAATCATTCACTCCACCAGTGGTGCCATAAACAGGGCAAATAACAGACGGGATTGCGGGCACCATTGCCTCATGCCTCACTTCAGCTCAAAAACCCTTGACAGTTTACCATTGACCGCCACAGCCGCCACGGGAGAAGAATACAGTGCCCGAATACTTTTCAAAATCCAGTTCCCAAACACATATTTTCTCATTACTCCATATAGAAAATTCCAATCTACCCTAATAAAAGTCTTTTTGGCGTCCAAAGCCAACAATGTTGGGTTAGCATCCTGGTTCTCTACTAAACCCATCAGGTTCTAGTGTCTTCCGAAATGTATCTGCCCCCTGCCTACCTCTGATATATATCCAACCTGATCTGAGTAGACCAGGCAAGGCATAACGTGCTCCAGTCAGGAGGCCAGTACCCTAGTGAAAATCTTGCCATCAACATTTAGGAGAGATATAGGTCTGTATGATTTGCAACTCTGTGGGTCCCTCCCCTCCTTTGGGACAACCGACATTGAAGCCTATCTAAAGGATAGCCAATATATGATTAAAGAGTTTCTCCATATGGGGAGCCAGCTCTTTGGCAAAGGCCTTATGAAATCCCGCTGTATAGCCAGCATCCCCTGAATCACTGACAGCACATCTCTCTGGGTGATGGAATCCTCCAACTCCGCTAACCCCCCTTGTCCAAATAAGATAAAGACAACGGTCTGCTAGCTGTCCTCGTAGACATGATGCTAACTTTGCATCCACCTTATCTCCCTTCTCATGATAGCACTGTTGAATGGATTACAAACTGGACACCACCTTTCCGACCTCCAATTCCTTCAACTCCGGTCTCTTCCTCCTTGCCAACCTGAACTTTCCACAATCAGCACCAGTGTCCCCTAGCCCATCAGCCTCTAATTTGTAGATCTCTCTCCTTAACCTCTCACCAACAGGGTCCTAACCCTTTTCTTTTTTTGCTCCTTCCCATATCAGGAGCCATCTCCATGTTACCTTTGTGGCCTCCCACACTGTGTTGAGCTCCACCTCAACCGTGTCATTGAACAAAATGAAGTCACCCACCACTTTTCGGACTTTCTCCACAAAAAACATCCTTAAGCAGCATGTTGTTACACCTCCATGGGGAATCTCTTGTTTGCAAGCCCATCATAGAGATGGTCATAAGAACCATATAACGATCCGTCCAGCTAACGGGGTAAGATCGCAACTGGACACCCTGCGCAGGTGCCGTCTTTGTATACACCAGTAATCAATCCGTGTCTGGGTACCATGTGCAGGGGAGAAAAAAGTGTAGCCCCTAGTCGCCGGATGACACTCCCTCCAAACATCCACCAAACCCTGCCCTAGAATATAACTACAAAAACCCCAACCTATCTGGGATCCCTCACTGCCTGACTGACCACCACTCCTATTGATCCCCAGGTCTGCCCAAATGTCAAATTCCCTGCCTATAGGTAGGAAATCCCTGCTTTGTCCTCGCTGTGGGGAAGCTCTGGCACACCCGTGGTACAGGCCACTCCTCTCGGGTTCACCTAATCTGCGGCATACTGTTAATCACCATACCGGCCCCTTCTTATGGACAAAACTGCCTCAAACTTAAGCGCGGTCCGGGGATCAGCACTGGCCACAAGTCCCCAGCACTTTACCTCAGCCTCCTGTGCAGAGACAGGGCTTCCATGCACAGTGGAGAAAGCACAAGCTTCAATAAAATGACGGTATTTGGCAGAGCTCCATGTTGCACGGCCATCTTGTTCTGCACCTCCTGGTGATCTCCAGAACATCACCGTTTTGTGTTTGAAACATACCTACCTCTTTTAGCATACCTGTTAGCTCTGCCTCTTGGAACATCTGTGGCTCGAAATAGTCCTCAAGTCCTCAGGGAACTGATTTATACATGTCCTTGCATCATTTTCCTTTCTATGGAGATACTATCACTATTATAATTGTCAGGCAATGCAAACCTTTCATTTGTTTATCTATTTTTACCCACTATTTCATTCATTTCAAGTTGCATTTCCTTTTTAAATTGTTTTCTAACATTCTGCTCTTTGGGTTCTTCTTGTGCATTTCCCCTTTCTGATATCTCATCTTCACATACCTGAATGGTTCGGTTTAACTTTAAATTAAACAACACTCCCTTCTTGTGTGTGTTCTTCCTCTCTATGTCATCATTATTTGCTTGTTTTAAATTGCTATGCAACTCGGTTTGCTCATTTGTTGGTTTGGATCATTGTCATTTGTGTTTTCATTGTGGGAAGCCTGGATTGTTAGTCATTTGTTACCACCCTGTGCAATGTCACTCTTGTGACATTATGCACTCTCACCCAGCTGCTGTTTTTGCCCTACACACAGTTTTCCTTTCTTCCCAGCCAACATTTTCACTTGTGCCTCTAAGCTCTGGAATCTGTTCAGATCCCTAAACTCATCCCTCCGTGTTGTTGGCATGTGTGTGTTCAATTCAAATTGATCAGGCCTGTTTTGGCTCCTTTCAGGAGACTGATTTCTGTCTGTGTTTCCCCTGAATTCACAGGACAGATGAGATGGAGAGCCTGGGTTGACCCTCCTCGGTCCATGGTCTATCTGTGGAGAGGACTGAACAGAAGGGCAAGAACTATAGCTTACATTTTGTCTCGCATTTGGTTGATACCGCTCTCTTAGCTGATCTCCATTTCCAATAAATCTATCTACATATCTTGGCCCTGTCTGATTGTCATGTACCATTGTGGCAGGGTTAAATCTACCTTGGGCCCCCAATGGCTGGTACGGCCCATTATACATTTGACTTTGGATGTTATTAGGCCCTACCATGACATAGAGAAACCCCCACCTTTGCCGAACTGCCAAGTTACCTAGGACTAATTTAGATGTTTCTATGGCTGGGATCTGTACATTGAAACACAGCAGCTTGGGGTGATGTTTTTCCTTTCGTAGCTACAGCCTTGCGGTTATGCAGTGTATCATTCTCTACTTGATCGGTCTACAATGGCATGTGTTTCCTGACTTGATTTCTAACAGTGTAAGGCAGATTCTTTCACTTTTTGCTCTTTTGACCCCGTATTTCTGGTTTAGGCCGAAATTACCTAAAATAAATGGTCGCATTTACCAAAAGTTCTAAAAATACTACCACCAAAAGTTCGAACACCAAAAGTTTGAACCTTTGGTGGTAGCATTGAAAACAAAAAGGGGGCTTCTGCGGTGTCCCCTGCATCGCCCAGCTCACTATACTTCATGGTATAGTGAGCAGGGATTGCGGGGGACACCTCCGCAACCTTCCATTTTTAAAAGAAAAGAAAAGGACCTTGCAGCGCCGGTTCCTGATCACAAAAGGGAAAGGGAACTGGCGCTGCAGGGAACCCAGCGTGAAGATGAAGGTAAGTGGGGTTGGTTTATGTTGGGGGTCGGGCTGTGATGAGGGTGTGGGGTGTTATGGGTGTGTTGTGTGTGTGTGAGAAGGTATGTGTGTTCGCATGAGAAAGGTTCAAACTTTTGGTAGTTTGCACCTTTCTCATGCAAACTATTTGCCCGCAGTAATTTCAGCCGCAGGCAAATCACTCGGATTCGTATTTCTATCTCATGTGAGATTACCTCATAGGTTTTGGTTGCCTGCTCGAATTCATTTTGATTATGAACATTTGTATCACGCATACCTCGGGTGAGGAAGTCCCGGCAGAACCTGCATCTGGGTGCAGATGGCCATTAGGCAGGAGAACACACAGAAATTGAATACTTGCTAAGCAACACTACTATTATATAAACAGATTTCAGTTGCTTCGTAAATGTACTTATAGATTCACTTTGTCGTTAGTTTTCTGGAAGTGAAATAACAGCAGCAATAGGGAAGAGCCCTGAGGGACTCCACAGGTGAACGGCAGGGGGTTGGACAAATATGGGCCTGCTTTAACTGTTGTACATGGACAGTCAAGAAAGATGCTAACCATTTCCATGCATCATTAGATATTCAAGCCACTGATGACAATCTGGACCTAAGAATATCAAAGTTGGTTGTATCAAATGCTGCTGATAGGTCCAACATGATAAGCATGCTTATAACGCCATCATCGGCAGCCTCAAGTAAATTGTCCCAGATGGTATTTTTAATGCCATCTCCGTGCCATGACCTAGCCTAAAACCTGACTGATAGGAGTCAAGGATGTTAATCCCTTCTAGAAAATTCTGTAGTTGTAAGATCCCAACTTTTTCTAGAATTTAGCAGACCACAAAAGACCCGCAATAGGGCAATAGTTGGACAGTATTTTATAGCCCAACGTTGTCTTTTTTAGCAAGGGAATTCAGTTGTAGTGCTCTCCCCTGAAAAGTGCACGAAACAACCATAAATCATCAATGCAGTTATAGAGCAAGTACTTTGAACCAAAAAAGAGACAGACACAATAACTCACAACCACGCACTCTTAGAAGATAAAACAGCTCTTTACGGCTATTTATTCAAAGTTTACATGTACATAGAAATAACTCACCGTGAGCGTAATAGAAGTCCTCATCTCATCCAGAAGTGGCTGGAAGACCCTGGGGACAGCCAGGCCGAGAGTACCACAGCTCACAGGAAGGCCAGACGTGAGCATCCTTCTCTGGCTGAAGTCTCACCTGACCCCCTCTGGGTTTCCCCATATATACACACTCCACAATGGGGAGTTAATTCTCGAAAATTCTGGAAACTGCACCTGCGCATTTGAGGAACAGCCGTTGGTTGCCAGCTGGGTCAATCGAGAGCTCCCCTCAAGGAATGCAGGGCCGCCCTGCTCTAAAAACACGCTCCATGGAGAACAGTAGCAAGCCATAACAACGTTAGCTTTCCCAGCAGAAATGGCCTTGACCGCATACCAGGTTTGGAAAAGCATGTTTGTCTCAGCACTGTGAATTTAACACGTCAGCAAAATGTGTGCAGCCTTTCACTGCGGTATGAAGTAAATATCCAACATGGCTCTGAGCACTCCCAGAATGCATTGCGCGCCCGCGCCTTTTTGAACAAAGCATAAATCAAGCATAACAACAGTAAGATCTTTTAGGTTCTAACGGGACACAACCTTGGGTTAATGAGGCATTGATCAAAGCCTGGACAACCTAGCTAAGAGCCAGTGCATGTTGTTTTGCAAGATAAGCAGGAATCAGGTGATACATGTAATTAGTTGTTTTCAGATTGCTTATCAAGTTTGGTTACGCAATCCAGGCCAACAAATGAAGAAAAAAAAATAGGATGATGACACTTGATTTTCTGAAGATGCTGACTTGACAATCAAATTAGTATGTGAGGTCACACATTGAGCATCTATATTCATCATGATCAATTGAATTATTGTTGACCATTTTTAAAGATGCCTGAAGACCAGTATTAATACACAGGGGGTTGTTAACATTTGTAACATGTGGTTCTGTTATGAGTATGTGTCTAGTATTACTAGTATTAATACACAGGGGGTTGTTAACATTTTGAACATGTGGTTCGGTTATGAGTATTTGTCTTCAAGAGAAATGGAGGCTAGATCAGGTACATAGGATAGGATATCAAACATTCCATTAGTCGACCATTAACATATCCCTTGCTGAGTCTCAGCAGAACTATCCTATGGGTAGAAAGGTATAAAGGTAGCTAGTATTGTTTATACTTATGGTCTCAGGTCATGTAATGGTCCAGCTCGAGGTGATGTCCCAGCAAAATGCACATATAGGTCTGGACTAACCAAGACACATATTGATTATAATTTTGTGGATCTTGAGTCATGGCATAGGGTCATTTTGTTGGAGATTATTGAACGACTAGAGAGTGATTATGATCCCCTGTGTCTCTTTTTTGATCTCTTTAAGTGTTTTGGGGAGGTTAGTTGTTTAATTTTTACTGTAAACCCTATACAGCCCAGGGTAGTGTTGGGATCCGTTAAATGGTATCTGTTGGATAAGGGACTTATTTTGCCAAATCTTTACCTTGAGTGGTTACACGTGTGGTAGTGCAGTTTGTAATCATTTGCAGTTTTATGAACAACTTGTCCATGTCATTAAGGGGTTTGTTACCCGCAAAACATATCTGCATAATCTGCTCTCAAACAAACCAAAATGACTTGATAAAGAGGGTTGAGTGGCAAAGGCAGTTTTACTTGTGGCCCTGAAAAATCTGGTGGGTAGAAACTGGGATGATATAAAAAAGCAAGTGCTCTGAGTACAAGTAACTGTTAATAAAGAAGAAGAAACAGAAGAGAGTTCTGGGGGTTGGTTTCTGAAGGTTCAACATTAAGGGAGCAAGCAATTTTAATAACTGACCACGAATGGTTATCCCATTTTAGTTAATTGTTTTGTGCAGATTTGCCTAATGCTGCTCCAAATTATAATCAGATACATCCTGTTTGTTGCTTCCCTTATTCAGTTGGGGCACATAGCTCTGACCATGAACCATTGATACATTTTGAAAAGGAGTTAGAGCGTGCATTCAAATATAACACCAGGTATGGATTTCCTGCCAATCAACGTGTTCAAGGAGAAGACTCAAATTTGGGTTCCCTTCTTGTCTGCACATTTTAATTAAGTGTGTGGAATGAACAGGATTCTAGAAGTTGTCAGGGTTCGATTATTCTCCCAATATTTCAAAAAGGAGATCCACGCATCCCTGCCAATAATAGGCCAATATCTCTTTTGGATTCTCTCTCTAAATTATATTATATGCCAAAGTACTAACTGCACAGTCTGGGTTTAGAAAAGCAAAACCCACAGTTGACCAGACCATTAGACTTACCCTGTTTCTGGATAAATAGGTTAATTTCAAGGGGATGCCTTTAAATGTTGCTTATATTGATCTCCATGCAGTGTTTGATCCTGTATCTAGGCTACAATTGTGGAACCCGATAGCATCTTTGGGGGTCCCTTCACAGTTGATCGTGTAATGTGCCAACTGTATGAAGATAACTATGCTGTGGTCCATTGGGGTTCGCCTGGGGAGTGTTCCCCACAGTTCCCAATCCAAAACGGGGTTAGACAGGAGTGTGTTGGCGAGAAAGAATTAATCAAGAGGTGAACACTTGTGCCAGTAAATTGAAAGTAGAAACATTATGTTATTTAATTATCTTCTGTATATCGCTAGTCTTTAAGAGTGGAAACGTTTATGAAATGTGTGTCGTCTGATGAATGTTTAGCTGCTGGTCTATAAATTGAAATTCACATGGAATTCCGTTGAGTATTGCTGTTTTAATTTCTTTCAGCAAAAATACTAGCTTGAATTTAATATATTTGTGGTAACACTGTTGTTTATATTGAATTATGTTTTTGATATAATGTGTTGAAGCAATCAAAGGTGGTGGTATGTTTTATTCATGACTTTCGTCCAATTCTTTTTAATTATTACTTTGATTTTATAGGATACATTGCTGAACGTACTCACTAGTGCCAAAGGGGTATCTTCCTTGGTCTTGCCAGTCCTAGCATTATGCTCCAACAGAGCCTCTCTGTTGTTGTTCGGTGCCACCTTGGATTCCAATTCTGCAATTTCCTCCAATACTTTACTTTCGAATACCAATGATTCTGCAGAGTGGGTATGTATAGAGGCACAGAAAATGGATGGGTTAGGTCTGTTATTTTTTAAGACTCTTGAGATCCCCTTGAGACTTGAAAGGTATTGATAGGGGACACACTTTATGATACCTTCCTTTTTGGTTATAGAATTGACAGTGGTGCCCACGCAGTAGGAAGGAATTGTGTGCACAGTTGTAGTACCGTTGTGTGACAAATGGAGAGCTATGTCTACCTTGGGTTGCTACTTGGTCAAACTACTAGTTGAGGCAGTCAGGTTGCAACGAGCTTGAGCACGTTGGCCCGGAGGGGTTTGGTGGGGATGAGCTTTTCTAACCAATATTGCAGGCAAAGTATTGCTCATGCCATGGAAATGTACAGAATTATAATAATCATATGACATATTTAACTACATTACTATTATTACCCAATCAAAATTGATTATTTACCGACCTCTGAAGGATGAAAGGTTGAGTTGATCTTGCCCAGAATTTGAACCTAACAAAGATCACAGCAACACGCATTAAACCCACTGAGCCAATTTAACAGCGTGGCAGGTCATGTCCGCATCAGTGTTTGGAGCTGAATTATGTGTGTATTTGGACACGTTGTAGTTAGGTTTTGGAGGAAAACGTGGACACACAGTCTACAATTTAATGCAATCTTATTATAGAGGCATGAATATTATTGCCTTTTTGTTTAAGAGCACTGAACCGGAAGAGAGTTGTATATTCTATTTTAAGAGTAGGATCTTTGCGATGCCTCCGTTGCAATGCAGTTTTGAAATTCAGGTTGTTTCATTTCTTTGTGGTTATTTGTAAAACACACTACACCTACTTTAATGAGAACCCGCTTTTTTCCCCCCATTACAACTCCAAAATGGTCATTTTGGGCACAATCAAACAAAACTTAAAAAAATTATGTTTTCAGTATATGGACTGATTTGATCGATGCAATGTCTGAGACTCCATAGAGTCAGCCCATCTCTAGTTTTAGCACGAAATGCAGCATTCCTGCAGATACCAAGCTCATTATAATAGTACTAATGAGCATGCATATACAACGCCTTAAAGTCAATAGCACATTTCCCACGACTAGGACGTAGATGCCTACATACTTTTTCAAACGTTTGGCTTATACAGTTGGCTTGCTTTATTTGTCTGTATGTTTTATTCTTTTCACTTGAAATTGCAGTTTAGGGGACAGTTCCACCCAGAGCAGGGACAGGGTGGTAAATACCCAGAGAGCTAGTGTGCACTTGAGTTGTCCTGTGTAAATCAATGTGAAAGGAGCCTGCGTCTGCGGTGATAAGACCTGTACATGTAGCCTTTCCACTGGGGCCCAGGGCAAAAATAGTCTAAGGTGAAGTGTAATCAAAAATTATCTCTGCCTTTTGGTCTTGAATGAAGTATGAATCGATGTTGTGAAGCTTCAGATTAGCTATCAAGTCTAGAAGAGCTGCCCAAGGCTGACGTTTCACCTAATCAAATATTGACAAATGACATCTTGCGAATGATAAAAGCAAAGGTAAAACTGGAGGTGAAGCCACTTGGTGAAAATCATACATTTCTTAAGCTTTAACACATGCAATAAAATTACTAAAATGTGTAACATTAATGATTGAAATATAACATGTAGGCAATTATTAACAATACCATATTTGATTAATGTGTATTTTGTTAGCAAGTGTAAATAAAATAACAAAGATAACACGATTACTCAAAATAAATGCATGCACAGAAAATACTAGCCTTTTAATAGGCAGTTTATGACTATTACTCAGTCTCAACATGATCAAATATATACAATTATGTTTCAATCAATTAAGAAGTATGTTCCTTTCGAGTACAGACCTGCGGGTCTATGCAAACACCAACAAGAACATGGAAACAATGTCATCAAATACATATATTCATATTAGGGTGCCCATGGTAATAATTGTACGTTTTGAAGAGACATGAGCGTGGGAGAGAGCTGTATATTCCACTTTAGGAGGCGAAGCTCTGCATCACTCCCTTTGTAATCCAGTTTCGAAGGTCAGTTGTTACATTTCTATGTCGTCATTTGTAAAACACATTCCACCTATTTTTTTGAGAAATACTCTCAGGCCGATTCATGGAATTAATGTGCGCCGAAAATTAGAAAAAAAGTAGGCGGAACACGGGGCGTGACACGCGGAATGGGAAACAACTCGTGAAAATATGGGCGTCACGGGGGAAATACAGGAGGCAAGTGCGCGGAACGCCCACACGCTCGCCTACAACACGTATTCATGGAATCTAATAGGGCAAACCAGCGCACGGGCAAAGACGCGCACAGGCCCATACACATCCGCCACACGAAAGCAGGCGGTAGCGTCCCTGCGCATGAAAAAAATGTGCGCCAAAATGTGCGCTAACAAAAAGCACGTATACACAGCTCTGATGAAAGTCCCATACTGTGGTCCTGTAGGACAAATGACATGCAAAGGGGTACGCGACAAACACGGACACCCGCTGTGTGAATAATAGCGTGTGTGTGTATTTCGTGGGTGCGCAGGAAGTTTTACACGCGATCGGGCCTGGGGGAGCGGGGTATGTGTATTTCAGGGGCTCGCGGGAAGTTTAACACGCGATCGGGCCTGGGGGAGCATGGTACGTGTATTTCAGGGGAGCGCGAGAAGTTTTACACGCGATTGGCCTGGGTACGTGTATTTCAGGGGTGCGCGAGAAGTTTTACACGCGATTGTCCTGGGTACGTCTATTTCAGGGGTGCACGAGAAGTTTTAAACGCGATTGTCCTGGGTACGTCTATTTCAGGGGTGCACGAGAAGTTTTACACGCGAATGTCCTGGGTACGTGTATTTCAGGGGTGCGCGAGAAGTTTTAAGGCGATTGTCCTGGGTACATGTATTTCAGGGGTGTGCGAGAAGTTTCACATGCGATTGGCCTGGGTACGTGTATTTCAGGGGTGTGCGAGAAGTTTCACATGCGATTGGCCTGGGTACGTGTATTTCAGGGGTGCACAAGAAGTTTCACACGCGATTGTCCTGGGTACGTGTATTTCAGGGGTGCACGAGAAGTTTCACATGCGATTGGCCTGGTACGTGTATTTCAGGGGTGTGCGAGAAGTTTCACATGCGATTGGCCTGGGTACGTGTATTTCAGGGGTGCGCAAGAAGTTTCACACGCGATTGTCCTGGGTACGTGTATTTCAGGGGTGCACGAGAAGTTTCACACGCGATTGGCCTGGGTACATGTATTTCAGGGGTGCGCGGGAAGTTACACACGTGATTGGCCTGGGTACGTGTATTTCAGGGGTGCGTGAGAAGTTTCACACGCGATTGTCCTGGGTACGTGTATTTCAGGGGTGCACGAGAAGTTTTACACGCGATTGGCCTGGGAACGTGTATTTCAGGGGTGCGCGAGAAGTTTTACACGCGATTGGCCTGGGTATGTGTATTTCAGGGGTGCGCGAGAAGTTTCAAACGCAATTGGCCTTGGTACGTGTATTTCAGGGGTGCGCGGGAAGTTTCACACGCAATTGTCCTGGGTGCATGTATTTCATGGGTGCGCGAGAAGTTTCACATGCGATTGTCCTGGGTACGTGTATTTCAGGGGAGCGCGAGAAGTTTTACACGCAATTGTCCTGGGTACGTGTATTTCAGGGGTGCGCAAGAAGTTTTACACACGATTGGCCTGGGGGAGCGGGTACATGTATTTCAGGGGCTCGCGGATGGTTTTACACGCAATCGGGCCTCGGGGAGCGGGGTACGTCTATTTCAGGGGTGCGCAGGTGTTTTCACACGCGATCGGGCCTGGGGGAGCGGGGTGCGTGTATTTCAGGGGCTTGCGGGTGGTTTTACACGCGATCGGGCCTGGGGGAGCAGGGTACCACTCACCGTCTGCCTTGCGTGTAGAAGAACGCGTAGCCAACACCCACCCGCTGTGAAGTAATAGCGTGGGAACCCCAACGCCTGCAAAACAAACGCACCGCACACCACGAAAAGCACGTACAGAGCAATGGAAATCCATGTGGAATCTTCAAGCCCTGCCAGTGCAACGCCCGTGCGCGATACGTCACAGATGCGCTTACGTGCTAAGGGCCTTTGGTCCAATGGAATCGCGTATGCGTGCTGACGCGCTTACGCGCTAAGGGCCTTTCCTCGTATTACACGCTGACGTGCAGAATTTTCACGTGCCAAATCACTCCGTATCAAGCTGGCCACGCGTAAGCATACGGAAGACCACGCTCCTGCCCAAAAGGCTGAATTACTGCCCCCCAGAGCCCTGAGCAGCCTCCCACAAGCCATCTGCTGCTGCCTGCCTGCCTGCCTGCTGCCACCGTGCCCTGCCATTTGGTGCCTGCACATCAGCCATCTGCAGGGGTCCAGTTGCTGTGTCCACCCCTGCTGGAACAGAAGACTCCCGACTGGGATACCATCGCTCCACAGCCCAGCCCCAGGACCCAGTTGCCCACCCACACCTTCCTCGGGGTCACCATGTTGTGGCAAACACCATCCGAGACCACTGGCGACCCCCAGCCAGAGGGGCAGAGGGCCACCAGCTTCAGTCAGAAGGAAGTTGGTGTCCTGGTGGAGCTTGTCCTGGGGCATTATGATGCCCTCTTCGGATCATCACGCGCTGACAAGGAAGGACTGGACAGGATCTGGGACGACTTTGTGGTTGCCATCAACGCGGTGGGGGTGGCAACCCGCAACATCAAGCAACTCAAGAAGCGTTGGGAGGACTTGAGGTCCAGGACCCTCATGAAGGTCAGGCGCCTCGTGGAGGGGGTGTCATGATGCCTACCCCCGGAGCACCAGGACAGGCCCAGCACCCCCGGGAGCAGGCATCATGCCCTCGGGTAAAAGCCCAGTGGCCCCTAATAGGGGCTCTTTGGACTTTGTCCTGGCGCCTTTGGCGCCAGGCTCATGTTGGACATCAGTCCTGGCGCCATAGGCGCCAGGCTCATAAAAGAGGGTGTTTGGTGCAATTACCTGACGCAGACCATGCTGCATGAAGCCTCAAGCCAAATGAGGCTTAGGAGGGACTATTTTATCAAAGGAACTATTTTACTTGGGTGGGGACCGTGGAAGAATACTTACCTGGAACTTCTTCCAAGGCTATTTAAACCACGCCCGGAATGCCACACGTGCTTCGCGTTGCTCTGCATCTAGCAGCTGAACGCTCACCGTGCCTGCTCCTGCATCTTGCCTCCAGCCGCGCCCGCCTCGATCTTGGGATACCTGAAAGGAAGGAAAGGAAGAGAAAAGGTGAAAACCAAGAACTTAATCTAACTTCCTACCTGTGTCCGGAACCATCACGCCAGCGATCCTGAAGATAGACATTCTTTAAAAGCATCGCGCTACTTGTTGCAGCGCCACGCATCACTCACCTGCCTCGTGGGGTCTTCACTATCCACCGTGACCTTCTGGGCATTCCGCCACATCTCTGCACCTGCAGGGGAGAAGAAGAGACAAAAGGTGAGCAGGATGAACAAATGAGGAAAGCCTGATTTTCCGTCACAAGACTTACCTGGCCATATTTGACAGAACCACTCCTCATTTTGGGTCGGCGCCACTTCTTGGCCTGGTACCTCACCCCGGCCCCTAAGGGGAAAAAAGAAAGACATTACTAGAGGGATTCAAAGACATTTAAAGGGATCATTTTATCACAAACTCACCTGAGTTTATCTCCGGCAATATCCCTCGAAGCATCACTTCTGCTCTGCACCTGAAAATAAGGACAGATCGCAGGTTAAGAAAAGCAAACAAAGAGAAGACTCTACTCTGGAACTTTTTAAACTGCATACTTACGGCATTTCGCCTTCCGAAACCAGTGAAGTAACTGGTCAAATACGCGCCCCTGCACCAGAAGCAGGATGGAGAGCTCATCCATTCAAACATTAAGGTGAGCCTTGATTGGGGATTTCGGAGGTGGTCAGAGAAGAGCAAAGGGGAGGTGGGAAGCAATCACAATACTCTGCAGTCAGTTAATCCCCTTTCTCCACCTACAGAAAGATTTTTCTACGGGCCAGACAAGCCAGATTTGGGGGTCCAGTTCAGTCGGTGTTTCGAATCCTGTGTACGTGTATTTCAGGGGTGCACGGGAAGTTTCACACGCGATTGTCCTGGGTGCATGTATTTCAGGGGTGCGCGAGAAGTTTTACACGCAATTGTCCTGGGTATGTGTATTTCAGGGGTGCGCAAGAAGTTTTACACGCGATTGGCCTGGGGGAGCGGGTACGTGTATTTCAGGGGCTCGCGGATGGTTTTACACGCAATCGGGCCTCGGGGAGCGGGGTACGTCTATTTCAGGGGTGCGCAGGTGTTTTCACACGCGATCAGGCCTGGGGGAGCGGGGTGCGTGTATTTCAGGGGCTTGCGGGTGGTTTTACACGCGATCGGGCCTGGGGGAGCAGGGTACCACTCACCGTCTGCCTTGCGTGTAGAAGAACGCGTAGCCAACACCCACCCTCTGTGAAGTAATATCGTGTGAACCCCAACGCCTGCAAAACACACGCACCGCACACCACGAAAAGCATGTACAGAGCAATGGAAATCCACGTGGAATCTTCAAGCCCTGCCAGTGCAACGCCCGTGCGCGATACGTCACAGATGCGCTTACGTGCTAAGGGCCTTTGGTCCAATGGAATCGCGTATGCGTGCTGACGCGCTTACGCGCTAAGGGCCTTTCCTCGAATTACACGCTGACGTGCAGAATTTTCACGTGCCAAATCACTCCGTATCAAGCTGGCCACGCGTAAGCATACGGAAGACCACGCTTCTGCCCAAAAGGCAGAATTACTGCCCCCCAGAGCACTGAGCAGCCTCCCACAAGCCATCTGCTGCTGCCTGCCTGCCTGCTGCCACCGTGCCCTGCCATTTGGTGCCTGCACATCAGCCATCTGCAGGGGTCCAGTTGTGGTGTCCACCCCTGCTGGAACAGAAGACTCCCGACTGGGATACCATCGCTCCACAGCCCAGCCCCAGGACCCAGTTGCCCACCCACACCTTCCTCGGGGTCACCATGTTGTGGCAAACACCATCCGAGACCACTGGCGACCCCCAGCCAGAGGGGCAGAGGGCCACCAGCTTCAGTCAGAAGGAAGTTGGTGTCCTGGTGGAGCTTGTCCTGGGGCATTATGATGCCCTCTTCGGATCATCACGCGCTGACAAGGAAGGACTGGACAGGATCTGGGACGACTTTGTGGTTGCCATCAACGCGGAGGGGGTGGCAACCCGCAACATCAAGCAACTCAAGAAGCGCTGGGAGGACTTGAGGTCCAGGACACTCATGAAGGTCAGGCGCCTCGTGGAGGGGGTGTCATGATGCCTACCCCCGGAGCACCAGGACAGGCCCAGCACCCCCGGGAGCAGGCATCATGCCCTCGGGTAAAAGCCCAGTGGCCCCTAAAAGGGGCTCTTTGGACTTTGTCCTGGCGCCTTTGGCGCCAGGCTCATGTTGGACATCAGTCCTGGCGCCATAGGCGCCAGGCTCATAAAAGAGGGTGTTTGGTGCACTTACCTGACGCAGACCATGCTGCATGAAGCCTCAAGCCAAATGAGGCTTAGGAGGGACTATTTTATCAAAGGAACTATTTTACTTGGGTGGGGACCGTGGAAGAATACTTACCTGGAACTTCTTCCAAGGCTATTTAAACCACGCCCGGAATGCCACACGTGCTTCGCGTTGCTCTGCATCTAGCAGCTGAACGCTCACTGTGCCTGCTCCTGCATCTTGCCTCCAGCCACGCCCGCCTCGATCTTGGGATACCTGAAAGGAAGGAAAGGAAGAGAAAAGGTGAAAACCAAGAACTTAATCTAACTTCCTACCTGTGTCCGGAACCATCACGCCAGCGATCCTGAAGATAGACATTCTTTAAAAGCATCGCGCTACTTGTTGCAGCGCCACGCATCACTCACCTGCCTCGTGGGGTCTTCACTATCCACCGCAACCTTCTGGGCATTCCGCCACATCTCTGCACCTGCAGGGGAGAAGAAGAGACAAAAGGTGAGCAGGATGAACAAATGAGGAAAGCCTGATTTTCCGTCACAAGACTTACCTGGCCATATTTGACGGAACCACTCCTCATTTCGGGTCGGCGCCACTTCTTGGCCTGGTACCGCACCCCGGCCCCTAAGGGGAAAAAAGAAAGACATTACTAGAGGGATTCAAAGACATTTAAAGGGATCATTTTATCACAAACTCACCTGAGTTTATCTCCGGCAATATCCCTCGAAGCATCACTTCTGCTCTGCACTCTGCACTCTGGAAATTTTTAAACTGCATACTTACGGCATTTCGCCTTCCGAAACCAGTGAAGTAACTGGTCAAATACGCGCCCCTGCACCAGAAGCAGGATGGAGAGCTCATCCATTCAAACATTAAGGTGAGCCTTGATTGGGGATTTCGGAGGTGGTCAGAGAAGAGCAAAGGGGAGGTGGGAAGCAATCACAATACTCTGCAGTCAGTTAATCCCCTTTCTCCACCTACAGAAAGATTTTTCTACGGGCCAGACAAGCCAGATTTGGGGGTCCAGTTCAGTCGGTGTTTCGAATCCTGTGCATCACGCTTGAAGAGGTCACAGCAATCCAGACCAGGTCAGCGCCTCCGTGGTAGCCAGGTGAGCGTTACAGAACGCGAAGCCTTCCTACAAATTCCCACCCAGGCGCTATGGAAACTTCTGAGACTGATATGTTGGCCCAATTACTGGGGGAATTACGGGCCGAAGTACATGCCGCTAGTCAAGAGACTAATGCCCTCAGGAGGGAAATAATCGTATCTAAGGAACAAACTGATGACCTGGCTAGGCAGGTATTGCAAGGTCAAGCTGGGCAAACCCCTCTACCTGGTTCCGGGGGGAATTCTGTTCCTGTGGCTTCAAGTAACCCTGTGCAAATCAATCTACCTGGAAATATGCCGCTGGCCCCACCTGAACGCTTTGCTGGGGACCCCAAACGGCTCGCCGTATTCATGAATCAATGTCGTTTGCACTTCCTATGCAGACCTGGGGCCTTCCCTAATGACCAGACCGAGGTAGCTTTTGTGTTGTCATACCTTAGCGGCTGTGCTGCCGATTGGTCAGTACCACTGGTAACTCAAGATGACCCAATCCTCAGGGATTTCCAAGGATTTCAAGCAAGCATGGAGAGATTATTTGCTCGACATTCTCAGGGACAAGCTCTGGATGATAAACTTCTATCCCTGCGACAGGGCAACCAAGACCTCCTCTTCTACATAGCAACCTTTAACAGACTAATCGTGGAAACTGGGTGGCCAAAGGATAAAAGAATCACATTATTCTATCGGGGTCTACGCGGAGAACTTAAAGATGTCTTGGCCCAAGTTGTAAATCCGCCCCAAGAATGCACAGAATATATAGTCTTAGTGGTCCAATTGGATCACAGGCTCCAAAACCGAAAAGTGGATCGGTCCAAGTTTGAAACCCGGTTGTTGGTCAAGACCCACGTCACTCCCAAGGGTGCCGATGTCTCTGAGCCTATGCAAATTGGAGGGGTTAGAGGACCTTTAACCCAAAAGGAACGTGAAAGGAGACGGCAGTTAAAATTATGTCTTTATTGTGGGAACTCTGGACACTTTCTACGAGATTGCCCGGCAAAACCACCCAAGAAGGTGGTAGGAGCCGCTGATAAAAACCATGAAGACTCTGTTTCGGGAAACGACTCCGCCCGACAAGCGTAGGGGTCCGCTTGCCGAGCTTGAAAACTAACTCTCAGACCTCGCATTTCATTGTGCCAATGGTTCTCGTAGATCCGGAACAGCCTAAGCGGTTGCTGAAATAAAGGCATACATCGATAGTGGGGCTATAGGAAACTATGTGGATCGTGAATTGGTCTCTAGGATTAACCTCCCTCTGCGTCCAAAAACCAGCAAAGATGTCATCACCACAGTCGATGGAACTGAAATTGCCTCAGGACCGGTAACACATTCCACTACTGAGGTGACTCTTATTGGTCCGGACGGCCATCGGGAGGCAGTTGTGTTTGACGTAATCAAGGCCCCACAGTTTCAGGTTATTCTTGGAATTCCTTGGTTAGAGACACATAATCCTCAAATTGATTGGCGAACAAAGAGAATAACCTTCCCGTATTGTGCACAAACCTGCTACCCAGAAAATCTGAAGATTAGTCTAGCATCTGTAACCTCTGTCTCCATGCAACTACCTCCGGAATACCAAGACTTTCAGGACGTCTTCCAAAAGGAACAGGCCAACACGTTACCCCCCCACAGATCGTACGATTGCCAAATCGATCTGGTGCCTGGTGCACAACCCCCTTGTAGCAGGATTTATGCCCTTACTGAACCTGAGAACCGGCATTTGAGACAATATTTAGATCAATACCTAGCCAATGGTTTCATTCGCCCCTCAAAGTCCCCAGCATCCTCGGCTTTGTTCTTCGTGCCCAAAAAAGAAGGCGACCTCAGAACTTGTATCGACTACCGCGCATTGAACCAGATAACGGTTAAAAACCGTTACCCTCTGCCTTTGATCCCTGAACCCCTTGACCAGGTGAAGGACGCGTGCGTATACACCAAGTTAGATCTCCGGGCGGCTTATCATCTGGTGTGAGTAAAAGAAGGCGACGAATGGAAAACGGCCTTCCGTACAAAATATGGTTTATTCGAATACCAGGTGATGCCTTTTGGGTTGTGCAACGCGCCTGCTGCCTTCCAATTCTTCATGAACGATGTCCTTCGGGAATTTATCGATGTTTGTGTTGTCGTATATATCGATGACATTCTTGTGTACTCCTCTTCGGAATCTGATCACAGAAAGCATGTCCGGGCCGTCCTTGAGAAATTGCGCCAGCACAAACTGTTTGCTAAGCTGGAAAAGTGTGTTTTCCATACCACCGAAGTGGAGTTTCTTGGATTCATCCTGACACCTAATGGGGTCCGAATGGACTCACGTAAAGTGGAGGCCATCCTCAAATGGCCATCTCCTAGCTCGGTAAAAGGGGTCCAAAGCATGCTTGGTTTTGCCAATTTTTATCGCAGATTTATTCCGGAATTTTCACGTGTAGTACAACCCATCACTGCACTTTTGCGGAAAAATAAACGTTTCGAATGGACCAAGGAAGCCGAACAGGCCTTTCAGGAATTGAAAGCTAAATTCACGTCTGCACCTATTTTGAAGCACCCGCGTCCCGATCTCCCATACATAGTCGAAACTGACACGTCCAGTTTAGCCATGGGAGCTGTCCTGTCTCAGAGAGACCCTGAAACCAACCAACTGCATCCTGTAGCATTTTGGTCCAGAAAGTTCTCACCGCCTGAGGTAAATTATGCAATTACCGATAAGGAATTATTAGCCATTAAGTCCGCCTTTAAGGCTTGGAGGCATTATCTTCTTGGCGCCAGGCACACCATCACCGTGATCACTGATCACCGAAATTTACAATATTTAAAGACTGCCAAGGCTCAATCATCACGTCAGCTCCGATGGGCTTTGTTCTTTGCTGAGTTTGATTTTGTAATCACTTACCGTCCCGGCTGTAAGAATGGCAAAGCAGACGCACTATCTAGAATAGGAATGGGAGAAATAGACACTAATTCAGAACCTGTGCCGATCATTCCCGAACAAAGAATTTTGGGATTAACCTCCTTACAAACCTTTGAAGACATTCAAGCACGAGTAAAACAACTCCTGGACTCTATCGCCTTGCAGGATTGGATCCAAAGGCGGTCTTACTTTTTGGTCAACGATGGCCTACCTTACTTCCAAGGACGCTTATTTCTGCCAGAAAAGGAATTACAAGAACTGGTTATTTCCCGTCATCATGATACCCTGATGGAAGGACATCCTGGCATTGCCAAAACTAAGGAAAACATTAAACGACAATTCTGGTGGCCTTTCTGGCGAAAGGATATTAAAACTTTCATGATGTCCTGTGGAGTTTGCGCCCAAAACAAAGGCCAAAAGACAAAACCCGCCGGTCTTCTTCAGCCTTTAGACATTCCACAGGCGCCTTGGCACACCTTGTTACTAGATTTTATCACGGACCTGCCCCCTTGTAATGGATACAATACTATTCTGGTTGTGTTGGATCTATTTTCTAAAATGGCTCATTTTATTCCGTTGAAAGGATTACCTTCAGCTTCTGTCCTTGCTAAGGAATTCCTCTAAAATATCATCCGCTTGCATGGATTCCCGTCCATATTAGTCTCCGACCGGGGAAGCCAGTTTATTTCACATTTTTGGAAAAGGTGTTGTCAACTGGCACAAATCGACGTAAGACTCTCAACCAGCCATCACCCACAGACCGATGGTCAGACGGAGAGAACGAACCAGACCCTTCAACAATACCTACGGTGTATGTTGCACCAATCGGAGGGTAATTGGAAGGATTTGTTATGGGTGGCCGAATATGCATACAATAACTTGGTGCACTCTGGAACTGGACAAAGCCCCTTTTACACCCTATATGGACATCACCCTCGTACTTCAGACCTGGACTCTCCTCTGAGCCTTGAAATGCCCGCAGTAGGCCATTTGCATTCCACTATAACTCAAGCATTCAAGAATGCAACTGCCCATTTGCAACAAGCGAAAGAGAAATGCAAGAAAAATGCAGATCTGCATCGGAAGGAGGCGCCTTCATACCAAATAGGAGACAAGTATGGTTGGCTACCAAACATTTATTGCTCAAGGGACCTCGAACTTTTAATCCAAGGTATTTGGGCCCTTATTCAATCAAAGCTATCATTAATCCAGTGGCAGTCAAGCTCGATCTGCCAGATAACATGCGGATTCATCCCGTTTTTCATGTGTCACTTTTGAAACCAGTGCAACCAGGAACCAGATTAATAAAGCCACCAGAACCAATTCAGATAGATGGGGAGCCTGAATTCGAGGTGAAGAACATTTTGGATTCTAAAATTTCAAAATCAAACCTTTTCTATCTAATTGATTGGAAAGGCTACAGGCCTCAGGAAAGGTCTTGGGAACCCAGCGAACACGTACGTGCACCTCGGCTGGTAAAAAAGTTCCATCGGGACTTCCCAAACAAACCGAAACCCCCAGAGGGAACGACCTTGGGAGGGGCCTTGGGGGGGAGTGCTGTCATGATGCCTACCCCCGGAGCACCAGGACAGGCCCAGCACCCCCAGGAGCAGGCATCATGCCCTTGGGTAAAAGCCCAGCGGCCCCTAATAGGGGCTCTTTGGACTTTGTCCTGGCGCCTTTGGCGCCAGGCTCATGTTGGACATCAGTCCTGGCGCCATAGGCGCCAGGCTCATAAAAGAGGGTGTTTGGTGCACTTACCTGACGCAGACCATGCTGCATGAAGCCTCAAGCCAAATGAGGCTTATGAGGGACTATTTTATCAAAGGAACTATTTTACTTGGGTGGGGACCGTGGAAGAATACTTACCTGGAACTTCTTCCAAGGCTATTTAAACCACGCCCGGACTGCCACACGTGCTTCGCGTTGCTCTGCATCTGGCAGCTGAACGCTCACCGTGCCTGCTCCTGCATCTTGCCTCCAGCCACGCCTGCCTCGATCTTGGGATACCTGAAAGGAAGGAAAGGAAGAAAAAAGGTGAAAACCAAGAACTTAATCTAACTTCCTACCTGTGTCCGGAACCATCACGCCAGCGATCCTGAAGACAGACATTCTTTAAAAGCATTGCGCTACTTGTTGCAGCGCCGCGCATCACTCACCTGCCTCGTGGGCTCTTCACTATCCACCGCGACCTTCTGGGCATTCCGCCACATCTCTGCACCTGCAGGGGAGAAGAAGAGACAAAAGGTGAGCAGGATGAACAAATGAGGAAAGCCTGATTTTCCGTCACAAGACCTACCTGGCCATATTTGACGGAACCACTCCTCATTTTGGGTCGGCGCCACTTCTTGGCCTGGTACCGCACCCCGGCCCCTAAGGGAAAAAAGAAAGACATTACTAGAGGGATTCAAAGACATTTAAAGGGATCATTTTATCACGAACTCACCTGAGTTTATCTCTGGCAATATCCCTCGAAGCATCACTTCCGCTCTGCACCTGAAAATAAGGACAGATCACAGGTTAAGAAAAGCAAACAAAAAGAAGACACTACTCTGGAACTTTTTAAACTGCATACTTACGGCATTTCGCCTTCCGAAACCAGTGAAGTAACTGGTCAAATACGTGCCCCTGCACCAGAAGCAGGATGGAGAGCTCATCCATTCAAATATTAAGGTGAGCCTTGATTGGGGATTTCGGAGGTGGTCGGAGAAGAGCAAAGGGGAGGTGGGAAGCAATCACAATACTCTGCAGTCAGTTAATCCCCTTTCTCCACCTACAGAAAGATTTTTCTACAGGCCAGACAAGCCAGATTTGGGGGTCCAGTTCAGTCGGTGTTTCGAATCCTGTGCATCACGCTTGAAGAGGTCACAGCAATCCAGACCAGGTCAGCGCCTCCGTGGGAGCCAGGTGAGCATTACAGGGGGGCCGGGACAGCATGAGTACCATCCAGATGAGGGTCCTGGAACGCGTACGCCCAGCGCTCCATGCCCAGATCCTTGAGAGGCAGACCCGTCTGGAGTCGAGCGGTAAGTGGCCAAGCATTCCTGTGTGAGACAGGGCATGTTGCAGTGTGCTGGTTGTCTGATACTTGCCTGTGTGTGTGACATAGGCCATGCACGCATGTGTGTGTGCAGGGACATAATGATCATGCATGTGAGACCAGTAATGTGTGAAGCACACGGTTGGTGTATGTGTTTAAATGCAACATGGGGAGCCCTATGCGGAATGGACACATGAGAGCATGCCAGTCCCTGTTCCTGGACATGGGTGGGGGTGAGGGATGGGTGCTGATGCCATGTACATGTATGGTGTCCATGTCTGTGTGTCTGAACTGCGTGTCTGTGATTTGTGAATGCCATGGATGCATGACACATGTCTTTGACAATGTTCAGAATCACTGATGCAGCCTAGTTATCCTTGCATCCACTGTGTCTGGGGTGTACAAGTCCAGATGGATGAAAGTACGGTGAAGTGTGTGCCTGTGATAGGCATGACCCATGATGCATGTGAGTTCCAAAACAACATTGTATGTTTCAAGAGTCCTTAGGACATGTTTGCTAATGTCCATAGCATGCACCATGCCTGTTACTGCATGTGTTTTGCCTGCACTGACCCATGTGTTGTGGAGGGACATGATGGAAGTGATCTTTGACAGTGCCACTCATCTGCTATTGCTTCCTGTCTAGGGGACCATTGTACAGTACCCTGATGCTTGTGTTCTATGTCTCCCTCTACACAGCGCAAAGTGAAGAAGAGGGCGGAGACGGTGCTGTGGAGCAAAGCGGCGGGGATGCACCCACGGCTGCAGCGGAAGGGGTGGGTGAGCCCCCACAGGGGCTTGCAACGGCGGAAGACGGGGTGGAGCCATCCAGGTTGGTGGTTTCCACAGAGGAGGAGGAGGCCGCTACTGAGCCGCACATGGGGCCTGGTGGGGGCATCCCTGCTGGTGCAAGTGGTGCAGTCCAGGGGCAGGGGCAGGAGGCAGCACAGGTCGCCGTGGAGGTGCCTGTGCATGACACTGTCCCTGACACTGTGACTGCACCACCATGCACCAGCAGGGATGCCTCATCCCAGGCCCGTCCGCAGGTAGGGGGGATGTCCATGTCATCTGACTCCCCTCCACCTGTGGACGAGGGGACCCCTGGCCGTATGGAGAACGTCCTGATTGGTGTCGCGTTGTGCACGGGTGTCATTCGTGATGACGTGCATGCTTCCCGGGGGGAGCACACACGTCATCACGAAGAGTACCGTGCCAACATGGCCCAGTTGGGAGCGGCCGTGGTCGGGGGTTTCATACATGTGTCGGCCACTCTGGCGACCCTCTCCTCCTCTGTGGAGGCTATGCGCCAGTTGTGCTCCATGCCGTCTTCCGACCCAGATGCCACCAGGGCCCCCTGTGGAACTGCCCAGACCAACGCAGCCAACTCGGTGGGGATCCCATCTCTGCCACAGTCTGGAGTCGGAGGTCCAGCAGGGGTGGACACACCAGCAACTGGACCCCAGCAGATGGAGGATGTGAAGGCATCATCGAGCAGGGCACGTGCACGACGGCGTCAGTGGATTCCATCAGCATAGATGCTGTCGTGCTGGCACAGGCAGTTGCGTCGGAGGCAGCGGCAGGCTCGACGTGGGAGGCATCATGGCTCGGGGTCATCAACATCAGGGGGGCAGGCATCGGCCGGAGGGCAGGAGAACCCCGGGAGTGTCTTCCGTGTGGGAGCCGTTGGGCCAGCAGATAGGTGCGGAGCGGCAGCGGGCAGAGGAGGAACGACTCACAATGGTCAGGGCGGAGAACTCCATGCGGAGGGTGCTGAGGCGAGCTGAGTGCCTCGAGGGTATTCGCAGGGAGTTGGAGCTGGACACTGCATTATCCCTGCGAGATCTCGGGGCCAGGGAACATGCCCGCCTCCAAGCCATTGAACAGGAGTTCGATGATGCCCTGGCCCATGACATCAACCAGTGAGCCGTCGGACTAGCCCGCTGCCCTTGTAAATAGTTATGTAGTTAGTGTTAGGTTTCCTTAGCTTTTTTATTTATCTTGGACCTTTTGTACAATGGACCACATTTTTGGATATAGTTTTTTTATTAGGTAGTATTTTTAGATAGGTTTCATTTCTTCAGTTGGGATCATGGGCCCTGGATTGTTTATCTGTATATAGTTGACTGTTGGATTATAGTTTTTTGTTTGGATTTACCCATGGAGCAATGGTTTTCGGTTTTGTTTTTCCCTTCGATTTACTTTTTTGGACTTTGACTTTGGACACCTTTCCTTTGGATTATGATTTGTGGTTTTTCATTATTTTACGGACATGCTGCTTTTGGTTTTTAATTCCCATTGTCGTTTGTTTATTTTTAATTCCATTTATGTTGCTTTTAATACATTGTTTTCATCAAACTTCAATGTGTATTATCATCTCATTGGTTTCATGCATATCATGATATGGGTTTTGACATTCACTTACACCCATTGTGAGGGACATGTGTTCATTTACATACTTGCCATTGGGGTTGTATCATGTAATTGGCATTTCTAAGTGGGTGGATGCAATACTTGGGTGGGTGTTTGGCATGTGGAGGCTGCCCACAAGGGCAAGGGATCTAGATTGTGATGACGTGTTGGCTGGGGGACATGTGTCAGGGCATGCGGGCAGGTGCCCCGCACTGCTGGGGGGTGGGGATGCAGGGGGACATGAGTGGGGGCCTGCTGGCAGGTGCCCCGCAATGCTGGGGTGTGGGGGTGCAGGGGGACATGAGTGGGACATGAGTGGGGGCCTGCTGGCAGGTGCCCCGCACTGCTGGGGGGTGGGGGTGCAGGGGGACATGAGTGGGGGCCTGCTGGCAGGTGCCCCACACTGCTGGGGGGTGGGAGTGCAGGGGGACATGAGTGGGACATGAGTGGGGGCCTGCTGGCAGGTGCCCCGCAATGCTGGGGGGTGGGGGCGCAGGGGGACATGAGTGGGACATGAGTGAGGGCCTGCTGGCAGGTGCCCCACACTGCTGGGGTGTGGGGGTGCAGGGGGACATGAGTGGGGGCCTGCTGGCAGGTGCCCCGCACTGCTGGGGGGTGGGGGTGCAGGGGGACATGAGTGGGACATGAGTGGGGGCCTGCTGGCAGGTGCCCCGCACTGCTGGGGGGTCGGGGTGCAGGGGGACATGAGTGCGACATGAGTGGGGGCGTGCTGGCAGGTGTCCCGCACTGCTGGGGGGTGGGGGTGCAGGGGGACATGAGTGGGACATGAGTGGGGGCCTGCTGGCAGGTGCCCTGCAATGCTGGGGGGTGGGGGTGCAGGGGGAGATGAGTGGGACATGAGTGGGGGCCTGCTGGCAGGTGCCCCGCACTGCTGGGGGGTGGGGGTGCAGGGGGACATGAGTGGGGGCCTGCTGGCAGGTGCCCCGCAATGCTGGGGGGTGAGGGTGCAGGGGGACATGAGTGGGACATGAATGGTGGCCTGCTGGCAGGTGCCCCGCACTGCTGGGGGGTGGGGGTGCAGGGGGACATGAGTGCGACATGAGTGGGGGCCTGCTGGCAGGTGCCCCACACTGCTGGAGGACATGAGTGGGGGCCTGCTGGCAGGCGCCCCGTAATGCTGGGGGGTGGGGTTGCAGGGGGACATGAGTGGGACATGAGTGGGGGCCTGCTGGCAGGTGCCCCGCACTGCTGGGGGCGGAGGTGCAGGGGGACATGAGTGGGGGCATGCTGGCAGGTGCCCCGCAATGCTGGGGGATGGGGGTGCAGGGGGACATGAGTGGGGCATGAGTGGGGGCCTGCTGGCAGGTGCCCCGCACTGCTGGGGGGTGGGGGTGCAGGGGGACATGAGTGCAACATGAGTGTGGGCCTGCTGGCAGGTAGCCCGCAATGCTGGGGGGTGGGGGTGCAGGGGGACATGAGTGGGACATGAGTGGGGGCCTGCTGGCAGTTGCCCCGCACTGCTGGGGGGTGGGGGTGCAGGGGGACATGAGTGGGACATGAGTGGGGGCCTGCTGGCAGGTGCCCCGCAATTCTGGGGGTTGGGGGTTGGGGGGACATGAGTGGGGGCCTGCTGGCAGGTGCCCCGCACTGCTGGGGGGTGGGGGTACAGGGGGACATGAGCGGGGGCCTGCTGGCAGGTGCCCCGCAATGCTGGGGGGTGAGGGTTCAGGGGGACATGAGTGGGACATGAGTGGTGGCCTGCTGGCAGGTGCCCCGCACTGCTGGGGGTGGGGGTGCAGGGGGACATGAGTGCGACATGAGTGGGGGCCTGCTGGAAGGTGCCCCGCACTGCTGGGGGTTGGGGGTGCAGGGGGACATGAGTGGGACATGAGTGGGGGCCTGCTGGCAGGTGCCCCGCAACGCTGGGGGGTGGGGGTGCAGGGGGACATGAGTGGGACATGAGTGGGGGCCTGCTGGCAGGTGCCCCACACTGCTGGGGGTGGGGGTGCAGGGGGACATGAGTGGTGGCCTGCTGGCAGGTGCCCCGCAATGCTGGGGGGTAGGGGTGCAGGGGGACATGTGTGGGACATGAGTGGGGGACTGCTGGCAGGTGCCCCGCACTGCTGGGGGGTGGGGGTGCAGGGGGACATGAGTGGGACATGAGTGGGGGCCTGCTGGCAGGTGCCCCGCACTGCTGGGGGGTGGGGGTGCAGGGGGACATGAGTGCGACATGAGTGGGGGCCTGCTGGCAGGTGCCCCACACTGCTGGGGGGTGGGGGTGCAGGGGGACATGAGTGGGACATGAGTGGGGGCCTGCTGACAGGCGCCCCGCAATGCTGGGGGGTGGGGGTGCAGGGGGACATGAGTGGGACAATAGTGGGGGCCTGCTGGCAGGTGCCCCGCACTGCTGGGGGCGGGGGTGCAGGGGGACATGAGTGGGGGCATGCTGGCAGGTGCCCTGCAATGCTGGGGGATGGGGGTGCAGGGGGACATGAGTGGGGCATGAGTGGGGGCCTGCTGTCAGGTGCCCCGTACTGCTGGGGGGTGGGGGTGCAGGGGGACATGTCTGGGACATGAGTGTGGGCCTGCTGGCAGGTGGCCCGCACTGCTGGGGGGGTGGGGGTGCAGGGGGACATGAGTGGGACATGAGTGGGGGCCTGCTGGCAGGTGCCCCGCACTGCTGGGGAGTGGGGGTGCAGGGGGACATGAGTGGGACATGAGTGGGGGCCTGCTGGCAGGTGCCCCGCACTGCTGGGGGTGGGGGTGCAGGGGGACATGAGTGGGACATGAGTGGGGGCCTGCTGGCAGGTGCCCCGCACTGCTGGGGGGTGGGGGTGCAGGGGGACATGAGTGGGACATGAGTGGGGGCCTGCTGGCAGGTGTCCCGCACTGCTGAGGGGTGGGGGTGCAGGGGGTCATGAGTGGGACACGAGTGGGGGCCTGCTGGCAGGTGCCCTGCACTGCTGGGGGGTGGGGGTGCAGGGGGACATGAGTGGGACATGAGTGGGGGCCTGCTGGCAGGTGCCCCGCACTGCTGGGGGGTGGGGGTGCAAGGGGACATGAGTTGGTGATCAGGAGTGCAAGGAGACATGTGCCTTTGCTGAGGGGCATGCCCATGTTGGGTGGGCTGCCTGCGGGACATGACCAGGGGTGCAGGGTAGGCCCCTGTGGTGTGGGCTGCCTGCAGGGGCCGTGGAGGGTGTACAGGGAACAGCTGGGAGGACCCACACTGCCAAATCACATGTAGGACTCCCCGGCACCCCCGAAATACATGTATCCTGCTGAAATGGCGTGTGCAACTTCCTGCGCACCCCCGAAATACACGTACCCTGCTGAAATCGCATGTGAAACTTCCTGCGCACCCCAGTAATACACGTACCCTGCTCGCACAGCGCCAATCGCGTGTGAAACTTCCCGCGCACCCCAGTAATACACGTACCCTGCTGAAATTGCGTGTGAAACTTCCCGCGCACCCCAGTAATACACGTGCCCCGCTCGCACAGGGCCAATCGCGTGTGAAACTTCCCGCGATCCCCCAATGATACACGTACCCTGCTGAAATCGCGTGTGAAACTTCCCGCGCACCCCAGTAATACACGTACCCTGCTGAAATCGCTTGTGAAACTTCCCGCGCACCCCAGTAATACATGTAACCCACTCGCACAGGGCGAGTCACGTGTGAATCTTCCCGCGATCCCCAGTGATGCACGTTCCCCGCTTGCCGAGCTGGTACAGGGTTAGCGCAGCACTTTGCGCTAGATTGGGTATTTTGATGGCTTTTGCCCGTGCGAGTGGCGTTCTTGGGGGCGTAACTGGTGCTGCTGCAGGGTCGCTGTGCCACTGTGCGTCACGGCTGGTTTTGGTAGCTGGAAATGGATTTTAGCGCACGCGGCTGGCGCAGTCTATCGCACGGGAACACTGTGCACCAGCTGCGTGCGCCACTTTTGTGCGAAATTCCATGAATTACCCCGTCTATTTCCCCCATTACATCATCGAAATTGTCACTTTTAGTAAAACAAAATAATAATAATTTGAGTATTTGTGCTGCACCGTCTGAGACCGCACAGAATCGGCCTCTCTATTTTGAGCACTGCTTTTTCGAGAAAATAAAGAAAAAAAGATTGCAAACGACGAGGAACAGCAATTAACCAAATTTCAGGAGTAGCGGATGTGAAATCAAGCACTTAATATAATCACAGGAAGTGATGTCAAGGTACTATCAGCCCTGATGTCATCACAGAATGAGACATCACTGATGTACAGTGCAATGCATGCTATGTAGTGTGCTTTATAACCACAGATGTAGGCTATGTTGGAAGATGTAAATATCACTTTGAATCCATTCGATTATATTATTGAGATTGTGATGTTACCCATCCAACTGCTCTCTTGGACATTCTACTTGACACAATCAAAATTTATAAATGCAACACGAAATCCTGCAAAACATAAATAATGTGTACATTCTCAATGAGGGAATTATACTAAAAAGGGTAAATTCATGCCAGCATGCTGAGTTCTGAATCGTACAATGACCGTAAACATAACAAATTAGACTCTGCACCACAGACTTTGCAGTGTAAAAATGAAATCATGAATGCATATTTTCCCCCGTGCAATGTCGGAGCTGTCATGAGGAGATGTTTGATCACAGATACCACTGCCCTGCAGCACCTAACAGCCAAATGCGCCTGGCTGCTGCATGTGGGTTGTAGTGGAGCAATTTGGTTACATGTGAAACGGGATTACTAGCATGTATGTCTTTTCACCAAAATGCCAGGGGTAGCGGACAAGATGTCACACGACCACTGCCCTCTGATGACATCATAGGAAGTGATGTCATTTTACTCTTTGACAAAACAGGAAGTGGCATCACGTGTTAATGTTAAAGTTAAAGGTATTTGATACCGCACACCGTCACCAACGGAATTCGTCCCCAGGCGCTTAGGCGGATCTGCAAACGAGAAGGCAGGGTGGGTTAATAAGGAGAAGAGGGAGTAGGATAGTGAGAGTGGTAGTTTCCTGTTGGCAGCTTCAGTTCGGTATACACCGTGTGCTGAGCTTGGTTGCGAATATCGGATTGATGCGTGTCCTTGTGTGCTGTTGGTGCGGCTTATGTGTACTTTTGTTGTTGCGGTGTGGTGAAGTGCGTGCAGCTTGCTGTGCGAGAGATGGTTGTGTGAGTTTGGTGTGAGTTAAGCATGCACACATTTTGAGCTTTTTTGTTAGTGGGTTATATGTCTCGCAGCTAACCTTTGCAGTATCGCTAAATGCCTAGACTTGAGAATTCTATACGTGGGGGAGGGTCCCAGGTCTCACAGCACACTACATTCCACCATACAACCGACAAAGACGCAGGCCAAACCCAGACTTGAGTGTCCTGCAAAGTTGTGCAGAGGCCCAGATTTCACAATAAATTACATTTCACCATTTAATAGACGTAGATGGAAGTTGTACCTAGATCAGAGGGTCCTTTAAAGTGGGATAGAGGCTTATGTTTCCTGATGCATTGCATTTCACCATACAATAGACAGAGGTCTATTGCCTACAGGCAATACATACCTAGATTTGAGAGACCTGTAAGTGGAAAAGAGGCCTAAGTTTCCTAGTACCTTACGTTGCCCCATACAATAGACAAAGATGGAGGCTATACTACAAGAGTTGAGAGTCCTGTACAGTGGGTGAGCGCAGGCTTATGTTCACAATTCTAACTAAATGTGGCACTTGCTATCATTCACAATTCTAACTGCGGTATTTGCTAACATTCATGAATCTATCTAAGTGTGGCACTTGCTGACATTCACACTTCAATCTAAGTGTGGCAGTTGCAAACATTCACAATTCTAACTAAATGTGGTAGTTGTTAACATTCATAATTTTATCTAAATGTGGGAGTTGCTAACATTCACAATTTTGTCTAGATTAGACTCCGGCTAATGGCTAATGGTGTATTAACCGTATATAGAGATGGAGGCTATGCCTAGACTTGAGAGTCCTGTATAGTGGGAGAAAGGCCTAGGTTTCCAAGTGCATTGCGTTTCACCATACAAAAGACACATGGCGGAGGCTAGACCTAGATTTGAGAGTCCGGCAGAGTGGGAGAGAGGTCCAGGCCTCAAAATACAATACGTTTCACCATGCAATAGACAGAAATGAAAGATATACCTAGACTCTGGAGTCTTGGAAAGTGGCAAAGAGGCCTTGGTTTCACAATACGTTATTCTGTCCCGTGCAATAGACAAAGGTGGAGGCTATACTTAGATTTGAGAGTCCTGTAGAGTGTGAGAAAGGCCTAGGTTTCATAATGCAGCAAGATTCAGAGTGTAAAACAGTAGATTTGGTTTTATGGCAGACACAGATGGTTTGATATACCTATATTGGGAGTAAATTATAATGGGTGGTTAAGTGTTGAGTATTCCCTAAAAGAGTGATGTAGAAGATGGTCGCCTGGCAAGCTATGTTCATAGGTAATGTAGCAGTGTTCCTCTGTAAACTAAGAGAAATATGGTTACACTATCACTGTAATATGATAAACATTTCAAATAAGAATAGATCACCACATGCAGCATTAATATCAGTGTGCATAGGCACATATTACCAAATTACTGTGAATGTAAGCATTTGAGTTACCTTGTCTTGCCTACAGTTACGGTCATCTTAAGGTTCCGGACCAGGCAATAGAAGCTGCTCCTGTTGGTGTTGGTGTGCTCCGTCCCACCTGCTCCCAGCCCTGTGCCACAGAATGAAGAAACCTGGCATATAAGAAAATGGCAACGTGTGGTCAAGGTGCACAATTACACTTAAAGTACACTTAAAGTAATGCAATGTGCACCTAATGAAAAAGGTGGCAAAGCATCATGCAGCAAAAGCGACAGCAAATCTTGACTATCTGTATTTCCCTTGGATTTGGTAGGGTATTTCGAAAAAACAATGCTGTCAAGAAAAGAGGCAATAGAAATAATCACATGTTAAATCAAACGTTCATGCACAAAGTGAAAGGGAATATATGGTTCATCATCAGACAGACCAAGAGGCCTACACCATGACATTGTACTCCTATATGCCGCTGACCTTATATGTTATTAACCATACATGTCTCAGCGATATGGGCCGTGGCATTTATGGTTGAGAAGAACTTTCTTTGATTCAAACCTTTGATGGGCAGAGAAAGCATAGACCCCAGCAGTAAGCATTTAACCCACTGTGCTATCATACCATATCATTAAATGTGTATACCCCAGTATTTGGTGATTTATTGGCTATGGGGTTAACATTTATTAGCATAACACTGATTATTAAAGTGCTTAGAGGCAGCAGGGATACGTCATGGTGCACTAGTAAATCTGATAATTATGTAGCTATGTTTAAAAAAAAGACTTGTGAGGTTGGTGGGTAGATATCCTCATAAATGTTTCTTTTTAACTGCACAATTAATACAACAGCATATTGTGTCACAATTGGATAGCTCACAGAGTTTAAACCATCTTTGTATTCCTGCTGCACAATGTGCTGTAAAATTGTGTTGTTTCGACCTGAGGATGGATACAGCTCCTTTGTGTCACTCACAGTGGGAATCTCTGCCCTGTATCAAAAATAAAAGCTGCCACCCATTAATGTATGCACAGTAAATGAACATGTCTTAAAGTCAAATATACAAATTTGACCTTTCCGTTAGATGCAAGTGCACAAGACAAATGATTATTTTCCTTTAATCCTTTAAAAACAAGTAATCAACACTGGAAATATAACCTGATAGAGGAGAATTTACAATAACTATGCTGGCAAAGTATAAATGGGGCCCGATTTTTTAAACCCAATAATGAAATACTCCATGGAAAACAAAATTCAAAGAGGAGACTTGCACTTTGATGACAATTGCCCACTCATCCTTCCCCTTCTCAATCCCATGTTGGTCTTTCCACAATATTCTGTTTTATAAACAGAACTTGCAAAGTACACAAACCATAGCAAAGTGCTCACACAAATATATAAATCCTTTTAGAAATAGGCTGGGCAAATGAACTACAATTCTGGCATTATTTATTTATTTACTTACTTTGTGTATAATTGCTTTTGCAATTTTTACAAAACTGTTGCTAGTCATCTTTAAAGAGCCACATAATACGAGAAAACAAAACAATTGAACAGTACAGGAGAAGGCGAGGGAGTAGAATGGAAGATGGAGATACGTGTAATAAGGATACCAGATAAACAGATGGGACGGAATGTAGCGACAATAAGCACACAGCACAAAACAGAAACGGATGCAAAAGCAAAACACCAAACAGGAACTGGGGATTGAAGACCACAAACAGCCAGCTGTTCCCAGTTAAAGTGTTCAGCCCACGCAAGGGTCCTGACAGTTGATCGCTGTAGAAGTTCGTAAGGCGATCAGTTGAAAAGCGCTTTCCAGAATTTTAACAGTCGCTATGGTCCAATTCGTTTTCTCCCCTGACATCAACCTATTCCACCATGTTTTGTCTGCTTCTTCTAACAATCCTGAATGATCTGTGCGCAGGCTGCTCAGATATGTGGCTCTTGAATTTCCTAACTCTGGGCATTGTAGCAGAGGATGTTTTATTGTTTCTGGTTTGGTTGGTTGGGTACAAAGACGACAGGCTTTATCATTTGTTTGCATCCTGATAGCCTGGATTTCACGTGTCGGGAGGAGGTTGAAACGTGCCTTCATAAACAGTTTCCTTAGATGTTTATTTGGGAATTTGATACAATATGCCATGGGTTCCTTCATTCCTTCAACCTGTTGAAATTGGGTGGAAGATCTTTGGTTAGTTTATTAGCTTGGGCTTCTTCCAGAGTCTCTATCCAATCTTGGGCCTTGAGTTTAGATTTTACTCTTACTGGATTCGTTTTTAGATCCTCCTCCGTACACGCAATCCCAATAAGCATTTCTCTGAGTTTGTCCGTCCATTTATTTAAGATTACTAGATGACGGTTTGTTATTTCAGCGGCTATGATCTTATAGATAGGCGGGCTGTCCGGTATGAGAGTATTCCTAAACAGATGCATTGCATTTTGCACCACCGTCGCTTCCAGAGAGAGTAGACACAGCTCTGTTCTGATGAGGTCCATTGAGATTGCGTTGGGAAGTCCTAGGACCGTTTTCCAAATGTTGCTCTCTAGTTTCCGCCAGATGTCGTTTGGCATGCTCAGGGTTGCTCCCATGCCATAGGTTAGGGTTGGCACAACCTTCCCTTTGTAGAATTCTATCGCTGGAACTTGCGAGAATTTGCCATATTTTCTGTCAACGATTTTCATTTGGGCAGCAAGGTTTTTCGTTTTTTCCCATAAAGCACTTTGCATTGTTGCTTCCTTCACCGAGTGATCGATATGGACTCCTAGATATTTAAAGCTTGGGACCACTTCAATTTTGACTTTATCCAAAGCCCAATTGTAGCCAGCCTGAGTCTTCTTGGCACTTTTTCCAAGGATCACTGTTTTCGTTTTTGATTTGTTTATTTTTAGGTTATTCACGTCCATGTATTGCGCCAAGTTGGTAAGTTGGCGTTGCAGGCCGATTTGGGTTTGGTCTAATAATATCAAGTCGTCTGCGTACAGTAGGCGCGGTATATTTACCTTTCCCAACTTGGGTGGGAAAGCTCTGATTGATTCTTCCGATTCTTTAAGATCCCCCAAAAAAGCAATAAACAACGCCGGGGCCAGTGGGCAGCCTTGCTTTACTCCTCGCTCCGCCGGTATCTCTCTGGACAGAAGGCCTTGGTTGTTTAAACAAACTCTTAGCTTGGTGTTTGTATGTAAGGCCATCACAGGGTCCAGCAGTTCCCTCTGGCAATTCCATTTTTTTCAATTTGTTCCACAGGATCTGCCTATCAACTCTGTCAAAGGCCTTGGACAGATCCACGAAAGCCAGGAACACGGTAGGTGCCCCTTGCTTGACCTTGGCTTTTATCAGATTGAGAACTGAGATGTTCACTGATGTGCTCGCTTTCTTTAGAAATCCCATTTGAAAAGGGTCGTTGGCCGGGGATAATCTGGCCCAATTGCGAAAGTGTGTCAGAAGAAGGGTCGCAAAGATCGAGTAAGGCGATGGTGCTATAGTTGCTCGGATCTTCTCTGTTCCCTCGTTTAAAGATTGGAACCACCATCGCTTTTACCCAAGACGTTGGGATGGCTCTTGTCTGTCTGCACTGGTCAAAGATGATACTAACGAAGGCGGCCCATTTCTCAGGGTTCTGTTTTAAATCAATATTGCTTAGGCCATCAGGGCCAGGTGCTCTTGATTTCTTTAATTTGAGTATGACGCTCTTTATGTCATCCATTGACGATATATCGATCCATGTGGTTACAGCTGGTCTTTCGGCCGTCGCTATTTGATGTTGTGGATCCCTAAACAGGTTTTCAAAAAATGTAACCCACGCATTTTTGCTCACTGCGTTTGCGATTTGGTTTTCCACCTTCTTATCAGATTTTTTGATAAGCGCCCAAAAATCACCAGTTTTCTTTGTACGTAGTGATCGAAGCATTTCCTCTGCGTCTTTTTGGTACATATCGTGTCTATGGCCTTGCACCCAAGATTTATATTTTGAGTTTTCCTGTTTCCATGTATTCCATGCCGTTGGCGAGTTATCCTTTTTGATTTGTCTCTTCAATTTTCTCAACGTTCTCTTTCTTTCTACGACAACTCTGTCTGTATGTGTGAGTATTTTGTAGTGCCTTTAGATTTTTTCCCTGCATATTCGTCCTGTACTGTAATAAGAAAGGTAGAAAGAGGCTTTGCATCTTATCTCCTCGTGACTGAACGCCTGTTTTATACTTTTTGGTGATACATTCTATGTTCGCAGCAGTGAGACGAATGCGGGTTTGTTGATTATTCGACTCAATCGAGTTACTATAGTAGTTAGTCGCAGGACGTAGCGATATCCATTGTATAGCCAAAAAATTGTGGTCGCTTTCTTGAGTTTTAGTCACCGAATAGTCTTCTATACAAGCCAATAGACTACAAGAGATGAAGAAATAGTCAATATTGGCACTGGATTCACCCCTTTCCCATATGGGTATCTTAACATTCCAAGATTTCAATGCTGCCACGTTGTGGAGATTTCTCGATTTCATAAGCCTCATCCAGGTTGTTCCTCTGTCTTCCCCTAGGGATTTCGTCCTCTTCAGCACAGTTGACTCCTTTTCACTACTACATTTTGCATTTAGGTCTCCACAGATAATTATGTGTGGTAGGGGGTCTTCCACGATAATATCGCCGATTGTTTTTGCTACTTGGTTACAGAAATCTGCTTTAGTTGTTTTTTCTGGATTCCAGTATGTTGCTATAAGGGCTATTTTTGCTTTTTCACTTCCCTTTCCCCTGGCCTCTTCCTGGGTCCATGTCGCTAAGACTGCCAGTATGCCATATGACTCCATTGTAGTTTTTATACTATGAATTCCTGAGCCCAACTTTATTGCTATCAGGAGCCCTGAGGACGGCTGGCCAAACAGGCCTTTCGATGCTGGGGAGAAGGCTATCTCAAATCCGTCTAAGGATGTTTTTTCTGTTAGCCAGTGCTCCTGGAGACATAAGATGTCGAAAGCCCCCAGATCTTGATTTTCGAAGTTCGTCAGCTGCCGGTGGCCTCTCGGGTTCCACAAGGCCATAGAGAGAAGTTTTTGTGGTGCTGTTGCTTGGTGGATAGTCAGAGGGGGTAGATTCCTGATTGCTATTTATCACTGTGTGGATTTAACATTGCTTTTAGCCAATTCCATGGGCCCTTTGGTGTTCTCGCTTCTCGACTATCTGCGTTCTTCATTTCCCGATCTTTTTCTTTTCTACACTCCTTTTCTGATGTTTCTCTATTGGTCCGGGTCATCTGTGGCTGAGTGGGGGTTTCTACTCTGTATCGTTCCCTTCTATCACAGGACTGACCCCCATTCCCAGAGCGCGCTTCCTTTCGTTCTTCGCTAGGTTCAGGCTCTGTCCATCTATGTCTCTCGTTCCTTGCTTCACGCTTTTCCCACTCATAGTGCCGGCGCCTTTTGTATTCCGTATGGTAGCTAGGAACTTGTCTTTTCCCGTTATATAGGTCTTTTGACTTTGATATGTAGTGCCATTTATGTTCACCACTTTCCTTTGTGGGCTGCGCCTTTAGATCTGTTTTAGGTAAGCATAGTTCCATCAGGGTAAATCCTGCTTGTTTTAAGTCTTTATATGCTTCATCCGGCACGCCTTTTAATGCCTGTCCTTTGATGTGTAGATAGGTCATTGCCTTTTGGTCTCGATGGTAGGGTTGTATTAGTATGAAATCTTCTGTCCTCAGATGCTGCAGACAGTGGGCCTCATTACGACCCTGTCGGAAGACCATGGTGCTATTAGCACCATGATCCATGCCGGTAAGTTACCGACTCCGCCATGGAGAATGGGAGAATTACCACCCCATTACAAGGTTAGCGGGGCGGTAATTCCCCCTTCCTCCATGGCCCTTCCCCATTACCATTTTTGCCCCATAGTGCTCAATGGGAATGGGGAAAACGCTAAGTACGATGCCGCAAATTGCTACACCGTAATTAGCACCAAGGTACCTTTGCGGGTCCCTACTTTAACAGCTGGTCTACACCAGCCGTTAAGGTCGGGTCCCGCAAAGGGACCTCGTAATTAGGCGTTAATAAGTTAACGGCACCGCAGCCTTTTACGGCGCCGTTAACCCATTAGCGCCTGGGTCGTAATGAGGCCCAGTGTATTTTACTTAGTATATGTAATACCGTTTTCCTGTTCAGCACGATATATTTGCTTTTGCACGACATTTACTCTAATTTGAACACTCTTATATTTTTATGGCGGCTGAGCGGGTTCTTGGTTTTCTCTGTCTGTAATTTATATGGTTTTTCTCTGTTCTCCCGCTCGTGTCTTCTACTTGTTTTTTCCTTGTAGTGCAGCTGTGGTCTTTGTTTCAATGGAGTTGATCCGCAACTAGGTTCAGTCTTGTTTCACGACATGTCTTGTCCTCTAAGAGTGTTGGTACTGTTTTGCCTGTCGCCTTGTCCTCATTTGTTTCCCTCCTACTCTCAAGGACGGAGTTATGTTCCTCTGTGGATCCCTCTGGACCCATGGGCTTTTCTCCTCGTACATCTGTTTCGTGGTGCACTGATAAATCCATCAGTGGGCTCGCACTCATAAATTCAGCCACCGTTCTGGGTGACCTTTCTGTCAGTTGCTGACTTTTTACCGTGGCTCTGATTGTGTGTTTTGGAGTTGTAGGGCTTTGTGTTAAATTGATTATTTCTTCTTCCTTTTTTGATTCTGAAGTCTCTGTTTTGTTTTTGTTTGTTTGACCTACAGTGGTTTCGCTTGCCAGTCGTAGAGCCACTTTTTTCTTTTGATTTGTCGATGGTAGTGATGTTTTTGTGCCAGGGGGATGTTCTGGATTTGCGGTAGAGGAGAATCACTTAGGTTTTTCAGTTTTTGTTTGCTGAAAATTAGTTGCATCTCTCCTATCTCCTTCTTTGCAATTGTCTGGCATGCTCTGTCTATGCACTTTTTGACGATCTTTTTTTCGAGTGCAGCTTCTTTTCTTTCAGTCTCCAAACTGGCCCATTTCTCCTCCCACATCGTCACCTGTGTGCGGCTTTTCGCCTCTACGGCTGTGATGTACCCCTCTAAGAAGTCAAGCTTAGATTGGATCTTGCATAGTATCGTTGTATTATGTTTAGTCGAGTCACTGATTGTTTCATATAATTTGTAAAATGGTGCAAGGGCAATCGTAAGTGCCGCCATGATTGTACTCATGTCCGTTTTTTTATTTGGTGATGGTCTTTGAGAGGTATACACGCATTTCGCCGACCTATTTTTGGTCGTGGTACTTTTCATCGCCGGATTTTACATTGCCAGAAACCCCATTTTTTATGTTTTTCTTTTGGGGGGTGTTTTGTTGGGGTATTATTATAAAAGTAAGGGGGGGCGGTGGGGGAGAAACCCCCCAGAATGAAAAAAAACAAAAACAGGGTTTCTGGCGATGTAAAATCCAGTGATGAAAAGTACCACAACCAAAAATAGGTCGGCGAAATCACGTAGAACCCTTTGAGAGTCGTCCATAATTTCACTATGTCTTCAATATTTAGCCGGAGTGTTCTGACAGTCCCTGCTGGGGCAGCTATCGACTTGTTGTGTTGAAGTTTCGAGGGTCGAGCTCCCAACTGTGGCTGCAGATGTTTCAGAGGGGTCAATACATTTTCTAGAGACGTTTAAGTTTAGTGTTGTTCCGTCCATAGCTGGCTTTGTCAGTTTTTCTCCTCTTTCTGTATGTTGGAGATGAATTTTTGTCCATGATTGGTCGCTCATTTGAGCCCTTGAACCTGGAACACGTTCTTGGTATCTCCATGTCTCCATATTTGCTCTGTTTTCTGCCTAATTTTCAGGTCTCAAATTGTATCCTAAAGTTGCGTGGGACTCTTGTTGCTCCACGTGTTCCTTTCTTGGAGTCTCGAGTGGTGGTAGATGTTGTTTATCATGTGACTCTGTGAGTTTAGGTTGAAAAAAGATCTATTCTTGTTCTATCTGTTCTTGGTGCCGGGTTTCAGGTGTTATTTCAATCCTAGGCAAAAATCAGCACTTTGGGTCGGTGACCCTATAATTATGGTGTTTTTCCTAGTATCAGATTTCGGTCGAGGCAGGACCTCCTCTAGTCCTGGCTGCGCTTGATACTGATTTTCATTAGTTTTCGGGGACATCTTTGATGAGTCATCCGTATCCCTTGGAGTACCCATTATGCTGTTTATTTCCCTGGAGTCTTTGTTTAGATTTTTGGTTCAGTAGGTATTGCTTTTTGTTCAATCTGTTTTTGAATCTGGGTATCCTTTTCTTTAGGGGTTGGAGCGTTTAGCTGGCATATTTCACTTAAATTCGCTTTATTGGGTTTGTTGTTCCTCTGGCTGATCGCCAGCTTGTCAAATGGTCTTAATCCCTTTTTGCCGTGTCTTGTTGTAATTTCAGTATCTGTTTCCGTTTTCCTGGCTTTTATTGCTGGAAACGAACCCTCAATCACTTCCAAAATTTCAGCATCAGAGATCTCATCATCTGACTTTAGTTTTCGTTTTTTCTGTTGTCTTGAAAAAGTTAAACAGGGCATTTGAGAATAGAGGTTTTGGGAGCATGCGAGTCCCTGATTCAGGTTTTTTAGCTGCCACACGATTGGATTTATTTATTTCTTTGGTATCTGTTTTTCTAATTGTGCCTCAACGCTCCATCATCTTGGCGGTTTTGAGTTTCAGGCCCACTTGGGATTATTATCTTTCCCCTTTGATTCTTAGAGTATTGTTGTTTTGTACCACTTGGCTTAATGTTCTTTTTTGGACCTTTGGAGGTTTCACGTACAGCGGGGCAGAGGTCCACCCAGTCCCACAGGTCGTGGTTCATTTCCTTATTCGTGGATTCGGTGAGCACAACACTAGTCTCCATGCTCGAATTTTCCTCTAATGTCCTTGTCGGCGCATAATTTAATTGTTCCGTCATTGATTCACTAGGGCTTACTACCCCCATATGGCCATTCTAGGCTGCATTCCGGTCTGCCGCCGCATATATATCCATATTTGTGTGGATTAATGCCCTGGTTAATGTCACTGGCTTTTCTGTTGCCACTGTATCCACTACATTGTTCTCCCCGGGCCTACGATCTACAGAGCCTTCTGATATTATCTTTGTATTAAAACTTGGGTTCCGGCTGAGTTCAGTCGAGTTCCTGTTTGCCCCCGGGGCTATGCTCATTGCCATTGCCCTTCCTTGATCAATGAGGGAAATGTGGGGGAAGCCACATCTATGGAAATGTTTCCCGGTTTTCCCGGGTGGAGATTTTCTCTAGACTCCAAGTCATTGCACGTCTCAGTACGCCCCCCGCGCTTGCTAGTACACAAGACCAGGGCAAGGTCCAGGCCAGTCCACCCCAGTGGCGCCCCAGATATTTTTCATAGGGGTGGCCTGATGAGGCCACAGGAAATCTTGGGGTGGCAGACAGGGTGCCACACAGGGGAGGATCCAGCCTCAACATTTTGGCGGGGCTGGATGGCAGTTCTGAAAACTTAGTGAGACGGGACATTAAACCTATTGGGCTACTGAACCCCCTCGTCCTAACATCCCCTTCGCAAGCCCAGTAGGCTGAGTAGATGTCACGCCTTCCTTTGGCCCATTAGATCCATCTTTCACCCCAACTCATCAGAGGTGTAGCCGTTATTCTGTAACAAGTGGGGCCTGGAGCTAATGTAGTACAGCCCACATTAAGAAGATCCTGCGGAAGGAAGGGTACTTGTTCTGCCCCCAGCCAAATACATAGGAGTGATAGAGTAGTGAGGGAGGGCAAACCAATCAAAGAGGGTTTGTCCCCTTGAGAAAAGGTTTTTAATAATGTGTTAAAATATAGTGCATTTTACAGTACACTTTGTGATAAATTAGGTAAAAACCACCCAGTTTACAATCGATTTTGTAGGGTAAGACATAAAAAGTATGTTAGATTCCAAGCCACCAACAATGCACCAGAGCATTTTCAAACACATTTTCATAATGCCTTTGTCCACTATATGCCAGTAGTCTGCAAGTGTAAAAAAGCATTTTCATATTGATTGTTCACACACATGTCCATTCTGGTGCACCTACATATGCCAATAATCATGTTTGCTTTGTCCATAATGCCAGTAACGATACCATAACAAAGCATGTTTATGCTAGCTCTCCCAATACGTGCCAGTATCCCCATGTAAGAACATACTCCTGTTTGCTTTGCCTTAATGCCAGTGACAAAAAAAGCCATGCCACATTAAGAAAATATATCCTTGCTGGCTACAAAAATCCCCCACTCCACATATAATAACACTCATCATGTTGTATTTGCTCCCTAATGGCAATAGAAAATGTCATGCCACAGTAAAAAAAACATATAGCCTTGCAGGCTTGCAGAATACGTATGTTGCCTTTGGCCTTAACACCAGTAATAAACTGCAATGCCAAAGAAAGAAAACATGCTCTTGCTGGGTTCCGGTAAAATAGCTCACCGGGCTGAGCGCATGCTTTTGTAATCCGAGTGTGATTCGCGGGTTCAAATCCTGGCAAGGCCAACTCTGTCTTTCATACTTCAATGTGAGCTCTGTGATCTCTACCCTCCTCTATGGACCTCGTACTATTATGTTGCTTTTGCAACTTGTTACCTCTCTTACTCTGTACTGTACTGTTTTCCCTGCTCACCAAGTTGTACCACCGCCATGATACGTATGGGTTTGGGCAATGCCGATAAATGCAATAAATAAATAAAGCTCATTAAATGAGCGCAAACTTCGGCTGGGTGATACATTTGATGTAAATATGTTCTCTGAAAGTCGCTTTGGCAAATGCGCTATATAAATAGCATATCATCACACAAATCCCCCCCATATAAGAACATTTATGTTGCATGCATCGTGTTATATTCCCCTATGTAAGAATATGTATGTTGCCTTTGACCTTAAACACCAGTAAAATAATAAAGACCCAAGTCAAAATAAGGAAGCATGCGCTCCCAATGTAAGAACACTCATGTTGCCTTTGACCTTAATGCGAGTACAACATTCCATGCCACAGTAAGACCCTGCCAGGCCAGCCCCACTGTAGTATTCTCCCCCACCCATCCCCACTCCAACTCCACCATCACATACAAACACTCAAGTAGGCTTTCCATTGCTCAAAAATGGCAGTAAAACATGCCATGCACTTAGAGTGTGAGTCTCCCGACTAGACCCTTCTGCAAAAGGCACACCTGCAGTTTTTGTCATTTATGGCACTATTTATTTAGTGGCTATTACTTCAACTCACTGCTTAGGGAAATTGGGGGGCACTTCTTTCCTCTGAGCCTCATCTGAAATGGCTTCTATCCTGGGTTTGTTCGTAAGGAAATGCCGCCCTTTCATATATCACTGAAGCATATTCTCCCTACTTTCAGTCTGTAAAACTGCCCTGATGGGTTGCCTCATATGTTGTACCTAGGGAGGGCCATCTATTTACACAGAGTTGCTCCTTTTCGCTCTGTTGGCACACTGTTAGTAGCTTTTGTTCCAGGGAAATGGAACTGGAAGCATGCAACTACTATCAAAAGCAGATGGGCAAAGCAAATGATTGCGTTGGACTAACGACACCAGAAAGTTCTACTACCTGATGTGATCCAATTTCATTACTCGGGTGGCATTGCAGCTTTATGGGCAGAAAGGAGGTGTGTATCAGTGCCCAAAATCTGCATGGCCACAATCTAAGCATGTGTCCCTTAACATTCATTAAGCATTACACATTTCATGTTGTAGACTTTGTTGGACTTCATTTTAGCTCAGAAAGCATTGCTCATTAAGGATCTGGTCTTCAGCAAATGTGTTGCAGCATTTCCAGTGTGGGTGTTTAATGGTGCTTGCTATAGCCTCATATATCTACAACTGGGGCGAGGAAGGTGCTATAGTGTCCACAGGGGATTCACGTTACTCCAAATCCTACTCTTTCTTGTCACTCTCCTCTTCCTGCTACCCTGCCAAGTAATGCTGCCAGCCTGTGCACATGCTTAGGAGCTTTCTAGCCATACAGAGCATTCTGGGAGTGGAAGGAGTGATATTTGGAGTCCGCATTTGAATTAAACTAAAGTATTATTTGAAAGCTATTTGCTTACATAAGATGACTCGAGAGGTGGAAGTGCTGCAAGTTGTAAGGACTATGTCAAGGAAAGGACTTGGTGTATTGAAGCATATTGGCAAGTAATATGGACACTGTCATCCTCTGAAGCATTAGAGAGGGGTGCTTGTTCCTATTTTAATGCAGCATTCTGAAGTGCACACAAGTATGAGGGGAGTCACATCTGTTAGTGGGAAAGTTGATAGTTATTTAATGTAAATGTTTCTAGAAGTCCTATATAGAGGGACCAAATCTAGCTGTGAACAACAGGCCTAGGAGCTCATTTGTTCTGGGTGGTGACAGAACAGTTTGATTGTGTAAGGAGGTGTAGGTATAAAGAAATTGCGTGTGTGAGGAGAGCAGATTTGTGTAGGGAGATCAGGGCAGTGCAGTGCTGGCCTCGGTCAAGGGTGGGGTGAAGGTGGGGCAGCAATCCTGTGTCTTGTGTGGAGAGTAGGGCAGTGAAATGTCTCCAACCTGTTGAATGGGCAGGTTGAAGGGCAAAGGTATTTGGGGGTAAAAAGTAAAGTTCACCGAACATGGGCCTCTAGTCCAGAGGACGGCTGTGACAGAAGGGGCCCTGTTTTTGGATAGGCAGCAATGATGGCAGCACTGCTCTTTGCTTATTGGCAAATGACAACATGGCAGGGTTCGCAGATGACATGGTCTGGCCACGTAGGCAAGATACAATTTAAAGAGCTGCTCTTTCAATTGGCAGGCACCACAGCAACACATTTTGACACAGGGTGTACTCTTCACGACGGGTACAAGGAGAATGGCCTCACTGAAAGAGACACTGATTATCCTGCTAAGGTGGCCAGCATGCATCTCACAGCCAGCAGGTACTCACTTCTTCCAGGGGCATCTCACCTCCTCAATTGTTCTATTTAATAATAATGGGCTGGTTACATTTTAACGCCTCCTCCCTCCCCCACAATCAGTTTTGTGAGGAGAAAATAAAGCGGTGTGGAGAGCGCCGGCCTGAGGTCAAGCGAGCAGGCAGCTACAGAAGGGGGGGGCTTAGCCCTCCCACGCCCATGCCTGGCACCACCCCTGGTGCCACATACCTCAACTCTGAAGTGCTTGCTTGGGACAACCACTCAATCCCTCAGCGCCGCAGCCCAGGTCTCCTTTTCAGTGCCTGGAAGTGAACAAAGCCTGCAAGCGCAAGCCAAAACAGAAATGTGAGCACTCAGGCTGTGTTTATTGTGCAATCAATGGGGGTTAGGGCCACCATCATACGTGGCTCGGTCCAGTCCATCGCGGGTGGTGAGCTGCGGCAACAAAAACAAACATTTTTTTCACACTGAACTGGACATGTGATTATTGTCCATGCACAGTTCAGAGGGTAAGAAAAAAAGTGTATTTTTTTGCTTTTTCATGGGATGGCCCATGGGGGGGGGGCAGCATTTTTATAAGGGTGGCCATGGCCCCCCCTGGCCACCCCTTGGAGGCACCCCTGGTCCACCCTCCGGCAGGCTGAACTGGCAAACCTCTCGCCCCCGCGGCGCTCCGGTCCCGTGCTAGCTTCGCGGCATCTATGATGCTGCACGGGGGGGCAGCAGTCACCTGAGAGGGAGCCGACCCCATCTCAGTGATATCCTCCTCCGTGTCCATACTGGTGAGTATGTCTGTTCTCCTCCCTCCCGCTCCCCTGTGGCGGGATTGCAAAGCAAGTGTCGTGGCTTCAACAGGTTTAAAGTCTGAGGTGGAGGGCACGAGGTTCTTACCTCTTTTCACCTGCGATCTCCGGTTGCCTTGAGGCAATGGCTGAGAGTTGCTGTGGAGAATTCTTGACGGATCCAACGGTTCCAACGGTTCCAACAGTTCCGGATTAAGATGTTGATGTGAATCACTCCCCCGAGAGTCGGGGACAGGGGCTCCTGCTCCCTGCATTTGCCTGCGAGGACTTTAGGACTGCAAAACTTAGCAAACTTCGCATGCTCCGCGTTCCGCTACGCGGAATAATGCAGGGCTTATGTGGGTCCTCCCACAATAGACGAGCTGAAAGGCAGACTCTGCTGCAGGTCTGCAAAACGTAGCGAACTTCGCATGCTCCTGGCATTATTGACCCCATCTTGAATGCAAGACTAAAAACACCAGCATGCAATTCAGAGGAAGGTAAAAAATGACCTGTGGATTTTGAAAATGTACTTTCAAGACTTAAACACTCATGACAAAAGGTAATGAGGGAAAAGGTAACAGCTCAGATAGGCAGATGCTTGATTGTAAAAGTAATGAAGGAAGGCTTAAACCCCTTCTCTGTTCTCTTCACTCCTCACCTTTGGCTTGATCTGCAGTAGTCTGGGCCCCCGTACACAGCCATGGGTTCGGTGTGCATTTTCTGGTATTCAATCCATGACTGTCGTCCATACTTTCTTCACAACAGTTAAAGGGCTCATGGCCCATCTACGATGTCTGGTTCACTTCTACCTCTGAACCAGAACCATGGAATATTTGTTTCCTACTCGGTACTTCACGAGTTACTCATCTGATCTTGGATGGCTGCCAAAAACCTTCTATCATTTCTGGATTTCTAACAAATGGAATTTCTTGTATGCCAGGCGCATAGGCCCATTCTTCGAATACAAGAAAAAAAATTCAGGTTGCAGCATGCTGCCTGCCGTATAGCACTTGACATGGGTACTCTTGGAAGCGAGGAGTCTGCATGTGTGTGTCGGACTCATAATGGGGGATGCATGGGCATTGTTTGCAATAAAAGCGTAAAGTGTTTGATTTGAGTGAAAGGTGTCACAGGGAATACATCATGCAGAGAGAAATAATTACAGCCCTGGTCGTGGTCTCCCATCCAAGTACTTACCAGGCATGACCTGGCTTAGCTTCTGACATCAGGCAGTGGTGGAATGGCCATAGGCAAAGAGTGAGATGATTCTGAGCCTCTTGTGCTGTGTCAGCTCTGATGCCCACACCCCTCCTGCAATACTGAACACTCTCCTCTGCAGTCTGCTTCTGCTCTTTTTTGCCTCACGCTCAGGAGTTCCAGCTGCCAGCTTTGAAAAGCAACCAGCAGCTCCATGGACTGACTTTTGAAATACTTGCTTGCCTTCTCATTCTTGCAAAGAAGCTGCCTGTAATTGCAGCTCAAGCCACCCTAGCCCTTAGTGCCCCTCATTCACTAAGACTGCTAGGTCCCAGGCCTAATTTCATGCATGGTGACACTTTTATATTTCTCGTCAATGGAGCAAGGACTCATATGTAATATATGCACTCAGTATATCTAGCTAACGCTCTACAGGATTGTTTTTACTTTACCTTAAACCAATATAATTTGCTACATTCAATATACCCCATACTACTTATCCATTCCCACAAAACTCCCCCAGCACCCTGTACCCGTTCACCTTTATTTCCTGTGTTTTAATTTATTTTCCGTAGTCTGAATCATTTGGGAGGGGCTCGGATCTGAACATGAATCCCAACATTTAGTTAATCCTCCACAAACTAATCCCTCATTCTCTCTCCTCAAGTCCGCTTCATCCTTAGGGACCCACGCCCAACATACATGACGTAAACTTTCCCGATCTCAGGCATACTTTTCCGGGGTACATGTAAGTTAAATACAATCCCATTAGCCGCTAAATCAATGCAATGCTCTGTATAATTCTCTGGGTCTGTTGTGGGCAAGGTCAGTGTACCTGGTGGATCTGTGGGCCTTTCAATTTCAACCATACGTGGTTTATTTGAGTCTTCTGTTTGAACCTGCCCATTCTTTGTACCTTAGAGAGCCATTCCTGCCCCAAATGTGACCATCATCATTGCACTGTTTGGGATTGTCTTTGCACAGCATTGATGTATCATCTAGCACATGCAGAACATCACCAACAAAAGCACTATGATGGGGACCAATACCTTTACCACTGCACTGAGCCAGCTTGGTGCCTACGAGAACATCTTGTCAAACCAATTATCAGCCTGCGCCCCTGCGTCACTTTACATGTCTGTTTTCAGCATCTTTAATATGTGATAGGTACCTATTTTCTGCATCATTTGGGGCGGATTTACATGCAACATGACAGTTTGATTTTTTGCACACGCCCCCCCTCCCACACCATCAAAAGGTCGAACAACATACCGTTCGGAAGGTTCATCAGCTGGATCACCCAAAATTCACTATTGATAGCATTCAGGCCTTAGCTTGTTCTGTATCATTTGCCAGCAGAATCATCTCCCAATTCATAATTTTTAACCATCTAGCATTCACTGCAGCCTAATATCTTAGAATCAGAAAGAAGGCAAACAATACTTCTGTCTTGGTATACAGGTGATATTTGTCTAGGGACAGATAATAAAATATTTTCTTTTGTATCTTCAGTGAGTGCTTCATTCTCCTCCCCCATTGGAGTTGGGTCAGAACTTGATTCTGCTTAGATGAGCTTCAGGCTACACAAGAATGGCTGTGTGCCTCACCAGAATGGTGGAAGATGCAGGTATGCTTGTTGTCCACACACCCAGTAGCTATCCATGAGGGCTGCGTGTTTGTTGAATTTGATATTAGTTCCAAAAATAATTGTCCCATGCCTTTGAAAGCAAAATTCATATTTTTCAACTACTTGAACCTTCGCTGGTACTTCTCGTGTCTCAATCCATGTTAGTTTTGAGACATACATGGCCCATATTATGAAACAGTTCTTGTTGATGTTCCATATCACTTTCTCTCCAAATCCGGCCAACCCTGTGATGCACAGCTCACCACCGCCTTTCCAATTATTTTGGCACGAAAGCACTCCCTCCAACTTCATCAGGGGCCACAGTTTACATAGGGCACCGTTATCTTCTTTAGCACATTTTTGTTCATCTTTGTCCATTAGTACAACTTGTACATTATAGCCCTGGAACAAGTTGCGAACCTGACACAGAGCCATATGAACCAAACACTATGTTTCCAAGGATGGCTTCTCCTGGTGTAATAACATTTTGGGATAAGGGAGCAGATATAGCAGCACGTGTTATACCTCTGTTTCCCCACTGAGCGCATGTGATCATACCACACGTTACTAACTTCTGGACCGTGCACATCAATCTTTGTTTTCAAAACCAACTCCTTTATGTTGGGCATATTCATTGTTTTCTTCTATTCTCATTTTTACACATTAGTTCCATTGCCATGATAGTGTGTCATATATATGTATTCTTTTGAAATCCATTAAAGCAGTCATTATTCATAGGCACTCTAGAACCAACACTTTCCCTACTTACACCTCCCTCTATTCTACATCCCTTTTTATAAGTCCTAACCATATAGACTTGCTTGAAAGATACCAAAATGTACCCAAAAATTACCAGAGTACAGATAAAAAAATGAACATGATGCAAACACGCTTAGTAAACAACTTGAATATGCTGTTAAAAAAAGGAATGAAGCCATGTAATATCAATGAGAAAACTCATTTTTGTGAAAGAAAAAGAAGTACATAAAACAGCAGCTGTTTTATATTGTACACCGCAAATATACTCACATAAGAAATTGTAAACGGATGATGTAGAGATGAAAAATTTGTTGCTACAATGAACAACAAACTACAAACAACCTTCTGAACTTTACAAGTCTTTGTTCGATACAACAGTTTACAAAAAACATTCAGACAATATCTTAACAGACGAAGGTGATGGATGGGGTGCCTTCCTGACAATGCAGAGGTGCACCCAATACTGCAGCTCCTTTACTTGGACTGCAAAGGGAGTGGCATAAACTACTGTTTAAGGTCCATTATATCACAGCTCACTCAACCTGCGGACACATTTTATAATATAGACAGCATCCCATTGTTGTAGCTGGAGAGGCAGTGAGGTTGCAGAATCGGGTGCAGCACTGTTCTCTTCTTCTGCTTATTGCCGCACTATCTGTCGAGAAAGGCATTTTATTGACTATGTTAATTCAGCTAAATACAACCTGACCTCATTTCATAGAAATGACGCAGCCCTGTGAGCATCGGAACCACTGCACACAGGTGATAGCGGCATTGGCATATGTCTCCCTGTCACAGTCTCATGTGGGTAGAGGTGATGGTCCTCAAAATGAAGAGGCCCGAAGGCAGGTAATGGACCCAATTCTTTTTGAGAATAACACACAATTTAGATAGTTAAACCTTCAAGAGGCAGTTCATCCTCTAAGCAATACTGTTGGCCTGGGGGTGGTAAATGGAGCAAATCTCATGTTTAATTCCTAAAAGGGCTGTTATCTCTAGATTAAAGAAATGGGTGCTGTTATCACATTTAAGATTCTCGAACACTCCCTATTGGGGAAACCCTTCTCTGACCAAAAATGTAGCTGCCAATTTGGCATTGGGTTATGCACATGGACCAGACTCAATATAAGGTGAGAAGGGGCACACCACTACAATAACAAAAGGTGTGGCATTGGGTTATGCACATGGACCAGACTCAATATAAGGTGAGAAGGGGCACACCACTACAATAACAAAAGGTGTTGCACCGTTCTCCCATATCTGCAAAATCAATATGGAGGTCTCAAAATGGTACGCTTGGATGGGGCAATATGTTGCACAAGGTAATCAATGTGTGCCCAGTATTATCTGTCTGGCAGACACTACAGTTGGACGTGAACACATTCAATAGCTCTTGTATGTTTTGCACATGCCAATCCTCCTGTATATCAGCAGCAATATGCTGCTTAGACACACACACGGGGTAGTGTAGTCGATCAAATGCAACCAGAATCAGTTCTTGGGACATAGCTGCTTTTCCTGAACCTGTATTTGTAACTACATACTAGCAAAGTGCTGGATGTTCAGAGATATTTGCTACTGGTAAATATGCTGCCAATCTTGATGCCCTGTCTGCTGCTTCTTTACCAAGTGATACAATGTCTTTGCCATTAATATGGGTGGCGCACTTGACAATCACAACAAGTGTTCCTTTTGAGAGAGCATGAATTAATCTATCCAAGAGGGCTGCATGCTGCACTAGTGACCCACCAGCTCTCCAAAACCCCCTTCTCATCTACCTCGACAATCCTGAGTGCACAGTTGTCATTACATGAGTCTGAATAAATCATAACCTGACATCCCTGTGCTGCCTCCAAGGCCTCAAAAAGAGTGATCAATTCAGCTGCCTGGGCAGAATAATGCATGAGTGATCTATTTAAAAAAAAAATCTTATACTCTCCATCGTCCAGTCAGACCACTGCTTCCCCAGTATGTTGCTGCCCTGTCTTTTGATCAATAATCACTGGCCCACCAACAAAGAACACCTCTCCATCATCTAGAGGACAGTCTCATGCCTTAGCTGTGTCATTATCTGGACCCTCATATGTCGGACAGTCATGAACTTCATCAGAGTCAGCAATGGGTTCTGTCAAAAAGGTGGCAGCGTTCACAGTTTTACAGTGAACAATGTGGATGGATGGGCTGGAAATGATAACTTCATAAGCAGATGCTCTCTGTGTTAATGTGGACTTTGATCTTTCAATTATTTCAAGCACTGCATGTTCTACTTACAAAGTTACTGAGCACCCCATGGTTATCGTGGCTGACCCCTCAATAGAGAAGGCAGCTGCAGCTAGTGCTTGTTCATAGGGGAACTCTCCTTCCATGACCCGCTCTAACATAGCACTGTAATGCACTAATGGCTTATGGCTCATTGCAATATGTTGTGTCAAGACTGCTGACTTCATCTGACCATCAGAGTGCAAAAAGACATAGAACTCTTTTGTATAGGTGGGAGTTGCTAAGGCACGGGCAGTGGAAATTACATCTTTTAACTCCTGAAAACTAGTAAGCATGCCATCAGTCCAAGTGATATTATTTTTTGTCAATTGAGCCTCTTTAAGGGCTTTCAGAAGTGGCCAGTTGAATGATGAGTAATCAGAAATCCATGCCCTACAATAATTACACAACCCCAGAAACTTCTGCATGTCTTTAACTGTTACTGGCTCGGGTGTGCCACAAACAGCTGCTGCATGTTCTGGGGTCACTCTTTTCCAATTTACCAAGATCAATTGACCTAGGTACAACACCTCCTGTAGACAGTACTGTAGTTAAACTCTATCCACCTTGTACCCTTTATCAGCCAACAGCTGTAACAATGTAATGGAATCATCACTGCACAGTTTGTTAGTAGAGCTACACACCAAGTCGCCCCCATATTCAATAATGGTACCTGGAACTGGAATGTTGTCTTGATCTTCATATAGAACCCTGTTAAAAATACTGTGGGACTCACAGTACCCCTGTGGGAGCCTAGTATGTTGGAATCACCTCCCAGGAAAAAGTTAATGTGATGAGGTATTTAGAATCTGGGTGCAACAGGACCAAACAGAACACATTCCTGAGATCAATAACAGTGAATTGTGTGGCTGCAATGGCTATGTTGCACAATATCATGGTGGGGTTAGGAACCATAGGAAACTCTTTTCTATACTATATTGTTAAGAGGATGCAAATCATGAATCATCCTCCAACTGGACCCTTTGATTTCTTCACAGGAGAGAAGGTTGGAAAACATGAGGAATTAAATGGTACTATGATGCCTTGGTGTAAGAGGGCCATAATGGTGTTGTATATCCCTTCCTCTGCTGCTTTGGACAGGGGGTGCTGTTTCACTCTGGGTAACACTGCATATGCTTCAACGTGATGTGTATCTGTGAAACACTGCACAAGAGCCCTACATCATGAGGGTACACAACTTGTCAGGTACTTGTGATCAATCTTATTGAGCAAATGAAGGGGCATGCCCTACCAATAACATGGGACATGGGACGTGTTGATAATGTATCATTGTTTCAGAAGGGACACATACTTCCAATATTATTTCCCCATTGTGATCCTTATACTCACAACAATCCTCATCTGTTATGTCTCTCAGGGCTGGGTTGGATCAATACACAAAAGCATTCACTGTTCTCCCCTATCACTGTCTGTTGATATTAACACAGAACCAGAACCCCTTATATATACAGAATGATAATAGTCCCTGCAACAAGTTCCTGGGGCAGGACTGGTCTGAATAGAAATTCAGAGGGCACCTGTCAGTACTAGTTGGCCACCTGCAGGACTGTTTTAGAAGCACTGTAATCCCATATATAAACAAATCAGGGGCCACTGGTATTCCTCGCACCACGGTTTCATTTCTCAATGCATGTCTGATCAGCATGACCCTCAAGTAATAGATGCCGGTGGTTGAATGAACCACTCCCCTTTCAATAACAAGATTGACATGTTGAGCTTGCTTGGCATGTCCCTAACTTAATGGGTAATTCTTTTGTAAACGGAACAGATTGTACTGCCCCAGAGAAGCCCTGCATGTCTAGTACCTCACCTGAAAAAAGGGAACCCTCCCTCGTTAATACACAAATTTGTTGCACCTGTATCAACCATGAAAATAAATGGTTTATTTGCTATATCCATAACTACCAAGGGTTTCTCTTCTAGGTTGGCAGTGACCGATAGAACTGGGCACGCTAAAGCTCTCTGTGGGCTGTCCTAGTCTTGGTACATGATTGTTCCTGATACAACTAATAGATTCCCTCCAATGACAGTGACCCCTTGATAGTGTGTCACTGGTATGTTGGGTATTGCATTACTGTTTTGTACTTGAGGGCCCTGCTGCTGCCCAGCTGTACTGCGTATGTTGGTGTGCCACCAGAAACTGGGGTGGGCAACTGCAGAAATTATGGTGGAGCACCTGGCAGGGTCACGGTTAATACTTCACTGAATAGACCTGCTGGGGCACCTGTAAATAAGGCTGGAGATACAAGGAGGGGACAAGGTTATAGGGCATCTGCTGCTTCAGGTACGCGGCCGCCAGTCTTCTCCTATATTCTCTATAAAAATGACCAATCCATCCACACGTCCAACCTTCCTCTTCCCCACTGATACATCCCCTGACAACCCTCCTTGGTACTGAGACAGGTACCCACTGTTCCAATCGCGATCACCTTCCCATCTCGGTGCCACCTGTATTTCTGCCTGAAACACTCTGGACTCTGCCTGTCCTTCTCTCTGTAGTGCCATTACTGCACCTTCCAATGCAACTTTCGCCAACAAGTTTTGATTGCTCTATTTGCGTCCTCTGAGCTGTTGCCTTTTCTTTCTTTTTTAACCGTTTGCAATGTTGTACAATAATAGACTGTATTTCCGCCCACCCCTTAGGTTCAATCCCCAATATCCTATCAAGGGTTTTCTGTAATTCCTTCAGGAGCCCTCTTTTCACTACAAAATAAAAAAAAAATGAATTGCTTGGTGCAACCAATCTTCTGTCTCTGCCCTCGCCCTCTTGTGAATTTGCAAGATGTACTATGGGGGGTCTTCATCATCCTGCAATGTCTGCTGCTTTATCGACTGAAAATCTGGCCTATTTGGATATGTGCACCACAGCGCTACCCATACTTGTGGCCTAATCTCATTGAAATATGCTCCATTATGACTATTATCCCCTAGCTTCACTTCGGGAAACCATGCTGTAACCAAATATCATCTGCCTGATCCCCCAGTATTGCAACAAATACACTTTTTTGAAAAAACCTTTCTTTATTGTGTTATAGCTTAGTCACATTCACAAGAATAGCACAAGACTTTCACAAAGCCATAAAAAAGAAGAAACAAGTAATACAACAACAAAGTAAAATACAAAGTAAACGACAATGGGCCTCATTACGACCCTGGCGGTAAGGGGTTTACGCCAGCGTTAGCTGCGCCGACCCCTTACCGCCAATTACGAGGTCCCCTAGCGCCATGGTGCTTTTAACACCTGCTTTTAGCAGGTGTTAAAATCCATGGCGCTAAGGGACCATGGAGTTAATTACGCCACCGTAATTTACGGTGGCGTAATTAACGCCTTCCCCACTCCCATTATGCCCTATGGGGCAAAAATGGGAATGGGGAAGGGTAAATGGGGATTGGGGACTTACCGCCCCGCCAAGGTCGGAATGGGGCGGTAAGTCCGCCAACCACCATGGCGTAAACGTAGTTTACGCCATGGTGGTAAAGTCACGGCCCAGGCGGTAACTTACCGCCTGGGTCGTAATGAGGCCCATATATAACAAAATTATTTGTTTCCTTGCATCATCCTCAAATAAGTTAGAACCAAACAAAACCTAGACCTTTGGAGTCTAACTAAAATCTCTTTCAGAAAACTACAAGGTGCTAAAACAAGAGATACTTTTCAAATCTCCCACTGCCACAGTTGTGAATGGTGTGTGCTTCTCAAAGGCAGAAATCCACTTGCCGGGCTTCAGCAGTAAGATATGGGAGTGCCTTTATTAGGTTGTTTTCATTCATGTAGCCATAATATGTACTGCGTTCTCACTGGGCCGCTGTGCAATAATGGAAACTGCAACCCCACTGTCTTAGCCACTTTCTTCTTCCCCCCTTGCATCCTCTTCAGCACTGCCATGTGACCAAACCTATTTCTTAACCTAGGTCCCCATAAACTCGCAACCTGTGGCGATATTACGGGCAGCTCTTCCTCTTTTTCCATTTTATCCACAGTAACCCACTTCTTGTCCCCTGCTCGCGTCCGTTCATAGTCATCATCAGACTGTTCCGTCTCATAATCCAAACTATCTGGCCACCTTCTCCTTCTCTTTCTCTATGTGCACATCCTTAATCACAGTAATATCAATTCTAAACAAAGTTTCCCGCACTCTCCATTCATCAGTCCGAAGCGGAGCTCGCTATCTCTCCTATCTAACTTTAACGTTGCTATCTCTTCCTCTGCTTTCCTTAATGCTTCTTCCAACTCCTTCTGTGGTTTCATAGGTACCTCTTCTTGTGCTCTAGCTCTAACTGCTGCAGTTGCTACGGCATTAGGGAGATTCTGATACTGGGCCGGTGTGGGTGGTGGGGAAGCAATAGCAGGCAAAGGGACATACGTGGGATTTGTGTATCCAGATGAAGCATATGTGGGGTAACACGGTAATGGAGGGGACTGACATGAGTCTACAGAAGACACTGGGGAAGGGGTACTGGAGCACTCAGGGCGGTGGGCATGGATGAGGTTGGGACACAGGTTATGGGCGACCTTTCTACCATCAAAGTGGGATCAATAGGCACAACTTCCAAATCATCTACCATTTTCCACAATTCTAACACTTCCTTTCTGATTTTTTACTTTTTTATTCTATATTTAGCTGCTAAAATCATATACATGAGAATCAAAATCTCTTTAATATTTTTCCCTATTCTGGCCATGGCTTACACATCCCCTGTTTTGTCTCTGCTAGCTATTCATTATGATATTTGAGAATATTTTCTCAATACAAGGTAAGAGCCTCACACTTAAATTCCAATGGAGTGTCCGGCTCCATCGCGGTGCCGCCCTACCTCCCTTATACAATGTTTTCGCTTCACCACACACTGAACCAGTGGAGCTATATTAGCCTATTACCCCTCTTGCTCTCCCGCCCCACTGTCAATACCCCACCCTTCCCCTCACTCATACCCCTCCCCGTACTCCTCTCACGCACGTCCTCACACCATCCACTAATCTCATTTCACACAACAAAATCAAGCTCCACTTCGGCCTCTCATCATCACAATAAAATAAAGAATGACAATAAAAAACACAATAAAAACTACTTTTCCATTCCACACCTCAGGTATATCAAATGAGATGATCCCAGGTCCACAAGATGCCACTACCACAACTACTTCTTGTTTTAATGCCCTCCTTATACTGGGTGGAGAGATACCAGGCCCACTAAATATACAGAGCCTCTATCTATATTTCGCGCCTTAAAACACTTGTGTATAGGCGCGTTACAAATGCCATATCATATCATATCTGTAATGTTTTCCTCTGTTACACAGCACTGTCTTCTTCCCTTATAATAGGAAGGGTCTTGTTACGCCACAATCCTCTATTTTATAATCAAAACAACCTGCCTCGTGGTCTTCTGCACTTCATGCCCATTCCTCAAACACACTCCCCTTCACTAACCCACTTGTTTTTCTCTGTAGAAAGGTGCACTTACATCTACATGGTGTCTCGAAACCCTCTGTCACAGGGTCCCATCAACAGCCTGCACAATCTGGGGACAGCGCACCTCTCCAAAGAGCAGACATGAATTCTGATAACCCGGCTCCTGTAAACCTGTCCAAGGGGTGTGCAAGAGGACTGGTCACTGCAGGTCGGCACAGCCCTGCCAGATGTGCATCCAGGAATCGTCCATCCTCGCGGGGACATCTAGGATCACGTCAAGATCACCAATTTTGTAGCAAAAACCTCCAAGAACCAGACAGAGAAATAACAACCGTCTTGAGAAGTCGACTCGGTGCAACTATTTGTAAGAAGAAAAATAGTTTTATTTGTATACAAAAAAGAACATGGTGATAGGGTATATTATAAGTCCTCTGTCCCGGAGTTCTCTCCTTTCTTCAAGGAAAACAGCACATTATAACTGCAAAAATCATCTGTGATGCACATGATAGTGTTCATCCCCCACCCTCATAGGCTGCTGCCTGTAATTATAATTTATAATTACAATTGTTCTTTTGTTGCATGCATAATACTAGAGCCCAGTTTCTAAGCACGAGGCCAGGAATCAAGCTTGTGTTGCTATAAGTTGTCTTGCTTCCAAGAAAAAAGGGTTGCCCCCTGAGCTATCTTCCCAGCCATACATACTACTGATTACATATGGTCCCCTAGTTCATTGGCCACATCCTCTTCGACTCCAACTTCTTCAAACGTGAGTTTTGATCACTTCACTTTTGGTTGCTGCTAGGTGATTTCTTAGATTACTGAAGTCACTTCCCTGCCATGAGGCCTAATCACATGATGGGCACCTGTTCATCAACATGAGCTTGATGGATAACTTTGAGGTCAGTCTGGTCCTCGCAAATAAAGCCACTCAGTTCTCATCTCAGACACACAGGCACCCCCATCATGTCTCCCTGTCGCAATCTTATGTGAGTTGGCATCACCCTTTGCTCTCTTTGGTACAAATCATGTGTACATTTGTTTTCTGGGCACCGCTTATCAGCTAACCGTCCCAGGGGCAGACCTGGTTCTCTGGCAGTTCCCACTAAAAAGTATTATTTGTATAGGATTTAGGTGGTCTGCTCTCAGACATCTGGTAGTACAAATGGGATGGCCATTATCTTGGGGGTGCTGGTGTTCTAAATCTTGTCTTGTGTTTTGGCAGGTCAAGACCTCTGTCCTGGCTGCATGGGGTGAGGGTCAAGTAATGAAGCTTGGGGCCTCATTGGTCTGTGTTTTCAACATGGCCTGCAAGGAACCCAGCCTAACTTCAAACATGGTGACACTTTTATATTTCTCGTTAATGAAGCAAGAACTCATATCATATGTAATGTATACACACAGTATATCTACCTAACACTCTATAGGATTGCTTTTACTTTACCTTAAACATATCTAATTTGCTAAACTCAATTTACCCAGTACAACTTATCTATTCCCACAAAGTTCCCCCCATCCTCCTGCACCCACTCACCTTTATTTCATGTGTGTTTTCTGCAGTATGAATCATTTGGGAGAGGCGGGGATCTGAACGTGCATCCCAACAGGTCGCTGGGGAGAGTTTTTGGGGTTGCAGTTGTGACCCCTATCGAAGCCCAAATGACATCCTTAATTGCTAGATAATAGCAGACATTTTTCGAGGGCTGTGTTTGCGTTAGCTTCCTACAGTTGCTCATGCAAATTTGGAAGAGCAGAGCTAGAGCTACCAAAGTGTAAGCCAGTGATATACACTGCTACTCTTGGTTACGCAGAAATGACATTCAGACAAAGACCTATTAGTAGTCTACATTTGATTGGTCAATTTTAACAATAACCTCCATGTTCTGATCAGCTAATCATCAAAGTAATCACGAACAATATCATTCGTGTCCAATCTCTCACAGGTGTGAAAACACAATGCAATAAATGCACATTATTAGTGACCTTTGAAACCCTGCATTATGGATTTGCAGAACGCATCCATAGAAGTCATTACTTCTCCACTTGTGGCTGTGACATGGAGCAGATGAGATATGGCACGGCAGGGCGGTAATTTCACCAAGATTTCAGGGGTAGCAGAAGAGACATTTGATGACTTCAATTGCCCGACAGGAAGTGTTGTTTTATGACTTTTCCCCTTGATTACAACATAGGAAGTTTATCACTGATGTGATGTAAAAAACCTACAATAATCATTAATTCTGAAAATAGTTTCTAATTCAGACAAATGGGTACTGTTGTGACATGCCAACGACAAAACCAGCAGAACCATCATAGGTGAGGGTCACTGTTCCATATGCCAGTAAAGCTATACAGTTATGTACTGCCATCTTGTCCCAGTAAAAGCCCTGCATTACATGCCAATTACACCGTCACATACCAGTTTGGTAGTCATCATATGAAAGGTACAGTCGTACATGCTTTGTTACTAACTTCCCATGTCACACTTCCTTTGCACGTGTAAAGCCTGACCTGCATCTTCTGCCCCTCCTACCTGAAGAAGCTTCAATGTCAGAAGGTTGAGCAGGCATGTGTGTGTCAGCTTTCTCAGCCAGTCATGGTGCTATAAAGCTTACATATGCCAAAGACCTTCTGGGCCTCATTACGAGTCCGGCGGTAACCTGCTGGTTTTTCCTGCTTGGTTACCTGCGGACTCGTATTACCATTCTGCCTCCGTGATTCCCGGAATTCCCGGGGCATTACAACCCCGGTGACCCGGGAATTCCGGAGGCGGAAATCGGTAAATCCCCATTCCTATTGAGTCCCATCTCGTGATGGTGCTTGTGTTTCCACGGGCGGTGTTAAACCCGCCAGGTCAGACCTGGCGGGATTGACACCTCTGCCTGCAGGACTCAGGATCACCCGGTATGGAAACAACGGTGGCGGTGGGTTTACCGCCACCTTTATTTCCATACCGGGTGACTTGTAATAAGGCCCTCTGTCTTTGTACATATACAGTGATCTTGTATATAGTGCTGCATAATGGAGTACTACCACTTCTTAGCATTGTAACAACTGGTGTTGTTGGTAAGCAATTTAATGATATTCAATGTATCGATCCTGAAAAGATGAATGGCTGAGGTTCGATCCTATGGCTGACTTACCTCGTCTACTGATTTGCAAAGCTGAACTGTTTATGGGCACACTGTTGTATATGTAGCCTCCATATTTAAGTTCAAGTATTGGTATGTAATATTTCTTATCCCACGCTCTTATAAATATCTTTATTTTCCTATATAGAACTACTAGTTCCATATTCAGTAGGACAATATGCCAGATGTTTCATATTGTCCATCTGGTGTAAATAGTATATCCCATACTTATGTCTTTCATTACTTGTTGGTATATTATTAATACACACCTGTAGGAGCTGGAATACAACAAAATGTGTTTCCAGGCGCCATGAAGAAGGAAATAATTCAGGGACAAAAGTAGAGATTAATTTGTCAATATCATTACACATATGTTCCTCATTTCGTACACAAACAGTGTATTTCGCTCGGTGTTTGTATTGTGGTATTCTAATCTATGAAAATAAAGATTGACACACGATCATGCTAAAACAGAAACAATGCTTTGGATAGACTTTAGTCCTGGAAATTCAGTCTGCTCCATATTCAACAAGCATAAGAATATGACGTTCCTATAAAATTAAGCAGGGCATGATTTTCGTTCATAGCGTTAATTGCACAGAGGGGGACAGGTCCATTTGCACTGAAGTGCAAAATATCCGCTCTGTGCCATGTTCCCCGTTTCCACCACATAGTGGAAATCTAAAGAGTAAAACAGAGGCAAATGTGCCTTTACTCTTCACTTTTCCGTTTGGGGGAACATTGTAAATGCCTCATGAAATTAATGATTGCAAGAGGCATTAACTGGAGTTTTATGGAATCTTCCTACTTTTTCTAGGGGATTCCATCGAAAGCATTGAATTACTACCAGCTTGAAAATGCATGCTTGGTGGTAAGGCAACGGCATTTGTCAGGATGACTGGGAAAAGGAGGTGGACATGGTTTGACCGCTCCACTACCCAACGCCAACTGACAAATATACCAAAATGTAGCGGGTCAGAATACGTGGCAGTAAACACTTTTATGGCCACATTTTTGTAACGTCCTACCTCTATTGTTAGTTCGTTCAGAGGAACAGTCCTCTTTCACTGCAGTTGATAGTGGGCTGCGCCCCACGTGATGCTGGGGGCGGGGTTACCGCCTCCTAGGCAGTTCGATGACTGATTAAAGTCCCGTTAACACCCCTGCGTGTTCGCTCCTGATTTATTGATTACGCATTGCCCGCCGATTACATTTACACGTATTCTCTGAGCGAGAATACATTGCCGGAGGCTAACAATGGCGACGAGGATGGGATCCATACCTTTGTTCTGAGTTGCCTCTTGGTCGACACTATTCCTCTGTGTCCTGCATGGGCGATGTCTAGTACCTGATCTTGGAGGGTTTCTGGGATGACTATTCTGTTTTCTTTTAATAGTAGACCTTCCGGTGATGTGGATAGTGTGTGGCGGATAAGCTTGAATGTGCGGAAGTGTAGTTCCTCTTCCGTGGATAAGGAAGATGCCCCTTTTGCTCTGATCTGCCATTGATTCGATTTTAGGCACGATTGCACTGTCTGGAGCAGTATGTCTTTCTGGGTTGCTTCCACCAGTTGTGCCGTGGTGATGCATTTGGGTAGCGCGCTGCTGATCAGGTATCTTAGGTATTGGTTTGCTTTGTGTGATTGGCGCTCATCTTGAGCTGGAAGTGGGTAGCGGGATAAGAAGTCTGCAGGATTGTTGTCCTTGCCCGGTCGATGTATTATCTTGAACGAGTACTCTTGTAGCCTCAAACCCCATCTGGCGATTCGTGGTGGCATTCTTGCTGTCGGTTTTCCATAGATGGTGGTGAGAGCTTGGTGGTCCGTGACTATGGTGAATGGTCGACCATACAGAAATAAATGATAATGCTCGCACGCCCACACTACCGCTAAACTCTCCTTCTCAGGTTGGGAGTAAGTGCATTCTGTCTTAGAAAGGCTGCGGCTGGCATAGGCTACAATTCTCTTTGGTGAGTCCGGTGATGCTCCGCGTCTGGATTGTGCTAGGATTGCTCCTAGTCCCACTGGGCTAGCGTCTACTGTGAGTTCCGTGTCAAAATCCGGGTCGTAATAGGCCATGCATGAGGCCATTGCTATTCTTTTCTTGATTTCTTGGAATGCTTCTTCACATGTATCCGACCACTTGAATTCTTCGTGCTTCCCTGTTAGTAGCCGCAGGGGTGTGCTCACTGAGGCGAAGTCTTGTATATATCGGGTGCAGTAGCTCGCCATTCCCAGGAATGAGCGTACCGCTGAGGCTGATGTGGGTGTGGGAGTCTCCACTAGTGCTTGAACTTTTTCTGGGTCTGGTTTTAGACCATCTTTTGAGAAGATGTGTCCAAAAAATTTAAGAGTGGATTTACTGATTTCGCATTTGTCTGGATTGAGTGTGAGGTGGGCATTTTCTAGTGCCATGCAAACTCTCCTCAGTGTGTCATTATGGCTCTCTTGCGTGGTGCCGAAAATTAGAATGTCGTCGGAGTAATTTAGGCAGTTGGGGATATGTTTTATTACTTGATGGATTTCATTTTGGAAAATTTCGGCAGCCGATGATACCCCAAAACTGAGTCTTTTGTATCTGAACAAGCCTAAATGCGTTGAGAAGGTGGTGATATACCTTGAAGTTGGGTGCAACTCGAGCTGGTGGTATCCCTTATTTAAGTCTAACTTGGAGAACACCTTGGATCCATGCAGTAGGTGCATCATGTCGGTCATTCTTGGGGCTAGATGCCGTTCTCGCTCTATGGCTACATTCGGGGCCCTCATGTCTACGCAAATGCGAATGCTGTCTTTGTTGTCTTTTTTCGGCACGGGTACAATGGGAGACACCCAGGGTGTTGGTCCCGATGCTGGCTCTATGATGTCTTGCTGCAATAGTGACTGAATCTCGTCTTCCACGTGTCTTTGTATGTTTAGGGGTATGCCCCTGTAGTGCTGCGCTGTCGGGGTTATTTGAGGGTTAATGTGTAGCTTTACTTGTTTGTCCTTTAATTTTCCCAACCCTTTAAATAGGGAGGGAAACATTTGTTTTATCATGTCCTTGGGGCTGGTCGTATATGCCGACATCAACTGATACATGATTTGAATGAGTCCCATTTGAATTGCAGATTTGAAACTCAAGATGCTGCCACCTGGTACGTCCCCTTTTATGACATATATTTTAATCTTTTGAGTCTTGTCTTTGTATTGACAGTGTGCCATGAACATTCCTTGGCAGTTGAGAGGCTTGTTGGAGCCATATGAATATATTAGCGTGTCTGCTTCCTTCAATGATTTCTTGTCGTTGAGGCGCTCATAAGTCTCATTATTTATGACATTGACTGTTGCCCCCGTGTCGATCAGGAATTCTTTGTTTTGTCCATTTATTTGTAGTAGCAGTGTGGGACTGTATTCCGCAGCAACGCTGTTTCCAATGGCGTGCACGTATCCCCTTTTCCTGTCCCCGCTGGATGATGATGAGTACGAGTTTCGTCTTCTGAGAGGCGAATTTTCTAGGTGTCTGATTTTCTGTCTGGAAGATCTCCTTTGTGAGTCATGTCTGGCGCTAGTATAGCTCGCGTGTTCTCTTCTTTCTTCTCGCCTTCTCCCTTCTCGTGGCGTGTCGCGGGATGAGCTTTGGATATGGTGTCTGGATACTGTGGGTGACTGTCTCCTGCGAGATCTCGGGCTTTCTCTTGTTGAAGGTCGGTCTAGCCTCCTCGTGTTCTTCTGTATTTCTGTCGGCTGGAAGAAATTTACGTTTCTGCACACGGATTGAAAGTGGTTTTCACCTCCGCACTTGTCACAGTTGTGTCCGATGGCGGGACATGGACCGACATGTGGAAATTTGAAACCGCACCTGTAGCATTTCTTTTGTTCCGTAGGGTGTGATGTATTTGATGTTCTGATGGGGCATAACGATGCAGTGGAACAAGACTGTGTGATTTTGATGTTATTGAGTGATTCTGTCTGTTGCGCGAGGGCAGCATCAGCTCGTGCTAGTTGTAGTATCTCTTCTAGTGTCCTGTTCTTTTGCAATAATTTCTTTCTGAATTCCTGAGATGCGCAGCCGGCAATGGTTTGGGACTTTATTGCTTCTTCCGTTGAATATCTGTCAAACTCACAATATTTTGCTCTTTTTCTGAGACGCATTACGAAGTTGTCCATATTCTCACCGCTGTCTTGTGTGGAGGTGTGGAAGATATGTCGTTCGTAATCGACGTTTCGCAATGGTGCGAAGTATGCATTTAAAACATCAATGATACCTTGAAACGTGTCTGTGTTAGATTCAGGCATTTCGAAGACGATGTCCCGTACAACTGGTCCTAGGGAGTGGAGTAGGATTCCTCTGAGTCGGCGCTCCTCCCTTACCCCTGATGCGTCTATGTAGACATGCAGCTCTTTGAGCCATCTGGCCCATCTGGGAGCGAGGCTGCTGGTGTCTGTCATATCAAATGGTGGCACAGCCAGTAGATGAAGTGATTCAGAGCCATGATCCTCTTTGTGAGTTGCTTGGCGCGGTGTGGAGCTGGATGAGGGGCTCAGGGTTCCACTGTCCGGGTTATCATCAGACATGGTTGCTTTCTGATCCCTGTCAGTAACGCCTTGACTGACTGCTAAGAAGCGTGCAGCTTTATAATGAGGCTTAATGTGAAGGAGATTAATGCACTGTGCTTTTATCAGGCGCACGCGCACGTGGTTGGGCCTGCGAGCCTTGCCGTGTGTATCAAAGCGGGCCGCGTGCTTTGTAGGGTACGCACGCGTGGCTGGCCCTTGATGTTAATATTGCGTCAGAATTCCTCGTGCTGGGCCTGACTGCAGTACTTCAAACGCGTGTCGGGATGCACGCGATGTTGCGGCAGGTTTCCACGTGTATTACGCGGCGCGCGTAACACGTGGGTTGGCGAATTGTACCTGCTCTATGGAATGCTGGAGATGAGTCGGGGCTTCTTGTTCCAAGCGGATTCTTGCGCCGCGTGCGTCGTGAAACGGCTCCGGTGCTGCAAGTCGGGCGGCAGGAGTCCTGGAGTCGGCGACTACCAGCTGAGAGGACCTTCAGGCTCCGGCACCGTTTCAGGAATTTTACAATCCACTTCAGAACAAAAACGACACACCACTCAGATTCTCAACAAAGCAGCATGTTATTAGAATGTGCCGTTTCAAGATGTGTAGTTTAAAAAAAAAAATCTGATCGTGTTCTTTTCTCTGAATATGAAACCAAATGTCTCACAGAGCCAAAGTGTTCTAACTGCCAATGACAGTAAATCTTTGAGAAAGTATCATAGGCACTGCCAGGGATAGCATGGAGTTCTCTAGGGTAGCTGCTGCTAACCCTAGCAACCCACAAATGACTACCGTGTTGCAAGGCCCAGGAGTGTGTTGTGTGTCTTAACACACAATTAAACACAGGGAATAGGGCCACAAGAGCATTTCTCTCACTTGTTGCTAGACATAAGGTGACAATGACAAAACTAATGAAATGCATAAATCCATGAATACGTTATAAATATATATATATATATATATATTCAATGAAAAAACGTTGTTAAAGGGACGTTATGGTAAAGTTGCACTAATAAAAACCTATGAAATTCAGTAAAGAAAATGTTGTTCAAAGGACGTTATGGTTACAAGTAAAATTGAAAAAACGCTGAAATTCGCCAGTTATGGTAAGCTAAGCAACCATAACTCGCGCCACAACCGTGCACTGCTAAGACTAACACCCAGGACATCCAAGATGACATCACAAATATCATTAATGGCATCACCTGTCTTCCTCCACCTCATCTTCCTCAACAAATACTGTAACACACAGTCTGATGTCTGCGGTCATTGGTGCGTTTTATTTAAATAAATAAATGAGGGGGGCTATGCCCCATTATCGTCCATTGCAGCCCCTGAACTGGGGGATGAAGGCCATTAGCACCCCTGGTTCCCAAAGCAGGAACCCAGGGTGCTAAAACATACATTTTTCTTCCTATAGCGGGACGCCTGCGGTGTCCCGCTGTAAGAGGAAGTATTATTCTTCCTACAGCGGGACGCCTGTGGCGTCCCACTGTAGAAAGGACAATCCTTTTCCAAGACAGCCAACATGGAAAGAGAAGGCAGGGCTCCATACACAGCCCCTCTTCCCTTGCCATGACAGCCCGCAAAACCCTATGAACATATTACCACAAGCACTGTTTTTCCCTTTCAAACCTATCCTACCTTCGAATATCTTTACCACAGCCGGTCCCAGGTAGACATAGCCACTTTAACACCATTTTTCGCCCCTAGCGGTCATTGCCAGTAGCCAGATTGTCCGTGCAATAACCTTATGCCATGACCCAGACAATCTGGCTACTGCCCACGGCCACAGGCTATACCTCAGTCACCAAAGGTATATGTCTATTTTCTGTACCTACATTATTACACTTGTCAAAAAATAAAACACGGGCACATTTGCAAAACCATGCTTTAATTTCCTTGCTAATGCTCCTCACGAGTTTGCTCGAAATCCGCCCATGTTTTATGTTTTAAAAAGTGTCAAAATGTATATACATACAATAGTCAAATAACTTAGCCCACACTCGACAAAATCCATTCAGTCTTTACACAAACATTGAAGGTTTGGTCTATAATCTTTCTCAAAACCTTTGTCCACATTCGTCAAATAGCAACAAAGTTATAAGCCATCAAAAAATGTTGAGACCCCCCCTCTAATATCACCCCCTCTTGAGAAAATCCCACCAAACCTTAGAAAACCATTTATATCTAGATCCAAAATCGTTTTGCCAAATGTTGTGCAGATTCGCAAATGACACCACATTTATATGCCGTTACAATATTTTGGGACCCCCCGTCTAATTTTGTCCCCTCTTGACAGAATCCCCCAAAAAATTGCAAAACCATTCAGGATTAGTTCTAGAATAAAATTGCAAAATTACATGCAGTTTTCCTTGAGTGGCGCAAAAGTTATAAGCCATCCAAAAACTGCTTTTCCCCAACCCTGTAATGCAGAAATAGGTACAGATGTCCTAGGACATCTGAAGTGTCCACGAACACCACAGGACTGTCCTAGGATATCCAGAGTGTTTGCGGACCTTCGGGGGGTGAAACAACCCGTTTTTTGGCTTCTTATGGCCGTATCCAATTGAATCCTCATCCCACCCACCTCCCCAGAGATTGTTTGTAGAGTTTGACAAGTGAAATGCTGCTTTAAAAAAAAAAAATGTCACTGCGCTGTTCGCGGACCCCAAAAAAGTCAGCGAATCCAAGATGGCGGGCGTTTCAAGAAAACAGACGCATTTCACGTTTTCTCACCATCCAATCAGCGTCCCGGTGTTCGAGGACTACGCAAAAGTCAGCAAATTTTTCTGGCCAATCGGAGGCCAGTCCGCAGACAGTGACCACAAAAGTGATGGGTGGAAGGTTTTGAATGAATCTGTACCACTGGCGTTGCTCTGGGCAACCTTCCACACCACCATTTTTAGCCCATCTGCGCCATTGCAAAAGGGGTCCAGCCATATGCAAATCAGTCTGGTACTGCCACCAATGGTAGCAGCCCAGCCCGAACTGCTAGGCCAGGTCCCCTCTGCACGGAAACACAAGCAACCCCAGGCATGTTTCGGCCTTGTTGGGCCTCCTCAGTTGGTGCAGCTTGGTTCCCTATGGCGGAGCGAGCAAGGGACCCACGTCTGGGCATACCCTCTCTCACATAGTGAGACAAACTGTGACCACAAAAGTGATGGGTGGAAGGTTTTGAATGAATCTGTACCACTGGCGTTGCTCTGGGCAACCTTCCACACCACCGTTTTGTATCCTAAATCAGAGGCCAGTCCGCGGACCGAACAGGGAAGTGAGTCCGCGGAGCGGACATAGATATCACTAATTTTTTTGCTTTACATTTTGGTCATTTAAAAAGAAACTACTGGACGGATGTATACCAAATAAAAAAAGCACACTTTCGGGACCAAGCTGCCACTCCTGCCACAAATTTGGTGTAAATCCGTCCAGCGGCTTGGGCTGTAGGCGTGAGCAAAGTTTTTTCCCATTATGTCTATGGGAAAAAAATACATTTTGGGACCCCCCCCTATAACTTTGCTCCCCCTGGACCAAACCTCACCAAATTCAGAGTGGGCCATATACTTTTTTTGCAAAGTTCGGTGAGGATTCGTCCAGGGGGAGCGAAGTTATAAGCCGCCCAAAAAGTGCTCTTCCTATGGAAACAGCAACTTAACCATAACTACATGGCCACTACTGTGGCCATGTAATATATATTCAGTGAAAAAAAACGTTGCTAAAGGGACATTATAGTTCCAAGTAAAACTGAAAAACCTCTAAAATTCGCCAGTTATGGTAACCAGTGCAACCACCGTGCACTGCTTAGACTAACACCCAGGACATCAAAGATGACATCAAAAAGGTCATTGATGACATCACTGGTGACATCACATGTCTGGCTCCCTCTTTTTTCCTTTACTGACATATCTAGGCCAGTAACAGTCAGAACTAAAAATGCAAAAAGTATTATATTTATAGACTTAAACTTCAAATAAGTTCTTACAGTAATTCACATGGGGTTCACTCACAGCATATGAAACATATACATAGAGGAAAACACAGACTTGGAAGACAGCAATGCTTTCTATGTATGAAAATGATCAGTAAGGTTATGAACACTTTTTTTTTATAGTTGTGCTGTTTTTTGATTACTATACTTTCCCTGCATATGCTCATATTTGTATACATTGTACTCACACTACTTTCCTTAGGGTCTAGAAACATTATGTGATAGTTATACATAGGGAAGTAGTAGCTTCGAAGCACAGCAATCATTTCTGTGCATGAACATAATCAGTTAGGTTATGAAGATTGTCTGGTAATACTGCTGGTTTTTTTGTTTACTTCATTCTGCCTGTACATGCTCATATTTGTATGTGTTGTTGTCTGTTTGTGTTTTGTTTGCAATAATGCAACTATGTAGTAAGTTGGTTTAATTAGGCACTTATTAAATGTTTCACAGTTTGCAAAACTCTAATAAGAAAGCATTTATCATTTTACTTTTCAACATGGCAAGATTATTAATATTGCTCCACCATCATGTATGCTGCACACAATGCCTACATTTCTACATGCGTAGCTTAGTATACTGGAAAGAACTTCATAATAGAATGCTATTTGTATCAATACATTGCTTAATGCACTACGTACCTCATCACATTTATTCCAATGATCCTTGTCACTTTTTTATCAACATTATAATAAGAATCCCTTGTACAAACTTTTCATGAAAAGTAAATCCACATGTGATGTCATCAGTGATGTCATCAATGACATTTGTGATGTCATATTTGATGTCCTGGCTGTTAGTCTTAGCAGTGCACAGTGATGGCGCGAGTTATGGTTGCTTAGGTTACCATAACTGGCTAATTTCAGGGGTTTTCTGGTTTGACTTGGAAACATAACGCCCCTTTAACAAAGTTTGCTTCACTGAATTTCATAGGTTTTTAGTAGTGCAACTTAACCATAACATCCCTTTAACAAAGATTGTTTCACTGACGTTCATATGTTTTTAGTAGCACAACTTAACCATAACGTTCCTGTAACAAACACTTTTTCACTGAAAATAGATATATAGATAATGTAAATTTGATAAATGTTTACTAGGATGCCCTTAGTTTATATAGATATAACATACAACATACAGACCCCCCTACCTGCGCTAGTGGGTCTGATGTCCGGGGACCACGCGCCTGTTCGCGGACGGACTCGGACAACATCATCAACACTATCCAAAAACTCAGGGGGTATCTTACATTGTTATATCATCCAAAAAAACACTAAACATGTTCAAAAAGCAGCACATACATAAATTACATTCAATAATAAATAAGAACTGAAACGTTGTGTTTTAGACAGTAACATTCCAATTACATAGCATATGCAACATAGTGGAATATACCAAAACACAATAAATATGCCTCCAACAGAATTACCTTCACAGAAATTCCACAGCCCAAATCAAAAGGACACCTACCAGCAGTAACAGCAAAACTAAGTAATAAACTAGTGAGTACACTTCATTTATTGTATATATTTATAAACATTCTGTATTAGGAACACTAATACTAAACATTTCTTTTTTATTTTTTTACACAGAAATGTCTAGTACTTTGGAATGGCTGGAAGTACATTGTCCTCGCGATTAAATGATTGAATACAGTGATACTAATGGTAGACACTACACTTCTCTATATAAGCCAATTAATAACCATTACTTTATGCATACTTAACACATTTCTTTTTTAAACAAACCATACAGACATTCAAAATAATATAAGAACAGAGGTGTTAGAAAATCCTCTGCAGCAAATGGAGCTAAAAATGTACCTGTTAATGAAAAATGTGATTGTTTAAAAAAAACGGTGTGGATGACCATATGAGAGAAAACATTAAATATCACTGTCCCACATGTACCTGTACTCCCTCGCCATGTCCACCCAACTAGCCCCAAAAACTCCCCAGCAAGAAAAACGTTACAATGATACTTCACTCCCTTCCTCCCCCACCATCCTTCATGTGCAAACCCCTAATTCCCATGTATTTGTATCTGTTTCTGTGTCCCCCTTTCTTTCTTCATTTTTATATTTTATACAATAATAACATATTAAGTGCATTGTTAGTATATTCCTCTGTGTCTTATTTTTTTAAAAAAGGCAGTTAGGGTGTCCTCAATTAACCAAAGTGGGGGTGTCCTAAGGACACTATACATGTTTGTATTGTTGTCAATCAAAATGGAGGTGTCCTTAGGACACACAAGATGTCCGCCTGTCTGTAATTAACCAAAATGGGGTGTCCTAAGGACACTAAACCTGTTCCAATAGGCCGTAGTCAAAATGGGGGTGTCTGCAGAACACGAAAGACTTCAGAATGTTCATAGCTATGCAAAATAAAGTGTCCTAAGAACAGTCCCCCGTTCGCATTGTCCGTAACCAGAATGAACATGTCCGTAGAAAACATAGCCCGTCCGCCTGTCCGCAAAGTTGTGATACACATTTATTTTGGTCGGGGACCTGAACACTGTCCGTAGAACACCCAGGTGCATGTGTAGCACATCCTTGCCCCTACGAGCATTGTGCCTGTCCGCAACTATCCGCTGCACGTGTGTCACACTTTTAATTACTTCGGGGACTGGAACACTGTCCGTAGAGTACCTGCACACATGTGTAGACCCGACCCTGCGCATTTGGTTTCCAACGAACAGCCGTCCCATTCGCCAATGTGTCCTCAACGTCATCATGTGACCGCACATGCTCTAAGCACATCTCCCACACTATGTCCCTGGAGATCTGCATACGTTTTGGAATTCTTTGAGTAGTGTCTGCAAAGCGTGCCCCAGTACCCCTATAAAAGGCCACACCCCAGATCTGCTCCTTATTCTGTTTTTGGCCTTCTAATACAGAGACTGCTCCTTGTTGCATTGGATTGCTCTGCTGGTTTTACTTCTGTCTCAGCAGCACCCTGATCCCCTCCACCACCAACCCCTCCCTGACGGCCCGCAGAGGGAACCAGGCATCAGGGTACAGAGGAGAGTGATGAAGAGGATGAAGAGGATGAGGTAGTGGAAGTCCCTACTACTAGTTCTCACCGTGAATCTTGGGTGGGGAGGTTATTTACCACTGTTGATGGAGTAACAAAAGCATGTGCACACAAGGTGACCTGCATCCAGTGGAAGATGGTGCTGAGTCATGGGAAACCGGGTTTGTACAGCTATGGTATAACCTCAATGAAGCAACACCTAAAATTGTTCCACAGTGGGGCTATTCGTAAGTTTGTACCTTGCGATAAACATAGTAGGTTATGTTCCCCTACCGCATCCTCCGTTTCCGCTACTGGCACCACAAGACACACTTCTGTGGGGCAGCACATGCCTTCAGCTGCCTCACAGGCCATACATGATGCTGTTGATCCTTAAGTTTCAAAGGTCACAGTATTGTGTATGTACTGCGACACAGTACTCTCCATGGGGGAGAACCTTCAAAGTGCTTTCAAGACTGTGGTCAAGGAGCATGGGAAGAACTGCTACCTACCTGAATAAGGCCCACCCTACATCTTCCTCACTCCACCTGCCCTTTCTTATCCCCAAGGTTGGTGTTCCTTCCTTCCCCTCCTTTCCCTTTCTTTCCTTGTGTGTCGTGTTTAAAAAACCAAAAGAAAATATGAAAAAAAAAAACAAAACGGCTCTTTTCGGATCCGCCTTTCACAGTGCAAAAAGAGAAGAGTCAATGAAATGCACAGGGCCCTGGTCATTTCTAGAAGTCAGCGGATAGTCTGCGGACATCTACAATCCGTGAAGTGCTGCCCTGTCACAACCATTGCACTTTTCTCTGGGAGGAAGTAGTGGCTCTGAAAAGAGCCTTTTTGTGGAGTTTTTTTGTGTTTCGAAAACTTCAAATGGTCAACACCTACTGCAAAATGGATTGCTCTAATTCCAAAAAAGGTTGCAATGCATTTTGTATATTTTGCAGAAAAATCGGATTGCCGGCATAAGAAAGATGTACACTATCTCTGCGAAAAATGTATGTACTACGAAACATAATGAGGTCATACCAATATCTCACAAAAAGGCACACACAGCCTTGTTAACATTTGTCTCTGCACAATACGGGAACAAATTACTCTGGAGTTTGGATACATATCCGTGACTTTCCCAAGTCCTTCTTTCATTGCAAATTTCAAAGAGCGAATGGTTTTTGGGACCAATCAAGCCAGGGCCAAACTACCTTCCTGCTACAAGTCTTTTACAATAAAAGAGTCCCACATCCAAATAGTGACTAGTGTCACAATACTGGGCATGACACTGGAGGCTTCTCTGAGCTCGGATGCTCAAGCCTCCTATGTAAGAAAAAATTGTGCTTACTACTTGAGATTACTAAAATCCATTAGACCTGTACTCAACAAATCTAACTGGGCTACCATTGCCAGAGCGACCATACTCTCTAGACTGGACTATGGCAACACTCTATTATTGATTAAACAATGCCTAACTAAACTCCAGTACATTCAGAATCATGCTGTGCGTATAATCAAGCATAAGAAAAAATCTGATCATATCAGTGAAGCAAGGAAGGAACTACATTGGCTTAAGGTTGAAGACCGTGTAATGTTCAAATCAATGACACTCACACATAAGTGCCTATACGGTAAAGCACCGGCTTACCTCAAGGCTAAGATTGTGGGCTACACTCCAACCCGTTCTCTTAGATCTGAGGCCCATGTTCTCATTTCAACTAACCTCAACAGGAAAGCAAACGATTTGGGCAAAGCCTTTCCAATCCGGGCTGCTCTCCACTGGAACAAGCTGCGGTCGAGCCTGAGAGTGGAATCTAACCTCCTCAGATTCCGAAAGCAACTGAAAACCTTGTTATTTAAATGAACTAAACAACCTCTAGTGGTACCTGTCTCTACTTGTTCTTGACCTGTCAAGTGTCCTGTGCTTTGTTTTGTCCAGTCTGTCCACTTCATGTTTGTAACCATCTTCATGTGATGCCCCGATGCCTGTGGGCTTTCGGCGCCTTACAACCAAGCAAATAAATAAATAAATACATAAATAAATTCCAGACACATGTACTAAACTGTTCCCTCCACAAGGAATAATAATAATGTCTGGGTGACACTGTCACCAAAGTAGCACAAAGAGGTACCAAATCCAGACACTTCATTCCACGCACTCCATGCCACTGCAATTCCACATGAGGGAATCCAAGATGTACAGCCACTCTGCAGCGATCTGCTTGCACCACCAACCAATTTATCCACAAATCTCCCAAAATCCAGACAATCTGCTTTCTGAAACACACAGCCATAGCTATCTCCTCTCTTCTCAGGAAAAATACTTTCTGACAAACTCTCTGCTCACACATCACACCCAGTAAAGCCTACTGACCAATCCTACGTCTCATTTGCATCCCTCTCAACCTCGAAATCCCTGTATGTAATACGTGCTGTCCGCGGAAAACCACGCTGTCTGCGGACAAATCGAAAAATCTGAGGGTAGGGAATGAAAATTTAAATAGTTTGCCCCACTTCCCCTTTGAGGTTTGCTCTGAAAAGAGCTTTTATTGTGCAATATTTTCATGCTTCTTGTTAGGCTTTTTTCAGATTTTATCTGATACATGACTTCACAACAACTTCCCGAATTGAGGTCTGCATATTGCCAAGAATTATTGCATGATAAAATCTGTGAAAGTCATTCCATTACAAGGAAAAACAAGAAAAAAATTACAACATCTTCCAAAACGTTCTCATTTTGGAAAGATGACATGCCCACAGAATACATAAAACAAGACATTCCTTTATTAACAAGACATCTTGCTATGTCTTGTTGAGGATTAAATACATGACAATGCATCCATGCAGTCCTAGGTGGTATATGTGAAAAAATTATCTTAGCAGATGGAAACAGGTGCATCATTTCCTTTAGCAACTGCTTCAGTGCTCCCAGCAAACTTGTTGCACTCAGATAGCCCAAATACATTGCTCCACAATTTAGAACCAGAATATCAGGAGTGTTAAAATAAGTCATATTTCTACAAGGTGTATAAAAAGCTTGCAAATTTTCCCCTGGCACATCACACCAGGTAGCCTCCACTCCCTGCATTCCAACATTGTCTGAAATGCCACACATGTTTGCATACCATTGCAGATTAGTAATATAATGATCTCCCACTATCCACACTCTAACTGTGTCCATCTCACCAACCACAGCCATCTTCACAGCATACAGCAATGAAAAAATGAAAAAAATGAATACCCCCTCTCCCTATGAATGACACCCTCAGCACCTGATTAGCTAATTCCCCTAATCCTATTTCCATGCCAGATATGCAGAGAAGCCCGGGATGTGGCATGTCCTGTCTGCGAACAGCTGTGCTGTCCACGGAACGCTTAACACTGGGGCAGCCCTTCTACGCTTTCCACTTCACTCGCTGCACCATTCCCTCATTGGCTACTGTTAAGCAGTCACACAACCATCCACCAATCACATCCAAGAACTCTACATCTAACTCAATCATCACAGTTCAGCACTTTAGATGTACTGTTGATCACTCTGAGTACAATTGTGCTATGATTGCAAAGCACCTGCAGCAACAACTACTATAAAACTCTCCAATAATTCTGCTTGCAGATTCATGCACATCCACATACATAAACACAAATTACAGTTATGAATATTTTCTGCGCAGTACATGTACAGCTCTTGTATAAATGCATATAAACAGGGTAACTTACACTTACCCTGTATAACCTGTAAAAAAACTTACTGTCATTTCTCCCATCTGCTATGATCAAGTGTAACTTGCAAAACGGTCTGCTCTCCAAATTTTGGTTTACCCATATTACTAACTGTATTGTGCAAACTGTTATTCTCTTCATTCATTCTGTCATTTGTGTAACCACTGCCACCTATTTATCCACATTTCAACCATAATAGCATTTAATGCATTTTAGTGCATAGGATGTACATACAATTTCCTTTAAATACATTCTGGATATTTTACATACAATCTATCATTTTAACTTCCTTTAGAAATGATTATAATAGTAATCAGACACAACACACACAGCTATCTAACAAAGTGTCATTTCATGTTAAAAGATGGGAGAAATAACAGTATAATTATGGAAAAAGACTTTCTACTGTGTTATAAAATGACACGCAGCCACGATGAGTACATGCATCTTTATTTATGCACAACGATAGCCAATGCCATTTGAAAGGCTCCCAGCTGAAACAACACCTCTGCCTCTCCAACTGTTCTTCCAATCTACGCAGCTCTCTCATTCCAGCTGGTTGCCCATTCCGTTCTAGATTTCAAAACAACATTCAACTATGCACAGGTGCAGTCATATCTATCATATCATCTACAACTATGTACAGTGTTGTAAAGCAGCACATACATCTCCCCCCTTCCCTTCAGTCTGCAACATAAGCATCATGTCCTTCCTTGCAACCCTTACTTTATTTCAGACTCTCCCATCTTCAAGCACCACAGAATCACCCAGTACTTAGTAATCACCTACTGAGTAATAAACTGGTGACCCCATCAAATCCTTCGGATTTATTTACCCTAAGCATCCCACATAACACAATCAAAATGTTTGGTAGCATTGTAGAGTTATGCTGCAGTGGTTGTGGCCAGGGCTTAGAGTCTTGGGTGGATGGCCTACGGCATACGGCCTTCGCCATGCACCCAAGACTCTAGACCCTGGCCACAACCACTGCAGCATAACACACCCATAGAAACAAACAACTACCAAATGACCACAACTCAAAAACATAATGCATCCACCTCAAAACTATGCACTTCAATTAACATTCTAAAAAATAATTTACTAAACTAAAATAGCCAGTAGGGCGCGCAGTGTTTAGTATGTCCGCTGAAAACCGCGGTGACTGCGGACACAGCTAACACATCACGGCCTTCTCCCACCTAAACAAATACAGCATTTGACCCATCTCTTACTCCCCCACCCTCTCCAAGCACTCATACACACCAACACACTCCCCAAAATTGGATTTATGCTCACTTCCAGCACATGTCCGCGCATCCATTATGGAGGGCGCATCGAAACAATTTGATGCACCTTACTCGTCATCCCAGCTAATCCAAGAACACGATGCGTGTCCGCAGACACGGCACAAGCCGATTATCCAATCGGCGTCCTGTCCATGGAGCGAACAGGGAAGTGTGTACACGGAGTGGACATAGATATCACTATTTTTTTGCCTTAGGTTTTGGTCATTTAAATAAAAACTACTGGATGCATTTACACCAAATTAATAAAAGCACACTTTCGGGACCAAGCCCCTCCTTCTGCCGCAGATTTGGTGAAAGTTGGTCCAGCGGCTTTGGGCAGTAGACACAACAGAAATTTTTTCCCCATTACGTCTGTGGGAGAAAATGAAATTTTGGGTCCCCCCTATAACTTTACCCCTTCACCAAACCTCACCAAACTTCCCAAAGTGGGTTTAGCAACTTAACCATAACTACATGGCCGCTACCACAGGCCATGTAATTATATATATATATATATATATACATATATATATATATATTCAGTAAAAAAACTTTATTAAAGGGACGTTATGGTTAAGTTGCGCTACTAAAAACCTATGAAATTCAGTGCAGAAACTTTGTTAAAGGGACGTTATGGTTCAAAGTTAAACTGAAAAACCCCTGAAATTCGTCAGTTATGGTAAGATAAGCAACCATAACTCGTGCCGCCACCGTGCACTGCTAACACTAACACCCAGGACATCAAAGATGACATCACAAATGTCATTGATGACATCACTGATGACATCACGTGGCTGGCTCTCCCTTTTTTTCCTTTCCTGACATATCTAGGCCACATGATTTTCTTCAGTAACAGTCAGGAACTAAAAATTGTAAATTACTATATTCGTAGACTTATCCTTCAAGTATGTTCTTAGAATAATTCCCTTATGGTCCAGTCATATCATATGAAACATATACATAGGAGAAGTCACAACCTTGAAAGACAGCAATCCTTTTTGTGCATTAAAATTATCAGTAGATTTATCAGCACTTTCTGATACTTTTGATGTTTTTTTATTACTGTACTTTCTCTGTATGTGCTCATATTTTTACATGTTGTACTCACACTATTTTCCTTAGGGTCCAGACACATCATGTGATATATATAGATAGGGTAAGTAACAGCTTTGAAACAGAGCAATCATTTCTCTGCATAAAGGTAATCAGTTAGGTTATGAACACTTTCTGCTACTATTGCTGTTTCTTTTTCCTACTTCAATTCCCTTGTATATATTCATATTTCAGCTTTGGGACCACTACCATGAAGCGACACCTGCGCTCATTCCACACTGGGGCCATTCGCAAGGTTGTACCTTGCGAGAAGCGTAGTAGGTTGATTGCCTCTACTTCATCCTCCGTTCCTGATCCTGTCACCACAAGGAACACCTCTGTGGGACAGCGTCTTTCTCAAGCTGCCTCACAGGCCATACAGAATTCTGATGACCCTTACCTTTCGAGGGTCACAGTTGTATGTGTGTACTGTGACACAGTACTCTGCAGGGGGGAGCGACTTCGGAGTGCTTTTGAGACAATCGTCTCAGAGCACCAGAAGACCTGCTCACTACCCAAATAAAACCCACTCTACATCTTCCTCTCTCAGCTTGCCCTTTCTTATCCCTTTGGTTGGTGTCCCCCTCCCTTTATCTAAATGAGTATCAATTAACCTTGATGCACTCTAAATATATGGTTACTGAGGCATCACAATTAGAGACATTGTTCAACAAGGGTTTCTATATGTATATATTGTGAGGTTTAATGTTCAGCGAAGAATGAATGTTACAAGTATTCAAGAACTGTTTACATGTTGACCTGTACATTTGAGGTTAGTAGAGTACCTCATAGTAGAGATACAATTTTCTACTTGATGATGAATACCAAGCACTGTCTATGAAGCACTTGTCACTTTAGTTAGTTTTCTATGTTAGTTTTTATGTGTTTTTATATGATTACTATTTATATTAAAATTTGCTTTTGAAACAGAATTACTGATGAAGTCAGATTTAATTCTCCTAAGACTTCTGTTTTTTAGGTTTGCACTTCCCCCACAGATGTGAGTATCCCACCAATATCCAGTGAATTATGTGTCTATAACCTAACTAGCGAGGTGGCCTCTCTTTTGCTGAAAACCCCTCCCTTTACCCTCCTTTCCCTCCTCTCCTAGTGTGTTGTGTATAAAAAAGAACAAAAAAAATACAAAATAAGAAAAATCAAAAAGAAAATAAGGCTGTTTTCAGAGCTGCCTTTCACAGTTAAACAATAGAAGTGAAGATACATAAAGCATAGCCATTTCCATTTCGTGAAAGTCCGCGGACGGTCCGCGAACAGAAAAACAATTGCATTGCTGCCCTATTGAAACCAATGCATTTTTCTCTAACAGGAAATGGTGGCTCTGAAAAGAGCCTTTGGGAGGTGTTTGAATGTAAAACATTTTAACTACGTAAGACGTACTTCAAAACGAATGCTGTATTTCTAAAAAAGATCGGAATGCATTTTGTACATTTCTCAGAAAAATCTGATTGCCAGCATAAGTAAGATGGACTCCATCTTTGCGAAAAATGTATGTACTACGAAACAAAATATTTTCATTGTTAAAAGAGGACATGCCAAAATCTCTTAGGAAGGCACAAACAGCCTTATTAACATTACGCCTTGCTTTCTCCATTTGTGGACCACATGAGAAAGAACGAAGCCACACTTGTCTCTGCGCAATCCGTGAAAAAATTATTTTTGAGTTGTCCATTATCTTCTGAAGTCCTTCTTTCATTGCAAATTGCAAAGAAATTCCAGACACATGTCCTAAACTGTTCTCTCCACAATGAATTACAATTATGTCTGGATGTTCCTCTATATTCAAAGTTGCACAGAGAGGTAGCAAGTCCAACCACTTCATTCCACGCACTCCATGCCAGTGCACTTCCACATGTTGGAATCCAAGATCTATAGATACTCCACAGCTTTCTGCATGCACCTTCAACCAATGAATCCACAAGTCTCCCAAAATCCATACAATCTGTGTTCAGCCATAGCTATCTGTTCTTCTCTCAGCAAAAACAATATCTGAGAAAACCTCTCCTAGCACAACACACTCACTAAACTTTACTGACCAATCCCTTGCTTCATCCAATCTCATTTCCATACCTCCCCTCCCCAAATTCCCCGGATGTAATACGCAGTGTCCTAGAACTACCGCCATGTCCGCGAACTTATCGTAACATGTACAGCCCTTCTACCATTTCGATTTCACTCTCTGTGCCATTCCCTCATTGGATGTAGCTAAGCAATCACATGACCATCCACCAATCAAATCCAATAACTCTACATGTAACTGCATCATCATAGAGCAGCACTACAAATGTACGGTGTATCTCTCGGAGTGCAAGTCTCATACCATTGACAACCACGATCTATGAGAAATACTATACAAATCTCCAATATTTCTACTTGCAGCTTGGTCCATATCCATTTACATGAACAGAAAGTACAGGTATGCATATTTTCTACACAGTACATGAACACATTTTCTAACCGACTTTTACCTTCTATAATCTGAAAAATGAATGGACGATCATTGTTTCATTGTCCTAAAATGACCTGTCACTTACAAACCTTTATATCGTTTAATTTCTTCATGCAGACACACACATGCCAATACTATTAAACTAACATTTTTTAAATAAAATATATACACGACATATAATCACACAAAATAACATACACACTCTATGATCAAATCTCAAACAATAATATTTATACAAACACATAATTGGTTTTAATTTTTTTCGTTTATATAAGTACTTACATACATTTATATAGGACAAGCAGACTATGACATTCACTCACTGTTACGTGCAAAAGCAGGCTATTACACATAGCTCTCAACTCACACGCTTTTGGCGGGTGTCACCCGCCTTGTAAAGGACTGACTCACCCGCCAAGCCTCCTGCACGCCCATTCATTCCAATGGGCGTCTCACCCGCCAAAAACAAAATCAGGTGATTTCACCCACCTTTGCGACACACATGGTTGAGAGCTATGATGACAATGACTCACTATTACGTGGAAAAGCTTAGTTACAAGAATAGTGGTATACGTTGGTAGATTGTGAATTCCACAAACCATAGTAAAGATATTTTCTTTCCTACTCTTAGTCATAATATAGTTTTAATGGTTTTCAGGAAGGCACTGAGCATGTCAATTTAAAATAAATCTATGTCTAAAATGAAAACAGTGCTTTATAGCAACCAAATTACTAATTTCTTTCTTTTACAATTGCAGTGAAGCCCATTCTCCTAAATAGAAGCAGCCAACTACTCATTTTTGAAAAGAAAAAGTAAGTAGATTGTTACCCTAATATTTGATTTATAACTCACACGCACTGTACGGTGCATTCATGGTATTTCTGTGCCTAAAAATAGAGATTCTGCACCATTTTGACCAAAAATCCCCCCGTCTTCAACAGTGATCTCCTGTCACAATGGCCCTCAAATTCCTATTCTTCGGCACACAAATTACCCAACTCAGCCGCTAGAATGTAGATGTTGTAGAACAAACAACTGTTTTAATTGTATAGCTTTACCTATATTATTTATTCTTCTCCACACCACCGGCTTACTTTTTTCTGTCATCTGAACCCCAGTTTAGTAACACATTAATTGAAGAATACCCATCCCTAGTAGTTCAACTTCCCAATTCACAATCACACACCATTACATACATCTTTATCATCTTACTCAAACAATCATGCACACAACACACATGCATTGCAGAAAACCCCAACCCATACCTTCTGTATTTTTTTCAACAGACGCTTAAGAATGCCCACCAAAAAGCAACTCCATAGAAAGGGACGCAGAAGTAGAGCAAATGAAAAGAAAAGTCTCCAACATAAACACCCATCTATAGCAGAATTTGTAAAAAACGTTGAAACACAACAGCTAATACAGTCATGTTGTGAAACAGAAGAAGTTTCTAGTGCAAAAACTTTGCCTCCTCTATCACAAAGTAAAACAACCCAAAAAACTATTAACAGAAAATCAACTATCACTACAAATAAAACGTCTTCTATAAATCTTGATATAGTACAAAGTAAGCATACCAAGAAAAGTATATTAGCCAAAATGTTCCGTCACAAAGTCCTTCAGAATCTGATAAAAACAGGAGAGAAACCAGGTTCAACACTTCAAACCTATCGTAGGAAAGTAATCTTACAAGCGTTGATAGACAGTGCAATTCTTCTCAAAAGAAACATATTTATTTTTGTGTGAAACAGAATTAAACCACTAACAAAACTAATAACTAAATTTCAAAAAAGACTTCTCAATAAACGAAATGTGAACAGAAATAACTTCTTAAATATCTGTGGAGGTGAATGGAGTCACACTACAAGCACAGAACCATACTTTAATGAAGAAGCGTGCAAACAAAAGCAAACAAATACAATTGCCATACAAAGCAGTGGTCGAGGTTATGAAAAAGTTAATAATACCATAAGGGAACAAGAAGTACTCCTTACAAAAATATGCCCTGAAAACTTAGATTTACCCCTCCATTCGACTGAATCAGAACATCTAATTTACACATGGCCATGTACGTCAATGTGTAACATTCCCAAAAAAAATGTTCAAATCTTTACGCCTATTCCTCAATCAATATGTGAAAAGCAAAGACAAAATCAAAATTAAAATACTGCAAAGTATGGATGTTTGTCCAGTACGCAAGCACACAGGACTGCAAGGACATTCTTTGGCCTGCATATCAGGAGCTACTTGCAAAACAACCTTCCATGATATCAAAAGGATATCAACACATCATGCAAGTATAAGAAATCTAGTTTATAAACTCTATTATGCAAAAAGTCCTGCTTTAGCACTAGCCAATTTAAATAACATTCTTCTACATGGTACACCAAAAGACCTACTAGAAGAAATCAAGTATATACAGAAAAAATATTTTGGAAATGAAACCCACTTACAAGATGAATTAGCTGTCAACCAACTTCGTAACAAATCTGCACATGGCAACCTTTCACTACACACATACAAAAAAAGAAATACTAACATTTCAAAGCACTTCAGCTGAAGTACCAAACCACGTGTGTGTATGTTGCCGCAGAACATGTTATAAAAGTAACACAAAAACTATAGACCTTTCATACAAAATAGAAGACAATGAAGATTCTAAATGGTTTGAATTAGCTCTCTTCCTTATAGCAGAAAACAAATACGAAATAACTGACCCCATAATACTTTGCAGTTACTGCACTACCAAACTTTACAACAACCAAACTCCTTCACGTGCTATCTCAAATAACTTGGAATTACATCCACTACCAAAACTCCTTCAACAACTTAATTTATATGAGAGCATCATAATTGAAACAGTTCATCCATTTCAAGCAATAATACGCCTTCAACCAAAAACTGCAAAATTACCTCCCTCTGAATTAGTGAAAGGTATTCATGGAAAAGTAGTGTATTTACCATTAGATCTAAAAGAAAATGTGCACACTCTAGGAGTGCAACGTCCAATGCAACAATCTTTAATTATCTTGGTAAATGGAGTACCTACAAAAGACAACAAAATTTGGCAACAACTGGTAGATTTACATAAAATTAGAGAAGCCCTGCAATATCTCAAAGAGAATAATGATTATTACAAAGAAATTAATATCGAAGAAAACTTGAAAAATACAACTGAAATAATTCAAGAGACACAAGAAACTGGTCAATTTGAGCTCCTAGATCCTGCTACAATAGCAAACACTTTAGACCTTTATACAATTCACCCATTGCACTCTAATGACACCATAGAAGATGCACTGGAAACGTACCAAATGCGTCAAACAAAAGGATCACCAATCAGCATATGGGAAAAAAGTATAGAAGCACATGCTTTTCCTCTACTCTTTCCTACTGGAAAAGGAGGAAGATACGATGATAGACCTGTTCAAATATCAGCATCAGGATATCGCTCATTACGAATGTATTCTGAAGATCCCAGATTTCGCCAAAATGTGGAATACATATTCCACCTACTCTTTGAAAGTGAACTAGCAACTTTATGTTACGGAGTTGCACACATATTAAAATCAGGGTCACACTTTCAAAATATGACAGCCACACAATTATTACAAAAAGTTCAACAAAAAGATGAGGTTTTACAGGCAAATCTTACAAATCTATTAGCAAATATGCGAGGTACTAAAGAGTACTGGTTTCGACGCCATGGAGATGTACGTTGTATGATCAGAAACCTTGGCCCACCCACTTGGTTTGTTACATTAAGTTGTGCAGAATATGCATGGGAAGGTTTACATGCTTTCCTACGCATATCAAACGAAAACAAAACAAACATAGATATACTAACACCTGGAGAACTTTGTTCTCAGGATCCTGTTAATGTTTCTAGATATTTTCACCATCACTTCATTGCTATGCTACATTTTATTTGTAATAAAACTGTTCCTCCCCTTGGAGAAGTGCAACACTTCTTTTGGAGAAAAAAAAACAAAGCCAGAGGAGCGCCACATGTCCACATGCTTTTAAGGATTAAAGATGCTCCTAAATTTGGTCAAGACAGTGATGCCACTGTTTTACAGTTTATTGAAAAATATGTCACTTGTGAAATTCCGTCAGAATCCACAAATAGTGATCTTCATGCAAAAATCTCACAATTCCAAAGACACAAATGTGGCAAATATTGTCGTTGCAAATACAAAAACAATGGGAAATACTACACCAAATGTCGATTTGGTTTCCCTAGACCAGTTACAAATACAGGTCAAGTGAACAACCTCATGTCTTCAGTTAGACATAGGGCCTCATTACACGGAAGGCGGTGGTCCAGGGTGCTATTAACACCCTGGACCATGCCGGTAAATTACCGGCACCGCCTTGGCGGAAAGGGGATTTACCGCCCCATTCCAAGGTTGGTGGGGCGGTAAATCCCCCTTCCGCCATTGCCCTTCCCCATTCCCATTTCTGCCCCATAGGGCTCTATGGGAATGGGGAAGGCGCTAATTACGGCACCGCAATTTTGCGGTGCCATAATTAGCTCTGAGGTCCCTTAGCGGGTTGGTTTTTAACGCCTGCAAAAAGCAGGCGTTAAAACACCAACCCGCTAAGGGACCTCGTAGTAAGGCGGTAATGGTTTGTTTGTTTGTTTGTTTTATTCACTTATAATGCGCACCAAACCCGAAGGTAGCCGGGCGCAGCAGTACAGAAAATGCGAAGCTTAGGTTGCAGGGTGGGGTCATGGGATACATACACTGTATAAATACAAAATACAAATTATAGAATGCAAAATATCACAGGAAGGCAGCAGTTGCGGTTTACATGCCGAATAGATACAAAATATGATCAAGAGAGTCTATGTACAAGAGAGTGGGACCATAAGATCATGATGAAATGTATGTTCTAGGGTGGGGTGAAGGATAAGTGGGCGCCAATAGGCTATTCATTGGCAGTCCTTAGCAGATTGATGTAGTTAATTCTGAATTTAGGGAAGGGCTGTGCCTCGCGTAGAGGATTAGGCAATGATTTCCATAATTGAGCTGCTTGCACCGGGAAGCTACTACCCCCCGCCTTGGATAACCTGAATCTAGGAATGATGAGGCTGTTGGCATTTGCAGTTCTGACAGGGCGCGAGTGATTTCTTTTTGTGAGTTTATTGCGGAGATAGCTTGGTGCTGCATTGTTCAGGGCTTTATGAACCAGGGATGCTACTTTGAGGTGGATTTTGTTTTGGGAGGATAACCAGTTGTTTTGACGCCTGATGTTTGAAATATGTGATCTTTTGGGTACACCAAGGGCGGCTCGTAGGGCATTGTTTTGAAGAATTTGAAGTCGGTGGGTAATGGATTTGTTTGCTCCGATGTAGAGGGCATTACAATAATCAAGCCTCGAAAGGATTAATGCTCTCGCTAGGATAAGGCAGTTGTTATCGGAGAGAAAATGCTTGCCTGCTCTAATGAGCTTGCATGTGTAGGCGGTGGCAGATGCCAATGACTTCACCTGCTTGTCAAAAGAGAGGGTGGCATCCAGATAGAAGCCAAGTGTCTTCACATCTTTGGAAACCTTGATAATGTTCCCGTCAATTTCAAATGAGGTATAGTCCTGACTGAGTTTCTTCATGTTAGGATGTGTCCCTAGGATGAGCAACTCTGTTTTGTCAATGTTCAGGCATAGACCGTGGGTTGCCATCCATGCCTGGACGATGATATACACCCTATTCACCAAGGCCAAATCCTTGTTGTAGTCCCCGGAAAGTGGGAGGAGGATCTGGGTATCATCTGCATAGTTGGTGTAGGTGATACCAAGATGGTCCAGATCATCAAAAAGGGGCTTAGTGAATATGTTGTAGAGAGTCGGGGAGACGCATGAGCCCTGAGGGACTCCACATCGGATGGGGATTGGGTCCGCCGCTGCCGAAGGGGAGAACACCCTCATGGTCCTATCACTGAGGAAGGATTCAATCCAAGATATGGCCTCCTTGGAAAAATGTGCGGCAGAGTCTAAATGGCTGCAAAGTACTCCATGGTCTACAAGGTCGAATGCCGCCGAGAGGTCCAGCAACAAGAGGAGAGCCATTTTACCTTTATCTCTTATTTCATCTATTTGTGCCTTTAGGTCGATCAGGGCAGTCTCTGTACCATGTTGTGGACGGAATCCTGATTGGCGCTCTCCTAAGAGTTTATGTTGTTCCAGGAAGCTTTGGATTTGATTGTAGGCGATCTTATCCAGGATTTTGAGCAGGACTGTTGTAATGGGGCGGTAGTTTGTGGGTATAAGAGGGTCTAGCGTTTGCTTTTTAAGCAGTGGTAGTACCCAGGATTGTTTTAAATTGGTGGGTACCGTGCCGGACGTGAATGAAGAGTTGACAAGTTTGGCAATAAACGGGGAGAGATCTCTAGCTGCGTCTTTTATAAGCTGGGCAGGGCAAGAATCACCCTGGCAGTTAGACGGCTTAAGAGAGAGGATGACTTTCTCCACCTCGAGAATCGATGTTTTAGAAAACATGAACCGTGTGGCTGTGTCCTGGGTCTTTGGGGTAGGGTCTGTAGTGAGGTTGTTAGGCTTGGAATGATGAGTAAGGGAAGCTTTCTTTTTGGTTATTTTCGTTTGGAGTAGAGAGATTTTATTGGATAAAGCTAGCTGAATGTTGGAGCACCAAGTTTTGTCTTTGGTGCATGTATCCGGGATGGGGATGGGTGACTCTAGTTCTTTGAGGATGGTGAATAGTTCCCTCATGCTTGAATTGGCGTTGGAGATCCGCTTATTAAAGGAGTTCTGTTTGGCCAGATGGATTTCTTTTTTATATTGGGAGGAGATTTCTGTTAGTTTCATTTTATGGTCTACTGAAGGGGTGAGCCTCCATGCTGTTTCGCAGCTCCTCTTAAGTAGTCGCAAATCCTTTAGTTCGGGGGTAAACCATTTATTTAGGTGAGATTTGGGTTTACTTTTTCTGAGTTTCAAGGGTGCGATGTTGTCGAGGGTAGTTAGCATGATTTTGTTGTACTCGTTGACTAGTGTTTCTGGGTCTAGATGATCTGCTAATCCGTTAAGTGTAGGTAGAATGGCCGGGATCACTTTGTCTCTGGTGATGCTCTTTTTGTTTCTTGTTGGGCAAGGCGGGGCCATGATGGAGACTGGTGGAGGTGGTCTGGAGGTAGATAGTTCAAATGACAGGAAGAAGTGGTCTGTCCAAGGTTGAGGGATAATAGCTTTGATATTGGCAGTGCAATTATAGTCTACTAGCCAATCAAGGATTCTTCCCTTATTATGTGTAGGTTCAAGAGTTTTTTGCGTCATGCCCAGATTTGAGAGGGCATTGGCAATGATGGTGGCATTTTTATCTGAAGGGTCATTGAAGCCCAGATTGAAGTCCCCTAGGACAAGTAGTTGTGAAGAGGTTTTAAGGTTGTTGGAGAGTGAATTATGGAGATCCTCCTCGAAGGTCCCTAAGGGACCGGGTGGTCTGTAGATGAGGTGGATCGTCAAAGTTTGGGAGCTAGCTAGTGGAAGTTTGATAGTAAGTGATTCACATGAGTCAGTTGCTATTGTAGGTGAGGTTCTCATATCTAAGCTAGTCTTTGCGATGATGGCAATGCCACCGCCGCGCGTGTTGGTTCTATCTTGCCTGAATATCGTAAAGTCTTCTGGGATGGCTAAGGAGAGTAGGGGTCCTGCTGCGTTGTGCAGCCAGGATTCGGTGATAGCGATGAAGTCCAGATTGTCGAGCACTATCAGATCACAGATATCTGTGGCATGTGCTATCAGGGATCTTGCATTTATTAGTCCTCCTTTGAGTAGGTGGTTTGACGGATGAGGTGGTACAGTTTTGGTCTGGGTAGTGGGAGGAAGTCTCCTGTTTTTTAGGGGGACGTTGGTGTTGGGCTTCTGGGTATTGGATCTTTTGTTGTTAGGAGGTAGGGTTCTAGTCAGAGGCTCATAAAGTTTTGAGAGTCTAGCTCTGAGCCTAGAGTTTCGACAGAGTAGACTACATGGGTTGCTGGGAAACTCGGATAGGGGATTCAGATCCGGGTGTTCCATACTGGTGTCAGTAGAGAGGGTGGTCATGGTGGAATTTAGAGGTCTTGTGAGCATAGTAGGGGGGCTACTGTCCTCTCTATGGTGGAAGATAATTGCAGATAGGTACAATAGCAGGCTGCAAAGTGTGATACTCATGATGTGGAACTGGATACACCGGGCACGGTGGGCATAGATCAGCATAGGCAATGACTAAGTTGCACAAGGCACAGTGGGCATAGATTAGCATAGAGAAAGAAAGGGTTTGCTCTCAAACTGCGCACACACATAGAATAATAAGCAATTGCAAATTAAATGAGTGGTTTTAATCAGAATTGGTGCAGCCTGACACGTGTTTCGAGCTTCCCGCTCTTCTACTGAGGCTGCTTGTGCAAAATTATAAAACATTGATGTACAACGAAAACATTTGTTAAGCATGATTCAATAGCAAAACAAACCAGTCCCCAGACCCAGGGCAAGGAGGCAGTTAGGGTTTGCCAAACCAACACATTGAGTATATGGTTTAAAGTAACAGACAGTTGCAACGAATGCACATATCAAATCAACCCAATTCAAAGAAAGAAAATGAAAACACAAAAAGTGCGTAATTCGGTGGAAAAAACATAACACATTATAAAACAATGAAAAGAGGGAGGAGAGAGAAAAAAGACAAAAGAACAACAAAATTATTCAGTGAGAGAAGATGCTCATGGTAATCAGCCAGAAATACATGTATAAGGCCACTGACTGTTAAAATTGTACCTTAATCTTGGCTAGTGTGTATTTTGAATACTAGAGAAAAATGCAAAATTAAAAAATGTTTTATCAAGTGGCAACTTAATGAATCGAATACATACTTGGCCCCCTGGTTTTTACAAGTGTGGGGGCTGCTCCACGTGTTCACATGCACTGGAGACTACCTCCATCGACTTCGGACACTTAGGTACACATAAGATTTTGTCTTTTATTAATTGTAATTCGAAATTCTGCATTTACTGTATTAAATGTGTCTGCGGCCTATTCTATATTGGCAGTACAATACGCCCGCTGAAAATTCGTATCAGGGAACATCTGTACTCAATTACTCAATCTGACTCCAAATATCCCCTAGCTTTGCATTGGCAAAGATCCCATCAAATGGATAACAAGACAATGATCAAATTTGCTGGGATGATGAAGGTGTCACTTCCACAACGTGGAGGCAACCAGATACTTAAACTTAGACAATTGGAAGCCCAATTGATTTGTCAATACCGTACTGTAGAGTTTGGCCTGAACACAGACCATGAACTATCTGTCTTTTTGTGATTACATGTTGTTTAAAAGTTATGGTACACGTGTGTTTTTTAAGGTCTTCGCACATGTCATGCCAATAGGTACCGATTATTTGTATGGATGTCAATGGTAATCAGCCGCTATCTACATGTCATTACTCAACTATCATGCTATCTACCCGGGTGCAGCGCCCCCCCCTTTTTTTTTATTTTTTTTAATGAATACACTTGCTAGCATGGGCGCAACCGTTTTAACACAATCCTTGCATATCCAGTCAGGTCGAGGCGCACTTCCTTTATTTAGCATCTTTTTCAGCACATGCAACACTCTTTATTATAGATGCAGGCACAGGTGTTTTAAAATACACTACTGCCATCCGTGGACAGCTCAAGTGACTTCATACTCCAATTAATTAACTAATGTCTTCCGGATCTATGTCCTTCTGTCTCGCAATTTTTTTTTAAAATTTTTTTTATTTATTTATTTTTTATTTATTTTTTTGTAATTCCAATTCTATTTGTGCATTTACCATGCGCAATTTATTTCCGGCATACGCACACCTCAAACATATCCTTTTCTATATGGAGTAGCCTTAATGATTTCCTTTACATGATATCTACACTAGTCCATCATGGCGCTCTTGTTTTCCCATTAACTCTGTGGTGACTCGCCTGTGCACGGGCGTTTTCACTGTTGCTTCCCTCACATCTCCGAGTTATACTCGGCACACAGAGGGTTCCCGTTTGGCTCCAGTTCCCCACATAGCAGTGAAAGTACTGGTGAGTCAATGTTGACAATTTGTACACGGACCCTTCCAGCAAGAATTCTTGCTGCTTCAGATGTCCACAGAGATAAACCACTCAATTAGCTAATTGACCTCTTGTTGCTTTGTTTTCTTTGGCTCTTGCCGCACCTGCATTCTTCGTTTCCTGCCCGTGCTGCAGCAAGATAATAATTTACTGAAAATTCATTCGTGCAACTGCAAAATAATGGTATGTCATTTCCTTCTTTTTTTTTTTTTTTTTCTTTATTTTCAAATGACTGCTAGGTGGAAATCTAGTCAGTCAGATTCCTACATAAATAGCCATCCCGTCTTTTGCTTTATAGGGAGCCCACGCCTAACTTTGTCAGATTACTCAACTTCTACCTTTGGTAAGTGGGATAAAACTATATATATAATATTAAAACAATTTTCTATGACGCAACATATTTGCAACCCCTCTTTTTATGTATTCGATTCATTAAGTTGCCACTTGATAAAACATTTTTTAATTTTGCATTTTTCTCTAGTATTCAAAATACACACTAGCCAAGATTAAGGTACAATTTTAACAGTCAGTGGCCTTATACATGTATTTCTGGCTGATTACCATGAGCATCTTCTCTCACTGAATAATTTTGTTGTTCTTTTGTCTTTTTTCTCTCTCCTCCCTCTTTTCATTGTTTTATAATGTGTTATGTTTTTTCCACCGAATTACGCACTTTTTGTGTTTTCATTTTCTTTCTTTGAATTGGGTTGATTTGATATGTGCATTCGTTGCAACTGTCTGTTACTTTAAACCATATACTCAATGTGTTGGTTTGGCAAACCCTAACTGCCTCCTTGCCCTGGGTCTGGGGACTGGTTTGTTTTGCTATTGAATCATGCTTAACAAATGTTTTCGTTGTACATCAATGTTTTATAATTTTGCACAAGCAGCCTCAGTAGAAGAGCGGGAAGCTCGAAACACGTGTCAGGCTGCACCAATTCTGATTAAAACCACTCATTTAATTTGCAATTGCTTATTATTCTATGTGTGTGCGCAGTTTGAGAGCAAACCCTTTCTTTCTCTAATTCCAATTTCCAGTGGGAATTTGGCAGGCTCCTACTCAAGCTCTCAGCCGCAGCCCTATCACAGCCACATAAGTTACCGTTCTATGCGCTGTATCCTGCTGGCCTTTTCTGCCACTTTTTCTTCAAATAGATTAGCATAGGGAATGACTAAATTGACTAAATTGCACAAGGCACAGTGGGCAAAGATTAGCATAGGCAATGACTAAGTTGCACAGGCACAGTGGGCATAGATTAGCATAGGCAATGACTAAATTGACTAAATTGCACAAGGCACAGTGGGCATAGATTAGCATAGGCAATGACTAAGTTGCACAAGGCACAGTGGGCATAGATTAGCATAGGCAATGACTAAGTTGCACAAGGCACAGTGGGCATAGATTAGCATAGGCAATGACTAAATTGACTAAATTGCACAAGGCACAGTGGGCATAGATTAGCATAGGCAATGACTAAGTTGCACAAGGCACAGTGGGCATAGATTAGCATAGGCAATGACTAAATTGACTAAATTGCACAAGGCACAGTGGGCATAGATTAGCATAGGCAATGACTAAGTTGCACAAGGCACAGTGGGCATAGATTAGCATAGGCAATGACTAAGTTGCACAAGGCACAGTGGGCATAGATTAGCATAGGCAATGACTAAGTTGCACAAGGCACAGTGGGCATAGATTAGCATAGGCAATGACTAAATTGACTAGATTGCACAAGGCACAGTGACTAAATTGCACAAGGCACAGTGGGCATAGATTAGCATAGGCAATGACTAAGTTGCACAAGGCACAGTGGGCATAGATTAGCATAGGCAATGACTAAGTTGCACAAGGCACAGTGGGCAATGATTAGCATGAGCTTGCAGGTTACCAAAGTCAAAATGTCAAATTGATGGTTCCCCTTTTAAGAGATGTAGGGGAAAAAGCCCCTGGGCTTACCATGGTAGTATGGGTCCGTCAGGCAGTGAGCAAAGGTCCTTGCAGCATTTAGGGAGCAGGCTACGCCTCCCGTGCGCCGAACAGGGCGCAAAACAGGGCCTTTATAAGGCCTTCGTGTGGGCCGGAGAATTCGCCTACAGGCGGAAGCAGAGGGCTTAGTAGTGCCCAGATCGAGGCTCAGCCTCGCTTTGAGGCCGCGTCGCGCCCGGCATGGGGAAGTCAGGCGAGCGGGAGAGACCTAGTCAGGCAGGCCGCCGTGTGCAGTGCAGCGGATCTGCACTTGCTGCTGCCGGGTGGTCTGCTGGATGGGAGTGGGGGCTCCTGCCCTCCACCCTCGTCGAAGGTCGTCAGGAAGGGGGGTCCTGGGGGCAGAATAGCGCCTTTATAAGGCCTTCGTGTGGGCCGGCGTATTCGCCTGCCGGTGGAAGCAGAGGGCTTAGTAGTGCCCAGATCGAGACTCAGCCTCGCTTTGAGGCCGCGTCGCGCCCGGCATGGGGAAGTCAGGCGAGCGGGAGAGACCTAGTCAGGCAGGCCGCCGTGTGCAGTGCAGCGGATCTGCACTTGCTGCTGCCGGGTGGTCTGCTGGATGAGAGGGGGGGCTCCTGCCCTCCACCCTCGTCGAAGGTCGTCAGGAAGGGGGATCCTGGGGGCAGAATAGCGCCTTTATAAGGCCTTCGTGTGGGCCGGCGTATTCGCCTGCCGGCGGAAGCAGAGGGCTTAGTAGTGCCCAGATCGAGGCTCAGCCTCGCTTTGAGGCCGCGTCGCGCCCGGCATGGGGAAGTCAGGCGAGCGGGAGAGACCTAGTCAGGCAGGCCGCCGTGTGCAGTACAGCGGATCTGCACTTGCTGCTGCCGGGTGGTCTGCTGGATGGGAGGGGGGGCTCCTGCCCTCCACCCTCGTCGAAGGTCATCAGGAAGGGGGGTCCTGGGGGCAGAATAGCACCTTTATAAGGCCTTCGTGTGGGCCGGCGTATTCGCCTGCCGGCGGAAGCAGAGGGCTTAGTAGTGCCCAGATCGAGGCTCAGCCTCGCTTTGAGGCCGCGTCGCGCCCGGCATGGGGAAGTCAGGCGAGCGGGAGAGACCTAGTCAGGCAGGCCGCCGTGTGCAGTGCAGCGGATCTGCACTTGCTGCTGCCGGGTGGTCTGCTGGATGGGAGGGGGGGCTCCTGCCCTCCACCCTCATCGAAGGTCGTCAGGAAGGGGGGTCCTGGGGGCAGAATAGCGCCTTTATAAGGCCTTGTGTGGGCCGGCGTATTCGCCTGCCGGCGGAAGCAGAGGGCTTAGTAGTGCCCAGATCGAGGCTCAGCCTCGCTTTGAGGCCGCGTCGCGCCCGGCATGGGGAAGTCAGGCGAGCGGGAGAGACCTAGTCAGGCAGACCTTTACCATTAACGGTGGCCGTTAACCATTACCGCCTTCCGTGTAATGAGGCCCATAGTGTTAAAGGTAAGTCACCTAAAAATACATATTGCATAAAAAGAAAAGAAGAAGAAAAATATATCAATGATTACAATGCAATCATTGCCCACTTGCAAACATAGATGTTCAGTACATTGCAGACAATTCTACTGCAGTTGCACGATATGTCACAGCATACTTAACCAAATCAGAAAAGACAGAGCTCCAAGACCTCTGGAATGACCTGTCATCAGATAAAACAGTGTCTCAGAAATTATACAGCTTGGGCAAAAAAATGCTGTCCCATAGAGAATGTGGATCCTATGAAGCAGCTGATCGATTAACTGGTACTGCATTGTATGGTAAATCTGCAAATATAGTATGGCTAAGTCTTGGTCCAGCTAAATCTAGAAAAAGAGTTCTAAAATCATACGAAGATATAGAAACAATAGCCAAACATGATCCCAACAGCCAAAACATTTTAAAAAACAATTTATTGGACACATGCTACCCAAACAGGAGTACCACTTTGGAAACCATGTGTCTATACCACATAGCCCAGAACTACACATACAAAAATAAAATAAAACCTGATGAGCAAAACCGTAAATACAAAGTGACAAACTGTGATGGCAGCTTAGTAAAACTCACCAAACCAAATGTAATTAATCATATCAAATTGTCATTAAAGACTCCTCAACATAAAGAAATATATTACATGTCCCTGCTACAACTCTTCAAACCATGGAGAAAAGAAGAAGAAATACTAGATACCTATGACTCATATAAAGACGCTTTCAAAGCAAATGAAAGCAGTATAACTGATGTAAACTTTGCACAGTACAAAACAATGTTGCACAATGAACAGCAACACGAAGAGGAACTCCAGGCCCAACTAGATAAGGACACTCCTGACAGTAGTCAACCTTCTGTCACAGGAAGCCAAGAACCACTGGGAGAACCACTAATAACAAATAAGGCAGAATTAGCTATGATAGAAGTAGAACACATAATGTGGCCGATTCATGGAACAAACGTGCGCCGAAAATCCGTGCGCAAGCAGGCGCAAGGGAGCGCAAGCGTGAGAAACGCAGCGCACGCGCATGCGCGCGATTCAAGGAAGACGCTGCGCGTGTTTCCCGCTGTCCGTGCGCCCAATACAGCCATGGCACACGCAGGCATACAGGGCGTGCGCTACGCGCACAGCAAAAGCGCACATAGCGTGGCGCACACAACCAAAGTGGGCGGAACAGTGGGCGTAACACGCGGAATGGGGAACAACGCGTGAAAAAGAAGGCGTAACTGGGGAAGTACTGCAGGGAACTACACGGAACGCCCACACGCACGCGAACAACCCGTATTCATGGATCCGAATACGGGAAACCCGCGCACGGCAAAAGACGCACACAGGCGTCAACGCGTCCACCACACGAAGGCAGGCGGAAGCGTCCTCGCGCACAGTACAAAAGTGCGCGCAAACAACAAACACCTATATACAGCTACGATGAATGCCCCATTTGTCGCAGCACTGATCGTGGGACACCACAGGAGGAGGAGAATAGCCAGGGCACGCATTTTCGCACCACGGACAAGCCTTTTTGGGATGCCTGACGACCAGCTCTATGGCAGGTATAGGTTTCCACCCCATATCATCCTAGACCTGGTCAGGGAGTGGGAGGATGACCTTACATCCCCCACCCTTTGCTCCCAAGCATTGAGCCCCTTGGAGAAGCTGCTCAATGTCCTGCATTTTTTGGCCACTGGGTCATTTCAGCGGACTACTGCCATAGTGGGGGGGGTCTCACAGGCCACACAGTCACGCTGCTTACACCAGGTACTGGCAATCATGACAGCGCGCCCCTCAGTCCGCAGGCACATATACATGCCCAAAACACCCGCAGAAAGGCAGGCCATTGTCCTGGATTTTTTCAGGGTGGCACACTTCCCCAAAGTGCTCGGTGCCATAGATTGCACCCATGTGGCGCTACGTCCACCTAGGGCCACTGAGCACATCTACCGAAACCGCAAGCACTGGCATTCCATCAATGTACAGGTGGTATGCGATGCAAAGGGAATCATCACCACCCATGACTGTTTCATATACAGAATGTCCGCCCTGAGCCGGGCCCTGGAAGCTGGGCAGCATGGCGACACATGGCTCCTAGGTGAGTACAAATGCCCTTGCACATGCATGCAAGTCACACACAGACAAATACCCAAACCCTAATAATCTCAACTATTATCACCTCCCCAGGGGATAGTGCCTACCCTCTGAGCAACCACATGATGACGCCAATCCGGAACCCCACCACCCCACCCTAGGAAAGATACAACGCCGCCCATATTGCAACCAGGGCCATAGTGGAGCGCACATTCGGAGTGCTCAAGTCACGTTTCCGCTCCCTTGACCGCTCTGGCGGGCAACTACTCTATGCACCACCAGTAGTGTGCAGGATCATTGTGGCAGCATGTGTCCTGCACAATGTTGCAACACGGCAGGGCGTCCCGGTGGACATGGTGGTGCCCCCACATCCCCAACCACAGGCACAGGCGCTGCCCATGGGAGGGGACAGGGCACGTGGCGAGGAAGCCCCGGACCCAGCTTGTGGCCACATTTTTCACGTAAACTCCCACCCCTGCGGAGTGCACACAGGCCTGGCACATAGCAGGTGACAATCGATGATGACAAAGAGACAGTCAACTGTCACAACCCTACCACCCTGAGATAGTTGCCATGGAAGTGCCACATCGTCTGCATCCCTAGCTACTTAAACACAAGCTATCCTGTGTGACCAAAAGGCACACATATGACATACTAGGCCAGGTGTCATTTAGATTGTGCAAGTGCAGGGGTAGGGGGAAGGGAAAAGTGCAAGGGGAAGGGGAGGGGGGGAGTGCAGTACAGGGGAAGTAGACCAAAAAACAAATACATAGGTCAGCTGGTGGCAACTGCAAAGGTAAGTGCAGACAAGTGCTGGGAAGGGGGGACTGTAGGGATAGAGAGACAGTACCGCAGTGCAGGGGTTGCCAGGGGGGCAGTGCAAGTGGAGAGCGGCTGGGCCAGAGACCGAGGTCGGTGAGAGTGGCCCAGTTGCAGATCCAATGCAGTTCCAGTGAAGAATCCCGCAAGGGAGAGGCAGAGAGAAAGCAGAAGCAAAGAGGAAGGTCTTGAGGTGCTTCCCTAACCGGAGATGGTTCCCCTCAAGTTCAAGTGAGGCAGGAAGGCTGTTCCAGAGGGAGGGCCCTGCCGTGGAGAGAGATCTACCCCCAGCTAGTTGCTCTGAGAAGCGGATGACCCTGACATGCAAGGTGTGCATCACACACACCTGCAAAACAGGCCATGGCCATCACTGTTATGTCACTCAAACCCTCCCAAACCACAACATGACATGGCAAGCAATACCCATACACCAACACAGTAATGATAAGGTACACATTGCCATGTCCAAAATGGACAGTGGCATCAGACAATGATGCCTGACCTGGAATCAGATGAAATGACAGACCAACAACCTCCCACCCAAAATAAGTCATTTCCAAATGCATTACAAGAGTTGTAGACGTAACATAACAATGAATGCCTGTCTACATGCACATTGTGCATTGCAAAATCAACACTGCAGCTTCTGTATGCTGTGTCCAACTCCTGCAACACACTGCTCAGTGCACAGCACAGTGAACAGCCATTGTGTGTGATGCACACCCTGAGCATCACATCTAAGTGACAGACCACATCAAAAAGCAAATTAGGCATGTACAGGATCCATAATTGGTCACAGAACATGTGCTGCAGGGACACAGTGGCCACCAGAAGGTAAACAGTGTATACGTGGATATGCAAGGGTGGGAGTACATGTAGTGCATCAGAGTGCAAGTGTGTGGTTCTGCAAGGACATGCACTCCACATATGCATGTGCACTCAAATGACCAAAAGTGTTCTCTACACATCACATGTGAACATTCACCATGTGTACACCCCAGCATGTCAAACCACAACTATTCCCTCGCACCTGAAAGGTAAACACAACACATGAACAGGCATTGATCAGCAGAACACAACATGTACATAGGATACCACCATTACAATGTCAGAGTTCCCATCACACTGCAGGGCAAGGCAACTATCAACAACAATCCCCCTCCCTCAAAAATGACCATGACCCACTGAACAACTGCACCTGGGTCATGGAGCCTTCAACCCTCAATTCCACCTGGCCACAGGATCACCTTTACCCTTCGTCACCATCTCCCACCTTGTGTGTAAAAAGGTGCCTGCACCCCCAGAATCCACACTCATTTCCCAAATCACAAAATCCAAGCCATAAAAACGAACCAGAACACCCTCCAGTAGATGACTTGGCGTAGCAGTACCTCACAAAGTCCAAGTACTACCACAATGATGCAACAACCAAGGTAGCACAGTAAAACAATGTCACAACAGGATGTGAACCATGTGTGGTACATAACATAGGATGATGCACCATGAACGGATGTGTACTGTCACAGGTCCCGTGTACAGGTGCGGGAGTGTCACTAAACAACCACCCCCACCATGTCCCGGGTGCCTGCAAGGTCAAACTCACACAGGCCCCTGAGACCCTGGTGGGGAAGGAGGTTCAGAGATATGCAGTCGGGACAGGTTTTGACACACTGGATAACTGGAATGAGTGGCAGGAGAGGGGAGGAGGAATGACACATGAAAGTAGGGAATGCATGAAAATGTACTACCTGCATGAACACATACACAATCCAAACAAACTTGGACATCATTGTCATGGCCTTCTGTAGTCCAGGCTTAGGAGTGGTACGAACCAACCACCCACTCTAGGGTTTTGGCGCCTGCAAGTTTGGGGCTTACACAGGCATCCGCAACCCCAGCGCGGAAAGAGGGTTAGGGAATGTTGCTTGGATAGCTACGGGAAGCAGGAACACCGGGTAGAGGGTACAGGGTTCAAAATTGCATAGGATTCCGGGAGATTAGGGGGAAAAAACATATCAAATTGAATCACACATACATCCATGCATTAGTGCACCACCCAGCAGGCCTATACAGAGCAGTTTGAAAGAAAAACAACAAGACACTTAGCTCTGGTTTTGAGTGCTGTCCTCCTGCCTGCGCACTCTCAGGTCCAGTTACAGGAGCACTGCAATGCTGCAAAGAGAGCCACAGTCAACAACCTGTACGTGCCAATTACACAAAAACACAACACCAAACATGCCCCATAGCAACAAACTACTCTACAAACAGACAATCTGGTGTAGATGCTTCGTACCCATATATAACATTACCCCTATGACGGGTCATACACAGTCAATGCAGTAAATCAGCCGCCGGTGGGTGCGTGGCAAATGGAACACCAATGTGTCACAATTCACACAACATGCAATGTTCCCTGGGTAAGCAGACAGACCCATATAGCAAGCCATGACTTCAGAGCAAGTTGCGTACCACCATGACCGAACAAAGTTGGCAGTGCATGTTTCAAAATGTACATGGAAATGAAATGCACTGCACCCGAGTATGTCCCTTGCTGTATGTCCCTGTGAGCTGCCCCTTTCAATGTCTCGGAAGGCTACATGGTTGATACAAGTGCTTCAATGGACCTTGGTGTACCGGAGGGTATGTGCCACTGCCCCTGCACGTGTCCCAGACAACCTTACAATCAACAGCCATCAGTCCACCAACACATCTGAGCTGCATTGTGTGCTTCAACACCAATATTCGTCCAAGCTCACCCTCAGTGCTGTGACTAAGCCTGCATGTGCAACTCGCCTGGTGCAAGCTTTGCTGTGTTGTGGCCCACCTGTGCTGCTCACCTTGCCTGGAGTTCCTTGGAACACGTCAGCAGTTCTAGGATGTAGGTGTGCAATCCCTGTGCCTCTGCTTGTGCACACATGTGCATGTGGGCACCAACAAACGTGTCCAGAATTCCGTCATCCAATGGGCCATGTCTGCTGGCAAATGTGCTCTGGAGGCTCATCCCCCTGCAGAAAGGGCATGAGACACATGATTAATGCTTCAAAGTCATCTGTGTGTGTATCTTCAGGCATCTCATTACTTGACCATGTCAGAGAGTCACATCATACATCACACCATCAGTCCGTCTTTCACATCCAAAGTGTGGAACACTATCTACAGCATGAATTGCAACAAGCACGTGTACAGTAAAGATAAGAAACATACTACACAATGCATAGCAATTAATGTACACATTAATCATGAAACACCCCATCTAGCAAAAGCTGAACAGTGGACAATAACACCAAAATCATCCCCACTAGGGGTGTAAACACAAGTCACACAGCACCAGACATGCCACAGATATGACAGTACAAAGCCCTTGTGTAAAAGTTTGTGACACCGAACCATCCTTGCGAGCCCATGGATAAGGGAGGCAGGAGTGGCATATGTGAGTCACGGACCCCAAGCAGCAAACACATACACAAGACAAGCCTGAAGGGCCCAGCTGGAACAGACAGTGGATGCCTTCAAAAGCCACAAAGCACCGCACCGTCACATGAAAGCACAATAGACAAGCAATTTTAAACTAAATCAACTATTAACTAATTACACTAACTATGGAAAACCTACATTACCTAATTAAACTAACTATCAAACAGAAACTTAACTAACTAAACTAAAAGAAAAATCAAAAATGGCTACATACGACCCGGGGGGGAGGGGAGGCACCCAGGAGGGGGGAGGTACAGGGTGCTGCTCAACATCCACATGCGATGATGCTGAGCCAAAAAAAAACCTCCATGGGCTCAACGCCTGCACAGCCCGACCTATGTGGGAGATAGATGGTCGTCCGAGTCTGGCTCATCCTGTAAAGGAGGACGTGGCACAGTAGCCTGGCCACGCCTAGCCGCAGCTTGCCCCTCGTCGGCAGAAAGTCTGCCGGACGGGTGAGCCTGGTTCTGTGTGGCGATGTGACGTAGGTCTGCATGCAAAACCTCACGTGATACACGTGCTTACTCTTGCAAGGTAGCACGTGTAACACAGAGTTCCTCCTGCAAGGACTGGCTGGACAACCGCTGCACCTCCCGGCAAGCCTGTAGCTCAGCCAAGATGGTACGCTCAAGCTGTTCAAACCTCTCCTCTGCCTGCTGCCTCTGGGACATCATAAGGACACCCAGAGTGGATCTGAGGGAAGCATACTCCTCCCTCAAGGCATCCATGTGCGCCTCTGCATGAGCATCAATTGCTTGATGCAGAGACGACATTTCAGCCTGGCGTGCCCTGTCTGAGGCCACCATGCCCAGCCTGAGCGAGCGGGCCGTGGACCGTGCCGCTTGCTGCTGGAGAAGCACCTGCCTAGCAGGAGGGAGCACAGATCGGGCCACACGCTCCATGCTCTCAGCGATGTTCTCCATTACTGCCCCCTGCCGTTCTGAATTGGCAGTCATGTCTTGCTCCCACTCAGTATACTGCGGTGGCGCGCGGCGACCACGTTGCCGGGCTTGACCCCTGCGGGACCCAAAGACCCGGGGTCCTCGCTGTGTTGGCACCGCCCGCGGTTACACGACTACATGCCCCCGTCGACGTGATGTCCCGGGCACATCAGTGACTGGTGTGGAGGGTGGCCCTGCGTCCCGATCCACCACGGGCGGAGGAACCAAGACTGTCTGATCCCTCAGTGCAGGTGTCGCAGACAGAGGAGTGTCCACATCATAATCACTCACCCCTGACACATGGACTTGATGCTCATCCAACTCAACATGGACAACAGAGTCGTCAACAAGGCTGCACTCATAGGCAGCCAGAGACAAGATGGACTGTAGCACTTGGGGGTTTTCGTGGCCTACCACCCCACGACACCCACTAGTGCCGGGTTGATGTAGTGGTAACAACCCTCTGTCTGGCATGACAACACCATCCTCTGCCTCCATTGCGTCATCACCTGAAAAATAGAGAGAAAAAAGGTCACTACACATGTCAGAAGCACACAACACACACACACACCGACAGCAAACGCATCAGGCAGACATGTGACACACAACACATAACCTGGCATGCATGCTGGGTCAACTTTGAATAGCTTCTGTGATCAGACCTGTTGAAAGGTGGCAGTTTCCATGGAAGTGGGTCTATGCAGTGCAGAACATTTGTACGCCACTCACTACCTACATGTACAAGGACTCCATGGTGTGTGCCAGGAAATGTGAAGGCAGTGCAATGTCAAATTCAGACATCACGTGCATTGTGCATTCAATGTGGACCATATCTAGAAGCCAAGCACCCCTCCACCCCAGTACCAAAGCAGGGATGCCTAGCATGGTATCAAAAGGCTGACCATACACCTGTGTTTGACAGGCAGTGTTGACTGGAATCAACAACTTAATGTGATTCAAGTGACAACACTGCAAATGATGCTGGGACAGTAAGCAGGACACATGATGAAAACCCTGGATTCCGCCCATGTGTGAAGAAGACACAACAACAGTTGGACAGAGCCATTGGCCATTGAACAGGCTGAGGCCTGTGAGCCACACAGATTGTCAGACCCTAAACATGTGTGCAACGCAGGACTGAGCCAAAGTTGACATGGGAAGGCTGATGAGATGGCAGGCAATGTATGTAACCAAGGACTTGTATTACAGTGATCATCCAGTCAAGGACACATAAGGGCATGTGTGCAATGCACATGGAGCATGAATGAGCACTCATGTCCCTGCGGGACATCTGACCTATGCACAGTACAAGTGAGATACCCTGCATCAAGTACTAAGGCTGTACCACACGGCATATGTTTGGCAGATTCTACGCTGGAAGTTAGCATCTACACAGGACGCATGAACAATAAAGTACACATTGGCAAGATTGAAGAACACCAGTGCAAAGGTGGAACTGGGGTGCAGAGTGGCGGAGGAGGGGCAAGGGAGCATGCCTACATGGAGTCCCCGCATGCAGGCAGAGGAGACATGCATGACGGAAGCATTGCATTACTTACACATCAGAACCATGTACACGTCACATATAGCGGCAATCATGCACAACACATCCCACAAGTGAAACACACACGTCCTCAACAAACACGCATCAACACTCACTGGACTGCGCATCAAAGTCCAGCATCTCTCCCACTCCTTCGACCAATTCAGGTGGTATGAACTCCGCAACGAGAGCCTCATGCCGAGTGAGCTCTTCCTACTCTGGTGCAGGCCCACCGCCAGTCACCAGAGTCAAGTTGTAATTAGAGGCACGCATAGCCTTCGTGCTGCGTTGATGTCATTCCAATGCTTTTTGCACTCTTGCGCCGTGTGCACCTCATGGCCGAATTAACTGACATGTTCCGCAACTTGCTTCCAGTGGGTGTCACGTTGGGCAGCCGTAGTCTGACTATTGGCACCCACTAGCATGTCACGGCTGTGGCCCCGCACGTAGTCCACGAGGAAGTCCAGTTCCTGCTTACAGAAAGGCTTCTTCCTCGACGTGCAGGAGGTTGTGGCTGTGTGTGCGGTCCCAGCCTGTGCTGCAGGTGCAACCTTCCTCCTCTTGGTGCAGACCCTGGCTGGCTAATGCCGCCCTGACCAGTATGGCCAGTGGGTTCGGTGGATTGAGCCAAGGGAGTGGCAGGTGGAGGGATAACCAAAGGCCTGACTTGTGTCAGTGGCAGCTGGGTGCCCACTAATGGACCCTGCGCAGCAACATCAGCTGTGGCAGGGTCATTGACCGCAACGGTCCTGGTTGGCAGACTCACAACCAGGGTGCTTTGGGTGCATCTGCCCCTGCACTTGCCAGCACCCGGCTGTTCGGGGCAGCAGATGGCATGACTGCCCCAGGGACACGTGTCTTGGTCTGAGCAGCCCGGCCTGCCACTATGGTTTCCCCCCTGGCCTGTTGGAGATCTACCAAGGGCTCTTCAAGTGCCAACGCAGCCTGCGCTGGCAGACCCCGAGCCTGGGTGGCGGTGTCCACAGCTGCACCTGCAGCTACCACTACCCTTGGGCCCGTGGCAGTCGATGGAACGGACTGCCGGGTCACACGGGCGCCAGTGCCAGATGCAGGAGCTGCATCCCCCGGAACCACAGGGGGTGGTGGCATGACTGCACCGACACATGGCACAACATTGTGCTCAAGTGACGCACCCCTGCCTCTTCCCCCTCTGTGGCCGCCCTGGACACCCTGGAGTCCCCCTACTCCCTGGTCACCACCGCCACGTCCCCGACCATGCCCTCCACGAGGAGGACGCCCAGCTGAGGCACCCCCCACCTTTGGTGGCCTCCCAACCATGGCACAGATGTAGTAGTGCCGGCACAGATGGAGTGGTGCCAATGGGAGGTGTACACCACAATTGACCTGGGCAATTGGGGTGAAGGGGGTGGGAAGCAAGATGTTAACAGCCCCCCTGCACCTGCAAGGCTGTATGTGACCCTGGTGATGTGGTGACGGGTCACGCAACGCTCAGGGACCCCAAAACTGCAGTAAAACCGTGCACGCAACCCTGCAGCCTACGTGCCTGGATTCAACCTCCCGCAGTACTTGGTGGCACCCAGTAACACGAATAACGCGTACGCGTGGGACACGCAGGCTACTATGACATTGAAAATGTGTGCGATACACGTCACAGGGGCGCTTGCGCTTGAGGGGCCTTCTGTCCAATGAAATTGCGTATGCGTGCAGACGCGCTTACGCGCTAAGGGCCTTTCCTCGAATTACACGCTGACGTGCTGAATTTTCACGTGCCAAATCACTCCGTATCAAGCTGGCCACGCGTAAGCACACGGAAGACCACGCTCCTGCCCAGCAGGCCAAACTACTGCCCCCGAGAGCCCCGAGCACGCTCCCACCTGCCATCTGCTGCTGCCTGACTGCCTGCTGCCCACGTGCCCTGCCATTTGCTGCCTGCACATCAGCCAGGGGTGCTGTTGCTGTGACCACCCCTGCTGGAACCGAAGACTCCCGACTGGGATTCCATCACTCCACAGCCCAGCCCCAGGACCCAGTTGCCCACCCACTCCTGCCTCTGGGGTTGTCATGTCGGGCACTGCAACATCTGGCACCACTGACAACCCCCGGCCGGAGAGGCAGAGGAGCACCAGCTTCAGTGCCAGGGAAGTTGGTGTCCTGGTGGAGCAAGTCCTGGGGCAATATGATGCCCTCTTCAGAAGTTCCCGCGCTGACAAGGAAGGACGGACTCGGATCTGGACTGACATCGTGACTGCCATCTACGCGGAGGGGGTGGCAATCCGCGACTTCCAACATGTCAAGAAGCGCTGGGAGGACTTCAGGTCCAGGACCCTGAACAAGGCCCGGTGCCTCTTGAAGGCAGCGGATGCCAAGGGGCGCCGGGGCCACTTGTCAGAAGATCAGATGAGGGTCCTGGAACGCATATCCCCAGCGCTCCACGTCCAGGTCCTTGAGAGGCAGACCCGTCTGGAGTCGAGCGGTAAGTGTACATGCATCCTGATTGTGAGGTGTGCGTGTGGTGATGTTTCAGTAGTGTGCAGGGTGCACATCTGTTTGTATGGGGTCGAGTATGGGTGGGGGTGTACAGGGCCGTGGGGCTAACACATGCGAGGGCTGTAATGTGTGAGACATGGATGGTGCTTGTGTGTGTAGGCTTGCATGCCAAATGCAGTTGTGTGGGCACGCATGTTTGGATGAATGTGTATGTAAGTAGACATGTCCGTGATGTCACGCATGTATGTTGTTTTCAGCTGCATGTATCAGCACTGTGTACATGTGCATTTATGTGTATTTGACAAGGGTGCAACAGTGATGCAACATGGATGCATGTGACAGCGGGATGTGGAAGCCTGATTGGCAGATGTGACATGGATGCCCATCTGAACACTGCAACATTTGGCAGCGGTGTACACATTCATGCAAGTGTGGTGGTGTGTGTACATGTGTGGTGCACTTCCTGTGTTGCATGTGATGTCTGGCTCAGCTTTGCCTGCTCATGCTGTTGTATGTGTATGGATGGTGCTGCCAGTTGCGATATGGCTGTGGTATGGCTCATGTGTGCGAGTTGAAATGACATGTGTGTTGGGGATTGTGATGGCATGTCTGAGGTTTGCCAATGCCACTCATGTACAACTGTCATGTGTGTATGTGTCCATTGTACAGTGCCCTGATGCCTGTGTTTTATTTCTCCCTGTCTGCAGCATCAACTGATGAAGAGGGCAGAGAAGGTGCTGTGGAGCACAGCGGCGGGGATCCCACCGCCAGCCGGAGACGCAAGGCCCGGCTCCCCTCCCATGTTGTCATCTCGTCGGGGAGTGAGGAGTCTGGTGCCACGTCCCAGGCCGCAGCTGCTGGGGGGAGGTCCAGGAGGCGGAGGTTAGAGTTGGACTCCTCGGCAGCAGAAGGGGCAGCTGGGACCCCACAGGGCCCAACGGGGGAAGATGGCACGGAGTCATCCAGGTTGGTGGGGGGTTTGGTGGAGGAGGAGGCCGTGCAAGCAACAGAGACGGGGTCTGGAGGTGGGGATCCCACTGGTGCTAGTGGTGCAGTGCAGGACCAGGGACAGGAGGCAGCACAGAACACTGCGGAGGTGCCTGTGTGCAATCCTGTCCCTGATCCTGTCCCTGCATCATCTTGCACCAGTAGGGATGCCTACGTCCAGACCCGTTTTCAGGCAGGGGATGAGCAAACGACAACTGGCCTTCTTCTGCCTGCGGACGTGGCTATCCGGATCCCGGTTGAGCCTGTCCTGACTGGTGTGGCGTTGCGTCAACGGGCCATGCGAGGTGACCTGCAGTCTTTTCATGAGGAGACTGCATGTCATCTCGAATGGCTCGTTGACCACGTCAGCCTACTGGGACAAGTCACCCAGGCCGGATTCCTCCGTTTGTTGGGGCTTGCTACGACCGCCTCCTCAACTGAACCCCCTTCGCGCCAGTCGTCCTCCGTGCCATCTTCCCACCCATCAGTCACCTGGGTGCCCTGTGGAGCTGCCTCTGACGGTGCGGCCAGGCTGGTGGAGGAGGCATCCCTGCCACAGTCGGGAGTCGGACGTCCAGCAGGGGTGGTCACATCAACGACTGCACCCCAGCCGGCAGAGGATGTGCAGGCAGCAGGAGGCAGTGCACGGGCAGAGGCACAGCAGCAGCAGCAACTTGGTGGGAGCCATGAAGGCTCGGGGCCTTCAACATCGGAGGGGCAGGCATCGGCCAGAGGGCAGGAGGACCCAGGACAGAGAGTGTCTTCCATGTGGCATCGGTTGGGCCACGCCATAGATGCGGAGCGGCAGCGGGCGGAAGAGGCACGGCTCACAATGGTCAGGGCGAGAGAACTCCATGGCAATCCGCAGGGGGTTGGAGGTGGACACGTCGACGGCCCTGCGGACCCTCTGGGCCAGGGAGGAGAACCGCCTCCGGGACATTGAGCAGGAGTTTGGTGATGCCCTGGCCCGGGACATCCAAAAGTGAGCCGTCAGACTAGCCCGCTGTCCTTGTACATAGTTATGTAGTTAGTGTTAGGTTTCTTTTGTTTTTTGATTTATTTTGGACATTTTGGACATTGGCCACATTTTTGTATATAGTTTATTTTATTAGTTAGTGTTGTTAGATAGGTTTCATTTCTTTTGTTGGGATAATGGACCCTGGCTTGTTCGTCTGTACATAGTTCACTGTTGGATTGTATTTTTCTTTCACAATTTACCCATGGAGCAATGGCTTTCAATTATTATTTCCCATTGGATTTTCTTTTGTGGACAGTGACTTTGGACACCATTACTTTGGATTATGATTTTTGGTTTTGCTTTTTTTCACGGACATGCTTCTTTTCATTTTTGTACATTCCCATTTCTGTTTCTTTATTTTTTAATCTATTTATGTTACCTTTAATACATATTTTTTTATCGAACTTCAATGTGTAGTATCATCTCATTGGTTTCATGCATATCATGATATGGGTTTTGAGATTCACTGACACCCATTGGGTGTATGTGATGGACATGTGTTTGTTTCGAAACTTGCAATTGGTGTTCTGTCATGTAATTGCCATTTCTGAGTGGGTGGATGCAATACTTGGGTGGGTGTTTTGCATTTGGAGGCTGACCATAGGGACCAGGGATCTAGATTGTGATGACATGTTGGCTGGGGAACATGAGTTGGGGCCTGCTGGCAGGTGCCCCACAGTGCTGGGGGGTGGGGGTGGTGGGAACATGAGTTGGACATGGGTGGGGGCCTGGTGGAGGGTGCCCCTGCACTGCCGGGGGGTGGGGGTGGTGGGGAACATGAGTGGGGGCCTTGTGGATGGTGCCCCTGCACTGCTGGGGGTTGGGGTGGTGGGGAACATGTGTTGGACATGGGTGGGGGCCTGCTGGCAGGTGCCCCACAGTGCTGGGGAGTGGGGGTGGTGGGGACATCAGTTGGACATGGGTGGGGGCCTGGTGGAGGGTGCCCCTGCACTGCTGGGGGGTGGGGGTGGTGGGAGAAATGGGTGGGGGCCTGGTAGAGGGTGCCCCTGCATTGCTGGGGGGTGGGGGTGGTGGGAGACATGGGTGGGGGCCTGGTGGAGGGTGCCCCTGCACTGCTGGGGGGTGGGGTTGGTGGGGAACATGGGTGGGGGCCTGGTGGAGGGTGCCCCTGCACTGCTGGGGGGA